>NC_056735.1:81624968-81734968 GCF_019279795.1 Protopterus annectens
AGAGGTGATGATTAGTGATCAGCAGTATGGTTGCATGCCAGGAAAGAGCACTACAGATGCGATGTTTGCTCTGAAAGTGTTATTGGAGAAATACAGAGAAGGTCAGAAGGAGTTGCATTGTGTCTTTGTAGACTTGGAGAAAGCATATGACAGGGTGCCTAGAGGAGAGTTGTGGTATTGTATGAGGAAGTCTGGAGTGGCAGAGAAGTATGTAAGAGTTATAGAGGATATGTATGAGGGTAGTGTGACAGTGGTGAGGACTGCAGTGGGAGTGACAGATCTGTTTAAGGTGGAGGTGGGATTACATCAAGGATCAGCTCTGAGTCCTTTCTTATTTGCAGTGGTGATGGACAGGTTGACAGATGAGATCAGACAGGAGGCCCCGTGGACTATGATGTTTGCAGATGACATTGTGATCTGTAGTGAGAGTAGGAATCAGGTTGAGGAGACTCTGGAGAGGTGGAGATATGCTCTAGAGAGCAGAGGAATGAAGGTCAGCAGGGCTAAGACAGAATATATGTGTGTAAATGAGAGGGAGGGTAGAGGAATGTTGAGGATGCAGGGAGTAGAGTTGGTAAAGGTGGGTGAGTTTAAGTACTTGGGATCAACAGTTCAGAGTAATGGTGAATGTGGAAGAGAGGTGAAAAAGAGAGTATAGCCAGGGTGGAATGGGTGGAGAAGAGTATCAGGAGGGATTTGTGACAGACGAGTAAGAGTGAAAGGGAAGGTCTACAAGACAGTAGTGAGACCAGCTATGTTATATGGGTTGGAGATAGTGGCATTGACAAAAAGGCAGGAGTCAGAGCTGGATGTGGCAGAGTTAAAGATGTTAAGATTTGCACTCGGTGTGAGTAGGATGGATAGGATTAGGAATCAGTGTATTAGAGGGTCAGCTCATGTTGGACAGCTTGTAGACAAAGCAAGAGAGACGAGATTGCATTGGTTTGGACATGTGCTGAAGAGGGATGATGGGTATATTGGGAAAAAGATGCTAAGGATGGAGCTGCCAGGTAAGAGGAAAAGAGGAAGGCCTAAGATAAGGTTTATGGACGTGGTGAGAGAAGACATGCAGGCGGTTGGTGTGACAGAGCAAGATGCAGAGGATAGGAAGAAATGGAAAGAGATGATCCGCTGTATGATGATGATATATATATATATATATATATATATATATGATATATATATATATATATACTATTGAATAAAAGTTGAATAGTCCGAATCCACAATTACCGAACTCACTTTAATGAGCTTTCAGCAAAAAAAGTGCTTTTGTTAAAGTCTGTTAAAAAAAAAAAACAATAAATCTACTTTTATGCAGGGGGGAAAGACCCCCCTGCAACCCCCATATGGGGAGCTGTGGCCGCCACTTTAATATTCTCACTCTGAGATTGCACTACAGCGAGGAAAAGGGAATATTCCATTATCCGCACCATAGTACGATCTCCGCAACAGGCATACTTACGCGAAAGTGCTTTCGGTGAAAAGCATTTTGCGTAAGTATGCCCGGCCGATAGTGGTTTGGTGATGCTGTCGTTTGGGGATCAGTACGGATCACGGATCCTATATATATATATATATATATATATATATATATATATATATATATATATATATATATATATATATATATATATATATATATATATTTATGTATAGGTTTACTATCAAATAGTCAAAAGTCAGAATGTAAAGCTGTTATAATGTATAATCATATTGTCGAAATTCACAACAGTAAATCATTCACGTGGTCGAAAATCACAATCTTTCGACATTTTCAACATTTTTTTTTCAAATCCAAATCTCCACCAAGCCAAACCCAGTGTAATTACACTCTACTTACATACCCTATTAACAGCAAATGTTAAGTATGAGTCTAAGCTAGGTGGGGGGCTTCACCACCCTAACTATATATTCTAACTCCAGGATCGCACAACAGTGGGGTAAAGGGCATATACACTACCACTACTATGTTCGGACGAAATGAAATGTGGTGTACTGCGTTTTTTTGGTGATTTCAGCTTTCGGCGTGGACTATCAAATGATAGAATTCAGTTGGTTGAATTGCAATGTACATTCGACAATCTGACTGGAAGATTATGACAGTCGACTAAATGATTTTCCCAGTTATGATGATCGACTATGTGAATTGCATCTATTGGTCTTTCAACTATTTGATAGTACGCCATATATTTATATATATATATATATATATATATATATATATATATATATATATATATATATATATATATATATATATATATTCACTTTATAATCCTGAAATTCTGAAATATCGAATTTCAGAATCTCGAGATCATAAAGCCGAAACTGAAATCTCAGAAGTGCGAATTTCAAAATTGCCACTCCTACAATAACCATACACCAAACACATACACATACTTTCCCCCCACACACAAACACACAGACCTATACTACATACATGTAGGGAGGCAAGCACCCCTTCACCCCCCCATGTGGGTTGCACTACACAGACAAACACAGGAAAACACCGCCATATAAGCAACATTCCCCTCGCACACACACCCATCACAGTAACAAAACACAGTGACACACACTAAAGCCCCTAACCAACACCCTTAAACATAAATACTTACCTGAAACTCCAGCTATCTATTTTCACACACCTCAACACCAGGAGTGCTAATTCAACATCTCTGGATGTCAGGATTTTGAAATTTGTGCTTCTGGGGTTTCGGACTTTTGAGCTTTCAACTTTATAATCTCAGGATTCTGAAATCCGATATTTCAGAATTTCGGGACTATGAAGTGTTCCGATATATATATATATATATATATATATATATATATATATATATATATATATATATATATATATATATATATATATATATATATATATATATATATATATATATATATATATATATATGTATATCTGTGCATTCACTCATTTAACAATTCATTCATTTGTACAGTTAGTCTTTTCACAACCACCAAATTATTTCAGTCAAATGTGCATTCACTCTTTTTAATTGTAACCCTATATTTATATGGATCAATGTAAATTAGTCAAACACTAATTATGTTGACTACATATGCTCTGAGAAGGCATCTCAGCCCATGAGAAACTAATAAAGCATCTTTTTTTGCAAGGAGGCAAACACAACTGCACCCACCCATGTGGGGGACTGCACTTCTCACATTCCTTGCTAAATATATATTCTAACTCCTAAATTGCACAATCCTCGAGCAAAGGATATATTCTCCTAATTATGAATTGTCAATCTCACACACCTGTTAACCCTCTGTTTATTCAACCAAGACAAAGTTAGGGGGACTCATATAGATCTATATATATATATATATATATATATATATATATATATATATATATATATATATATATATATATATATATATATATAAAACAACAGAGAGAGACAGAGAGGCTTACTTTAAATTAGTTTTGCCTCTGAACAAATGGCCTTGAACTGACTAGCATTGCTTATGCTGGGGTATATTTCGGCACCCAGCATTGTAGGGGTGAAGCTTGCAGCACATTTTGACTTGCATATCTTAACAGGTCACAGAACTTCTGGGAAAGTTAAAACACTTGACATGCCTAGCTTATTTTATGAAAGGGCATGCAGGAATTATGATTCACTAAAGGGTAGAGCAGTGGTGGCTGGTGACTTCAAATCAAAGGGGGGCTGCAGGAGACAGCTGAATGGGTGGGGCCAATGAGAAGGGGTGTGGCCAACTAGAAAGCAGCACGACTATGCTAAAAACCGCAAAAACTGGGACTTTAATTAAATACGCTGCCCTAGGTGCCAAACTGTCATGAGAGTCCAATCAAGACAAAATGAAGTGAAGTAGAAAAAAATATTTCAATGCATTGGCTACATGACAGCTTACTTAGTATCTAGAGGGAAACAAAAAGGTTGCGAGGCATGAAAAAAATAAATTACTTTTTAAATAGATTACTGGGATGCCAGTATAAAAAACAAGCATCACTCAAGTCAAACCACTTCTCCTTGCACAGCAGTTCTAATTATAATTTATATTCAGCTTTATAAAAGTACCAAGTAACATGCTGAAAGTAACAATCTCTGTGATGCCCCCACTTGTAAAAATGTTTCTTATCCAGAAAAGACCTGCTGCTTGACAACAACTATCTACTTGTTTCATGTGGAAAACATGATCAAAGTAAAAAAATTAACAGCAAACAAGAAACATGCTCAAGATATATTTCATAAAGGATTACTGCACAGGATATGGACCACACATGATAGACTGGCATTCTGCTTAGTTTACGGTAAAGCTTGCAAAAATGACTGCAAGTCTCCAACAAATGTAATGAGCTTCTGAAAAATACTGTAATCCTGTCTTTTATTACAAATACTGTCATATGCATTTCAGTACCCAATGCTTATACGCTATCCAGTTATGTAAATATTCTCTGCATGCCAACAACAAAAAGGCTTTCAATGTTGGCAATTCTTTAACAGTATGCTTATTAAAGCTTACTTGCATCTTATGATCTCAGACAGGCTTACCTGATGGTCATTAAAGCATTGCTACTTAAACACAGAGCAACAGGCATTTCCGAGTAATAATAAGCATAAATCAACAGTATAAAAATATGACAGAAACCAGAACATTCTGAAAAATCAAGGACAGATGAAAAGCCACTGTAGTACTTGTGTCTACCTTGGATAGGGGGATACTCTGCACATTTACACTGTATAACTGCTCCTTCGCTTGCTTGGACATATCCAGAGTCACTAGGTGGAGGAGTGGGCTGCAACAAGTATGTCACTATTTGAAATGTCTCTGTTTGACAGTGATGGCCCTGACACATTTGTCATACTTCTCAACCTCAGTGCAACAAATCTGGACAAAGCCATAAATAGAAGTGGGATGAATGCCAAAAAAATTATGACAATTTTTAAATATTGCTCTTATAAACTTAGAAAGATAATTAGGTCTTGCATTATTATGAATTTTCAGAAGGGTATAAAATCTGAAACTCAAATGTCTGTCACTATTATCCAACTTCACTCTCTAATGATTTGCCACTAATTTGCCAGAAAACCACAATTTTATGAAAAACAGACCAGAAATGTGATGCAAAAATATAAAATACAGCTGGGAACCTGTCAAAGGGACACTTTTTAAATATTAGTACTGTTAACTTGAGCAGCTGACAAAATAAAAGAATCAGCATGCATTTCTGAAATTAAAAGTAATCTATAACTCTGATCATTACAATTATTTATTAATTGTAAACCCTTCATGCTTTCTTCCAAATTTGCCATTTTGCAGAGGGTTTATTAGGGGGGGAACAATATTTTGAGCCAACATTAAGGACAGATGTGAGGTTTGGATAAACCTAATTCTATAAAGTGATTTATTTATGCATACCTAAATGCAGGAAATTTGGACAAGGCCAAATATATTGGGGAACATACAAACAGTTGCTCTTGTATAAACTTAGACAGCTGGCCAAATAACAAATCTTGCATGCATTTTTCTGAAGGGTATGAGGTCTGAAACCCAATGGCTGTCATTATTTAGTGACTTCATTCCCAAATGATTTGTCAAAAAAACACAAATGCTATGAGGAACAAACCAAAAATAAGAAGCAAAAATCTATTCATTCTGTAAACATTTTCACAGTTGAGAGGTATAGTTCAGCCAGTGCTGTCTGAGTTTGCCCCCCCGCAATGGTCGAATGGGGTCTTCCCCCTGCAGCTATTTCAATGTCCCATTATTTGGATATTTTGCCCCATTTACCATAACCACTGTAATGTGCATACTGCTTTCTTTCTGCAATGATCTGGATTTCATTTAAAAGTTTTATTTTAGATCTTACAGCACAAACACTAATAGACATCTGCTAAACAAAGCAATGCAGTCTCACAATGAAAATAGACTTAGCATTAAAACTTCTCTGCCCTTGAAACTCACACTCATTGACACAGCATTGAATCCCACATTCAAAGAAAATACATCTGGCCAGTGGCAGATAAAGATTAAATTTGGGCTGTTTTCAAATCAGAGGCCCCTTGCACAGGAAACATACATATGTTCCTTTATACACCTTCCTGATTGCATTAAATTATATTCCTTGTATAATACAGTACAGTTGTTAGAAGGCATTTTAAATTTGTTTGGAACATTTTTCCAATAAACAATGAAACAAAATGCACGCACCAGTAATGACAAAACTGCCCAATTCAGAACATTTCCATCATAAAAGTCTACTCAAATGTCTGCAATCCACCAGTATCAGTAAATATGCACAATCTCTGCAGAAGTAAAAGTTATTTAAATAATTCCACATTAAACATATCTGTAACTAATGGAGAGGTTGTTGCTAGCAAACAACTTTATATTTCATTGTTTCATCTACAAATAAAGTGCCTGTTGCCCTTGAGAAATAAATTTCCTAGGTTACATAAAAAAATGATAAGCTTGTAATATTGCAATAGGAGACAGATGGCAAACTGATAACAGGTTCATTGTTACTAGGTATCACCACCAAAGAGGACATTCTCAAGACTGCAGCATCCACCCCCCTTAAATGTACAACACAATACATTATCAGCAATGCATCTATATACTGTGGGAGTGGAACCCACAGCTTTCTGCATCAAAAGCAAGTACACTACCTGTTGTGCTATTAACAATGCAAGCAGAATCAGCATAGACAGCACTTAACTTCTCTTCAAGTTCTCAGCTCTTTGTAAAATCCACTCAACACACAACTGTATCTCTAAACCTTGAAGCACAAGAACTCTGGAAAAAGCCAAAAAATATTGGGGATGGGCAAAAGCCCAAAAACTAGAGACACATTTTAAACATTGCTTGTATAACCTTGGAAAGTTGTTAGAATAAAATGCTGTGTTACCACCATGCATTTCACTGTTAAGTCTTGAACCCAGGACCCTGGACACTACAGTCAGAGCAACATACCACTATGCCAAACCAGCTGTTTCTTGAAAGACAGAAAGACTGAAACATAAACGGCTATCATTTAGTGCATTCAGTTCTCACCATAGCTTTCAACTTCTTAGCACAAAACGCCTAGAAAAAGACAATAATGGGAGAATACAGCCCCACAAACATATTCAGTGAATTCTGTTCTCACTGTAGCTCTCAACCTGTTAGCACAAAAAAGGACAAAGCCATTAATGATCTGATAAACAAAAAATGCTAGAATAAAAGGTTTTGCATTACCATGTACTTTCTAAAGAATATGAAGTCTGAAATTCAAATGCTTGTCATTAATTTCCAGAAAACCACAGATTTTATGAGGAACAGAACAGCAATATGAAGCAAAACTTTCACAAGTGGTGGTGGGTAGGAAAGTCAAGCTCCTGCTACCAAGGTACAGGGTTTGAGTCTAGACACTACCAGGTATATTTTCTGAGATCTTGTAGTCACTGGGGGTATTGCACACACACACACACACACACACACACACACACACACACACACACACGCACACACACACACACACACACACACACACACACACACACACACACACACACACACACACACACACACACACACCTCTCAGGCTAGTTCAAGAATAAATTAAAAAGAAATTAAAATTCATAGTGGACAAAGGAACAAACTCAGGGACATATATTGTCTTTATATAATTAAAACCAAAACAAAAAATTCCTTGCCTCTAACTGCAAACCCTCTCTGGCAGCTCAATTTGCCAGCGATTAACCATAAAAATCCCATCACTGCCTTGCTTTAAAACAACTTAAATGGCTTGAGTTCCCCCAGCTTCATCTCCATGCCCTGCTGCAGTTTACTCATATCTTACTATACAAACCAACAGCCTGTCCTTCTATCTCCTCTCTCATATCTCTCTACACCTCCGGTAAAACTGTATACAGCTCTGATCAATACCTTCTTAATATCTATAAAACCAGCAAAAAACATTGGTAAACTTCTCTATAAAAGCACTTTGTTCCAAGTCTGGAACAACCTCCCACCAAATATTCCTAACATTAATTGTGCAACCTGCTTCAGAATTTAACTTAAAAACTACCTTCTTAATATTAGCTCTTGCCCATGCCAGGACTCTACCTAATTCTCCCACACACACACCTTCCTTTACCGGTCATTACTCTAATCTTTCAGCCTTATACTACCTATACTCTCTGTTAATAGAAACAATATCATGAATCTATTACCAATCTAAAGTCTGACTCTTTTTTTCTTTAAACTCTCATCTGCTGTTCTTTCAGCATTTTTATTTTTGTATCTACTTTTTATGCAACTTCTGTTACTGTAAATATGTGCAACGATATAACTATGTAAATTTTCCTGCATTTCAATGTATGATATAACTATGTAATATTCTTGTTTTTTTAATCTATGCATGTTAATATCTTATTATTTTCTGGAGCTTTTCTCCTCAGGTCTCCACTGAAAATGGGCCTTTGGCTTACGTGGCCAAACCCAATTAACAAATAAATAAATAAATAAAATAAATAAATAATGGTAGAATAACAGGGTTTGCATTATTATGCCTTTTGATGGTTATTAGGTCTTTAACTCAAATGTCTGCCATCAGTGTTTAGTGTCTACAGTTTTCATTAATTTGCCAAAAAACACAAACTTTAACAAAATATGAGGCAAAAATCAAATATATTCTGTAAAATCAGGGACAGATAAGATCACTTACCCCCCAGTACACACACACACACACACACACACACACACACACACACACACACACACACACACACACACACACACACACACACACACACTTGTATGGCTGTAATTGATGATTTGGTGCTGATTGCATCAAATGAATGAATAAATAAGTACATAAATAACTGACACACAGTGATTTATCCTCTCAGCCCACTGATGTCAGAATATAGTGTACAACCCACTGCACCCCCAACCTCCAGATACCTCTCAGGTTCTTAGCAAAAAAATACATCAAAAAGCTTAAATAATGGAGGATGAATGACCAAAATTCGAGACATATTTTGTCATTATATAATTTAAAAAATTGCTAGAATAACAGGCTTTGCATTATTATTGTACTTTTTTGAAGGCTATTAGGTCTGAAACTGAAATGTCGGTCAATATTATTTATTGTTTGCAATGATCATTGATTTTCAAACAAAAAGTACACAAATGTTAACAAAATTTGAGGCAAAGAAATCAGAGGCATTCTGCACAATCAGCGGCAGCTGAGAGCACCTATCCAACACACGCATACATACATACATGCTCACAGACACACCTACATACATACACACATACATGTGACCATCAATTACAGTCACTTCTATGGCTGTAATTGATTGTATGGTGTTTGGTTGCATCAAATGAATGAATGCATACATAAATAATTTACACACAGTTATTTATCCTCTCAGCTCACTGCTGTCAGAATACAATGTACAACCCACGGACCCCACCCCCTCAACTCCCAAGGACATAACTTTCAACCTCTTGGGTCACAAATCAAGGAGAAAAGTAAAAATAAAATAATGTTGGACAAAGAATTAAACTAAAGGACCACTACTGTCAAAGGGAGATCATGCCTGTTAAACTTGGTCAACTTCTTCTAAATAGTTACCAAAGCCATGGACGAGGGGAAGATGGTGCACTCCACCTACCTTGACCTAACCAAACCTTTGACACTATTTCCCACTCAGGCATAATAGATAAACTCTCCCAGCTAGGCATCAACCCATCTGTTACCAGATTTGTTGCTAACTGCCACACTGATAGAAAACACTCAGTCAAAATAGGGGAAGCTACCTCTAGTAGTAGATCCATAACGTGCGGCGTATCCCAAGGATTGGTCTTGGAGCCTCTACTGTTTGGGATATACTTTTCTGAGGTTCAAGCCAAAACCAGTGGTCTGTGACTAACCAAGTCCGCAGATGACTGCAAGCTGGGTGCTGTCTTAAATTCCCCTTGTAACATGAACATCCTCTAAGAGGGCCTTACCCAAACTAATGACTGGTGTCAGAAGCATGGCCTCAAACTGAATACCAAAAAATAATCATCATTATCCCCTCTGGGGAAAGTGGCATTGACACTAATTATCACATTAACAATGTACTAAGCACACAATCAGTTGTGAGGGACTTGGGCATGCAGGTTGATAGCAACCTGACTTATGACCACCATGTTTCCTCTGCTGTATGGAAGGTATTCTACATATCCCACCTCATAAGTAAGGATATTTCATCCAGGAACAAGGAGGTCATAACATCCCTGTACTCCTCCCTTATCAGGCCCATTATCGAGTACAATGCCCCCTTCGGCATGTACCTTGCCAAGCACATGCTGGAGAGACCACAGAGGTTCCTGACCAGGAAAATCCAGGGTCTCAAACATCTATCCTATACAGATAGGCTAAAAGCCCTGTCCCTCTACTCAGTCTCATACAGACTGCACAGAGGTGACTTGTGTCTGGCATACAAGGCCGTCTCAGACTCAGCCTTGATGGAGTTGCTGCATATCCATAAGTCAAACTCCACTCACACAACGTACATGCAAAGCCTCAACCTGGTCTGTGACATCAATCAAACTTGTTGTTGGGATAGATTTGTGTCCAAAAGACTCCCCCCATTTGTGGAATAGACTACCTCTCCATGTCAAGCAGAGTACCTCACAAGCACTCTTTAAGAGTAACCTGGATGACTGGATGGGAAACAGAAAATACACCCTTGTGATCCCACCTGTGTCCCTGCTGGACAGAGGAAACAGGTGCTGACTTTGTGGAAACATGGGTGAAATTCTTGGCTAGGCTTATAAGGAGCCTCTAGACCAATAGCCTAGTATCATCCTATGAATCTATGAACCTATGAACCTATGCTGCTATTAAATTAAAAATAATAGTTGAATTTCTGAAATTTTCTGTATTTTAATATTTTATTTTTTTATTTGTTTGTTATGGGGAGAAGGTCTACAGTCCAGCAGATAGTACAATGAGTAGCTCCTGACAAAGGGTGACAGTTTGTTTGGCCCCTATGTCTTGTGACTGCTTAGTATGTTGAGCTCATGTGCAGATTCTTCTCGGCCACGTTGTCCTTATTGCAGTCTACGTTACCTTCATACTGATACCTGCATATTGTGTGAAAACAAAGGAAAATAATAAGCTTTGTACTTCTGTACGCCTTCACATGTCCTTCTCAGGTATCCCTGCCCATCCACTGTACCTCCCCCACTCATTTGTCACAGAGCCTACTACTGTAATATTAGTGTATGCAATAACATGTGTCTCTGTCATGATAGATTGACTGTTCTACTCTGTTCTTACATAGTTTCTAGCTTTTGCAATATTATATATTATAATTACTCCTATCTTCCATGAACCATTTAAATACCAAGTACACCATATTCTTATGCACCTCAGGGAAGACTTATCTGCAGTACAATGCTAAAGTTAAAGCCTCATTACAGTTGAATATCAAAAGCATCATGCTCTCTGGGATCATAATTCTGGCCCTCTGGGTAGCAGAACACAACCATTACAGTACATTCCATAGAGTTAGCCACATTTTTCAGCCTCCTCAGTCTTGCCTATTGTAAAGTACAGAGCTAAAGCTTTATCAGAAGTTGAGATAATCACCTTACGGTTGTCCCTTGAGCTTTACACTAAGTAACTTTGGTCAAGAAGTCCAGGCGAATGGTTGGAGGTGAGCTCTGCCTAGTAAAATGATGCTCTTAGCAACCCTTTTATCATTAAATATTCTGTAGTCCTCTATTTCAGCAGAATCTCAAGTGAATTCATAGGTTCATAGGTAGGTACTAGGCTATCTGCCTGAGGGTATTTATAAGCCTAGCCAGTGTGTCGGCTTTCGCCATCCCCATTCATTAATTAAATGATTCTCTGTCAAGCAGAGTCAATGAAGTGATCCCAGGGGTGTATTTTCTGTTACCCATCCACTCGTCAAGGTTTCTCTTGAAGAGTGTTAGTGAGGAGCTCTGCCTAATGTAGTTTGGAATTTTGTTCCAAAGCATGGGGAGTCTCTGTGACAGGAATCTATCCCTCCAGCATGTTTTATTTATTGCTGTGGTGAGGTTTAGCTCACTAGAACGTGTTTTTCGCAGTGACTTGGATTTCTTTAGGTGGAGCATGTCCATCAATTCTGAGTTGGACATGGCTTTGTAGGTCAGGCAGAGATCATCTCTGAGTAAGCGATATGCCACTGAGTACAGCCGGAGTTTTTTCAGTTGAGCTGCATAGGACATATGTTTGAGGCCAGCAATCCTCTTGGTGAGGTACTTTTGTGGTCTGTCCAGCTGTTGGAAGTGTCTTGTGAGGTACATCCCAAATGGGGCATTGTACTCTATGATGGGTCTGATGAGTGACGAGTAGAGGGATACTATAACCTCTTTATTTCTAGATGCGAATCCTTTAGTAATTAGATGGGCAACATAGAAGGATTTCCTAAATACTTTGACAATATGATTGTCAAAGGAGAGATTACTATCTACCTGGGTCCCCAGATCTCTTATTACCTCTTCTGTATTAATGAGGCTGCCACCTATGTGGTAATTCATCAGTGTTTTGTTTTTCCCAAACGGGATGACTATCCATTTTTTGGCATTTAGCTTGAGGCCATGACTTTGACAACAGGTGTCTGTCTCAGTAAGGCCCTTTTGGAGGATGTCCTTGTCAGCTGGAGAGTAAATTATGGCTCCCAGTTTGCGGTCATTGGTGAACTTGGTTAGCCATAGTCCTCCTGTGTTTGCCTGTACTTCTTAGAAGTATATGCCAAACAGTAGGGGTCCCAGGACCGAGCCTTGTGAGACACCACTTGCGTCTCGTTTAGAGTCGGACCTGGAGCCCACTATTCTTACTGTGTGAGTTCTATCTGTAAGCCAGTTGGCAACCCATCTCATGACGTAGGGATTTATGTTCAGGCTGGTGAGTTTTTCTGTAACACCCGAGTGGGGAATGGTATCAAAAGCCTCGGCGAGGTCAAGGTAGGCTGTGTGAACAACCTTTCCCTCGTCTATGGCCTTGGTGACTGTCTCAAAGAAGTAGGCATGATCTTCATTTAACAAAGCTGAACTGGGTCAGGTCAAGTGTTTGGAAGTTCCCAATGTCTTTGTTAATGAGGTCCATGATGATGCACTCCATAGCCTTGCAGACCAGGCTAGTTAGGCATATGGGGTGATAGTTATAAGGGTCAGTTGTGGCCCCTCCTTTGTGGAGTGGAATAACAATTGCTGTGTGCCATTCTATGGGCATGTAGCCAGTGGAGAGGCTGAGGTTGAATAGCTGTTTAGGTGGGGGGTTAGTTCGTTCTGTACTTCATGCAAGACACAGCCTGGGACATCATCTGGCCCCATTGATGCTATGTTTTTGGTTTTTGAAAGGACTATTTTCACCTGTGCGTCTGTGATTTCCGGGACACTATACTTTTCCGGTATTGTTGTGGGGCCTTTTGGGGGGGTGAGAGGGGGGTGGAGTTTGCACTGAATCTATCTGCCAGGATGTTGGCAATATCAGTAGGTTCAGTATATTTTGTGCTATTTTGCACTAGTTCAGTGCATATCTGCGAGTTGCCACTTAGATTCTTAACATAGCTAAAGAAAGCTTTGTGGTTATCTTTTGAATCCTTGGCTATTTTTCTTTCAAAGTTAGCCTTGGATGATTTTATGAGGGAACGTAGTTTCTTACTGATACTGATCAGGGATGTCTTTCCTTCTTGGGATTTGCTTTTTTTCTGAACTAGTTTCCTCCTTCTATTGTATAGCCTGTTTATGGCAGGGGTCCACCAGACTGGTTTCCTTCTCTTAGAGGAGTGAGTCTTGGTTTTGCTAGGGATGGCATGATCCATGCATCCTTGTAAGTGCTCAGAGTGCATTTGTAAAGGTTTCTGCATCTTGGGCAGTGTTATCCTTTAGCGTGGGGGCTGTGAAACTTACTGCCTCTGTCTTAAGTAAGGTGAAGCTTGCTTTAGAAAAGTTTTTTACTGTGGTTTCCTTAGTTGGGGGTGGTGGTGGGGTGTGGACATCCAGAGTGATTAGTTTATGGTCTGATCTAACCAGTGATGGGTTGACTTCCGGTGTGGAACACCTGCCACCCATGTTTGTGATGACCAGGTCCAATATGTTTGCACCTCTGGTAGGGGGGTTTACCAGCTGATCCAGGGCATCTGAGTTGATGAATTCCAAGAAGCGATGGGCCTGGGAGTTTGTACTTGAGTAGGTTTCCCAGTTAATGGTAGGGTAATTGAAATTGCCCTATATCAGGGTGTTCGGTAGGACCTTCATGTTTTCCAGTGTCTCTAGAAAGGTGGAGTCATGGCCCTGGGTCATGGAGGGTGATCTGTAGTAGGCCACAATTTGCATTGCAGATTTGCCCGATGTTAGTTGCACATGGATGATCTCAGAGGTATCATGCTGCGCCACTAACTTGGTGGTGTAGGCATCCTTGATGAATATGGATACACCTCCTCCTTTTGTGTTTCGGTCCATGTTCTGTGGACGAAACGTGTGATACGAGTTATAGCCTGGTAGTGCTGGGGTGCTCTCTGGAGCCTTGAACCAGGTTTCAGTTACTGCACAGACGTCGACATTCTCCATACTGAGGAGTGCTTCTTGCGCGTGCATTTTGAGATTTAAACTCCTGGCGTTGAGTAGCATAACCATCAGTTTTTTGTTAATTGTGCTGTTTACAAAGGTGAGTTTGACTTTTGAGCCTTGCCTAAAAAAGGCACTATGGGGGCAGCAAGAGCCTTGGCTAGTATTTGAAAGCCTAGGGGTGGCAGGTGCAAGCCGTCTCTTGTGAAGCAATGCGGCTTGTCAAGCATGTCATCCCAGGCTGACCGATACTGGATCCCCTTTGTATGACACCAGAAACTTAGCCAATTGTTGAAATTGATCATTTTTTTCTTTATACTGAGGTATCATTCGTGGTGAAGGCAGGATGCTACTCAGGGTCAGGGTCATACCAGCCTGGGCTACATGATCAGAAAGCTCTTCCATGTCTCTTTTCATGTCGTCCAGGGAGGTACGTCTCAGGACATGAACAATGATAGAGTCATATTTGCATTTGTTCTGGAGTACCCTGAATGCTTGTGTTATGTGGCGGATTCTGTCTCCAGACAGGCAACTAACAGTAACTTTCTGCTAGTCCAGCCTAGTGAGTGGAATGTCAGTGTGACTGACTATAGAGTCACCTATTACTAGTGTGTTAGGTATGTTATTTCGCCTTAAGGGCTGTGATTGTGCGGCACACTGATTTTGTATTTTATGTGTTGTCTGGTTTGAGACGGGAGGTGCATGTTGTTTGGGTGTCTGCTTTGGAGGTCTCTGATGCTTTTGCAGGTTTTTATTTAGAGCCTCCAAGTATGATTTTGTGTATTTATGTGTATTTTTTGCCAGTGCTGGTTTAGTAGATCTACGTGTGTCTGGAAGTGTGGTGCAAGTGTTAACCGTCTCCTCTTGACTGTCTGTTCCAGTCTTGGGTGGAGACAGCTTAGCCTCCAGTTTGGCTGTATAATTGCATCTCTCGCATATGTTAGTGTTTTGTGGTAGGAGGAGAGGGTTGTCTGTGTACATGAGGCAGTTGTAACATTGCCTCAGGATACCCAGATTCACCAGCTGGACTGGAGAGTACACCTGAAATTGCCCTTTGGTCATGCTTGAATAATAGATTGAGCTGCATAGTCACTTGGTTGGTGAGGGGTGAATAAAGAGCCTTGCCCTGCTGGGCAATCAAGTGTCGGGGTATATTAGTGCTTGCTATTATATCCCAGTCAACAAATGTAAATAAATAAATAAATAAATAAATATTAGATCTGAGCAAGTGCTGGGCTGTAGGATACTTTTTGAGTGCTTAGGTTGAGAGTTAGACTAGTTTTAAGGGAAAAACTGAAGAGGAGACTTGGTGGAGCCGGGAATAATTTAACCCTAGCTAACCGGCACTGCCCAGCGCACAAAACTGTGCAAACACGGTTTTTATAGCATGGAAATGAAAGAGAGAAATTAGCCCAAATTGGCCAATAAACTACTAACTTCAGATCTGAAACCACTCGTCCAGGGACAGATAGGTTGCTCAAAGCTCCCCTCTCTCACATGTGAACAGAGAAACTTCCTTCTATCCAAGTAAGGTATGGGCAACTCAGAAACTTGTAACACAGCCTTAATTCAGCACTAGCCTGAAAACTGGATTATACTAGCTTAGAAGGGTGGGAAACAATGATTTTTGTTTTTTTGGGGTTTTTTTTTTTTTGAAAAGATAAGGCAAAATCAGTAAAAAAATACACTTAAAACAGCTTTAAATGACTACAAACGATCAAAAAAGACTATTGCACTTTAGTGTGCAGCCTACAACAGTTAAATCATTTAAACAAAAAACAACTTTTTAAAAGTGCAGGCAGTCAGATAAGTACAATATGTGAAAAAACAAGCTTTTGAATCAAAATAAACACTGGAAAATTGGCGTTTAGCTGCAAAACAGCTAAGTACAGCAAGAAAGTACAGAAAACTGATACTTAATCACTCCAAAGTCTCTCTTCTAAGCTAGAAGGCTTGTATCAGTTTAAGGCTTTCTAGTGCTACCAGTAGGTTAGTTACAGGAAAGATGGGAAACAAGCGCAGATGTTGTCTTTTAAACCAGAAAGTTGAAAGAAATGGACAAACTGTCCAAATGGTCAATAAACTACAATTTCTGGGCCAAGAACCACTCCTCTTGTGGTAGACAGGCTACCTAGTGCTTACCACTCCCACTGATAAGCTAGAAGGCTTTCCTCCAACACAGAAAGGCTTGCAGGGCTCAGAAGCTTACCAACAGTTCTGGGTACAGTAACTCTGTATCTGGACTAGGCTAGTTACAGGAAAGGTGGGAAACAAGTGCAAGTGCGGCTTTTAAACCAGAAAGTTGAAAGCGATGGAAAAAACTGCCCAAACGGCCAATAGCTACAATTCAGCAAACGATATCAAACAAGTAACTCAGATTTTACCAAGTCAAAATCTGAGTAGCTCAAAAACAGTTGTGCATAACAAGTCCAGAGAGCTGCCACTAAAAATCTAAACTCGCAGTTTTTGTTATTACCATAGGCGATGTTTGGCTGTGAGTTTTGAGATCTTACATTTATAGTGGATCTCATCACTATAAAAAGTACATCTCTGTGTCAGAGTAAGGTAGAAAGCCCCATAACAGTACTTGTTTTGCACCTCAAGTGCCTCGTAAATGTTTAACTGTTACAGTGAAAAGACAAAGCATTATAATTTCTGGTGATATAAACCATTTGTGAAAGTTCTACGGTCCCGACAGTAATGTGAAGCTAAGTGCTCTGCTGTTTAATAGGATCGTTTTTGTTCTTTTTGTGGGGAAGGATGCCACCTCCCTTTCAGTATTCTAAATATTTATTATTTTTATCAGATATCCTAAAAATGTACTGCCAATGAAAGGATAAGCTATAATAATTTGTTTTAACATCGTCAAAAGCTGAGTAATAGTAACAGCAGTCATAGACAGGCATTATGTAAACTTTGGTCAAACAGAGCCAAAGTCTGGATCATGAAGAAAGACACTAAATGAAAAAATATTTTCCCTACAGGAGAGAGCATTAGGTGTGTTGAAGATTTTTCCTTTAAAAGATATTTATTTATTATTTATTTATTTATTCCAGTTTGGTGACCGGGGAGGTCCAATGGACTCGAGAGTCCATTTTCAGTGGAGGCCCGGGGAGAAAATCTCCAGATAACAAGTTACAAATAATGTTTACATTGTTAAGCTGTGAAGGTTCGCATAACAAGTTACATAACATATAGATTTTTTTACATTCCTAAGTTACTTATCAAGTTGAAATAACAAAAGAACGATTCTTTTACATTGCATTCAGTATATAGTTGTGAAGAATTTTTTATAGCAGGAAGGGTGGTAGCTAGAGAAGGAATCCAATACTAAGTAGTTAAGAAGAATTACAAGTAGTTATGAAGGAGAGGAAGAGAGACATAAGAGTGAGCGGCTGGGAGGAGATTGGTTATAACTTATAGTAAGAATATAAGAGAGAGGTCTGAAGGGAAAGGAGGTTACCCAGGAGAGAAGGAAGGGGGGAGGTTGGGAGGTATGGTGTGAGGAGCGCAGTTACATTTTCTGTGAAGAAGCAGGTAGGAGTGTAATAGTCTTTTGAAGGTGTTTAGGTTGTCACAAGCTCTCAGAGTGCACGGCAGGGCATTCCATTTTTTAGCTAGGGTGAAGGAGAGTAGAAGCTGACCAACAGGACGCTTTGGTTTGTAGATGGAGATGAGGTTTTGGTGAGTGGATCTAAGGGGTCTTGGTGGGCTGTAAGGTTGGAGGATATTAGATAAGGCAGGGCAGCTGGTGGGTTGATATAGTAATTTGTGGGCTGAGACTAATTGGAGGAAGTCTAGTTGATTAGGGAGTTCTAGCCAGTTTATAGTTAGTAGAGAGGAGCAGTGGTGGGAGAAGGCTTTTGCCTTAGTGGCAAATCTGGAGATTTTGTTGTAGCATACTTCTAGTCTGGAGGTAAGGGAGGAGGATAGATTAGTGAGTAGAGGAGCACAATAAAGAAGGGATGGGAGAAGGTAAGTTGTGGCTAGGGTCAGTCTAGTAGAGGGAGAGAGGAAGTGATTATTCCTGTAGAGTAGGCCAAGTTGTATGTGGGTTTTCTTGATGTTGAGTTGGATGTGGGTATTGAATTTTAGGTTTTCGTCAATGGTGACTCCCAAGAGTTTGGTGGAGGGAACAATATCAATGACAGAGTTGTTGAGGCTGGTAATTTGGAATGAGTTTTTGTCAATGTGATTGAATTTTGAGGGGGGAAATAGGAGGATTTTAGTTTTGTTGGCGTTTAGTGACAGGTGGTTTTGGTGCATCCATTTTTCAGTGGTTGAGAAGGCAGATTGAGTTAGAGTCTTGAGTTCAGTTTGGCTGGAGGCATAGTAGATGAGAGAAGAGTCATCTGCATATTGGACAATTTTGGTGAAGGGAATGGCTTTGTGGAAATCATTAATAAAGATGTTGAATAGCAGAGGGCCAAGAATGGAACCTTGGGGAACTCCTGTGGGTGTTGGAAGGAATGTGGAAGAGGATTTTCCCCATTTAACAGCTTGGGACCTGTTAGAAAGATAACTAGAGAACCAGGAAAGAGTTTTAGGTGAGATGTTAAGGTTAGATAGATGGTTAAGTAGATGGGTGTGTGAGATGGTATCAAAGGCTTTAGAAAGGTCTAATAGAACAGATGAAGTTACCAGAATCTCAGGCCGAATTGATAGAGTGTAAAAAGGAGAGAAGGGCTGTGTTAGTATTGTGTCCTGGGCGGAAGCCATGTTGCGTCGGAGAGAGCAGTTGATGTTCAGTTAGGAATGGCAACAGCTGTATGTGAATGCATTTTTCAAGAAGTTTGGAGATGGGAGAGAGGTTGGCTATAGGGCGGAAGTTGGAGAAGTTACAGTTTTTGCCACCTTTGTGGACAGTGAGAATAAAAGCAGAGGCAATTTTTAAGAAGGAGGAGGGAATGTTGTCAGGAGCATTGGTGCACGGTTTAAGTTTGTAGAGAAATTTCTTTATGAGGTTGGTGGATACTGGTTTAAGTTTGAAAATATGGGGAGTGGGAGGAGGTGGGGTGGGAGCTTGGGAGGAGGTTGGTGGGGGTATGTTATTTGGGAAGGTTTTGGTTAACTCAGCAATGGAGGAGGTGAAGAAGGTATTGAATAGTTCAGCAATTTCCAGGTCAGATTTGCTGATTTTTGCAGGTTTTTTGTGGTACCAGGCTTGAGGAGGGTGTTTATAGAGTTCCAAAATTGTTTGGGGGTTTTTGTGTGTTTTATTTGTAGGTGGTTATAGTAGGATTTTCTATCTTTAATTACTTGTTTTTTGGCTAGGTTTCGGAGCTGTTTCTATTTTAGTAGCAGTTCTGGCTGTTTGTGGTGGAGATAGATTATCCAAGATTTGTCTCTTTGTTGCATAATTTTCTTGGTAGATTTTGTAAGCCAGGGTGCTGTTTTGGCTTTAACCCTTTTGGTTCATGTTGGAGCTAGGGAGTTTAGGATAGAAAGGAATGTAGAGTTGAAGAAGTCTACGGCTTCGTTAAGAGGCAATGTTTTTAGAGGGTTCCAGTTGATGAGCTTAAGGGAGGCAGAGAAGGTGGAGGGATTAAAGTTAGTTAGGTTATGGGTATGTAGGAGGTGGTGAGAGGTTGGGGAAGTGGTGGTGGCTCTGAGAGTGAATGCCGGGAGGTGGTCTCCTAATGGGTCGGGAGTGACACCAGATGTAGTGATTCTATTCGGGTGGGACAC
The DNA here is from genome assembly GCF_019279795.1 of Protopterus annectens. Taxonomy (NCBI): domain Eukaryota; kingdom Metazoa; phylum Chordata; order Ceratodontiformes; family Protopteridae; genus Protopterus; species Protopterus annectens. The sequence continues at coordinate 81,645,243 of NC_056735.1, forward strand.
TAGTATCCAGTCTAAGATTGAGCCGGGGCGGTTGGTTTTGTTGGGTCTGGTGATGGTGTGAATAAGCTGAGTAAAGTTGAATAGGTTAATTGATAAGGTGGGATTAGAGTCTATGATTTTTTGCCAGTCTATATTTACGTCTCCCAATATGTAAGTTTCTTGTTTTATATTTGTGTAGGCCCAGGAGAGGAAGTCTTCTAAGGTATTGGTGTTATTGCCAGGGAGGATATAGAGGGAGATGATGCAGATAATTTTATGGCTGTTTAATTTTAGCATGCCAATTACTAGTTCAGCATTATGAAAGGATGGAATAGGATTTGGGAAAGGTGTGATAGATAGATGATTAGAGTAAATTAGTGCTACTCCACCACATCTTTTGTTTAGGCAGTCAGATCAGAGGCATTGAAATCCTGGTGGGAGGAATTCCGAGTCTGTTACGTGTGGTTTAAGCCAGGTTTCAGAGATGGCTACTATGTCAGGTGAGTTATGGTTGACCCAGGCATGAAAAAGGGTAGTTTTATTAGTTAAGCTTTGGGAGTTGATGGTGAGGAATTTGAGGTCTTTATTGGTAGGTATGTTGTTAGAACTATGGTTATGGGTTGGAGAAGTGTTTGGTCCAGGGTTAGGATGGATGTTGCCTGCTAAGAAGAGGTATATAAGAAGATGAATGAGTTTTTTCAGGAGTTTGTTTGGTTAGGTATGGATAGAGGGATGTGGATTTAGGTTTGTAGAAATTAGAAAGAATTTGGAAGTGTTTTAAGGAGAATAGTGAGGTGGGGTGAAAGGGGATAAGAGAGGCGGATATGTTGTGGAAGTGTTTTGAATGGTTGTGGTATGGAGGTGGAGGTGGAAGGTGTACATGGAGGCTTGTATAAGAGGTGGCATGATATAGAGGAAGTAGAATAAGAAGGAGTGTTATGGGGAGAGTGTTGTGGAAGTAACAGAGGGCATTTGTGGTTTAAGATTGTTTTGAGGAGATAGGGATATGGAGGATTGATGAAAGTAGGCTGGGCAGGAGGATATTGGGGGAGGAGTATAGGGAAAGGTTTGGAGAGGGAGGAGTTATGCTGTTGCGGGTTTGGGCATTGCCAAGGGGAGGGATTGAGGGATGGCTATAAATGTAGGACCACTGGGGGTGTGTGGGAATTGGGGGTGGGGTAGGGGAGCGGAGTGAGCCCTCAGGGCGAACAGAGCAGGATAGAGCAAAAGAGCAGAAGAGCCCTGCTGAAAAAGTATCAGCCACTTCAGGTAGGAACTGAGATAAGTAAGAGCAAGTGTAGTAAAGCTGGATAGGAATGCTAGAGAAACAGAGTAACTCTGGGGGAGAGGAGAAAATTATAGTGGAGGGGAGAGGAGACAAAGTTATGGGATAGTAGGCTGTAGAAGTGTGTGGGAGAATGAAGAGGGAGAGAGTAAAAAGACGAAAAGCTATTGTAAAATTAGAGTAGGAGTATGCAATGTGGGAAGGTTCTGTCACCTAGTGGTGAGTGGAGACTAGGCAGGCAGAGAGGCTATGGGGAGATAGAATGGAGCTAGAGGCAGAGGTAAGAAAAGGTAGATGTAAAGAGTGAGTGAGAGGGTAAGTCTCCAGAGGGATATAAAAAATGGAATGAAAGGTTAGAGGTAGTGAGTTAGTGGGGGATCTTTGTGGCCTGCGGTAGGCTGCTGAGTCACACACACTGAAGGATAGGCTAGCATATAAGGATATTATGGCAACTGAGTTTATATTAAAGCAACATACATTTACTGAGAGCAAAAGGAGAGGGATTTAGCACTGAGGTTTCCTTTTGGATTAGCCCAAACTAGTTAGTAGGATAAGATCCAGGCAGGCCGAATTGGCCTTATGCGTGGTGTCCATGTAATTCAGAAGGTACAGATGGACCCTCAGAATAGGTGTGATTTATTGAGAGCAAAAGGAGAGGGATTTAGCACTGAGGTGCTGAGATATAGCCAGAGGTAGGCACTTTGACAGACAACCTGACAATGGGCCCATGAATATTTGTTTGGAGCTGTCAGTGACTGTAAAAGTGATGTTGCAGGAAGGACACAGTGCTTTTAGGAAGCAGATAAAGTACATTAGATACCTCCAAGGGCTTCAGGGTGTATGCAGGGGGCAATAGATATCCAAAACATCCATGGAACAAATGGATGTGCAGTCACCCCCCACCCCACCTCCAGTGCAATCTGATACAACTGATCCTACAATGCAGACAAACATGGTACCCAATAGTCATGTCAGTTTTTTCAATGGCAGTAGTGAGACAGATGAAAAGGTATCAGATAAAAATCATGCAAGGCAGAGTAGTTAAGTTGGTTAAATCACATAGCTTTCATTCAGCCCAACACTCACCCACCCCATGTACTGTAACCTGGAGAATCAAAGCATTACTTCTCAGGTGGATTTAGTTATGCCACCCACCACCTCATACCAGGTGCCTTTGTTGCCATCACCCAAGTTTGCTTGATGTGTGCCACTCCTTTCTTCTCCAAGCTGAGACATACATCGTCATCACTGTCCTGGCTGGCCACCTCATACCACCTCTATGCATGTCTGCACCTGGTCTGGATAATCACTCTGTAAAAAACTATGCTGTACAGTGCTGGGATCTGCAGGGGAACGCAGATGTTATGTAGCTTCTGTGAGGATAATGCATGCATCTGCATAATAGTCCATAGAGGCTCATTTTCAGTGCTTGGCTATCCCAAATCCCAATAAGAAATTTAGTTAAGGTGTAGGCTGCTTTTTGTAACTGTGGAAGGTCAGACATATACTGAGTTTTCGTAGAAGGCCCATCTTTCAGGTATGTTTACCTTTCTTGTGTTAATTAAATACAGAGGTGCTGTGGTCATCAGCATATGTTTGATACACATTCTGACAGAGGGGCATTCGAAAGGATACATGTGAATGTTCTTTGTATATTGGACTATTAGCAATCCTAATGGGCTGCTTGGGACATTGCGTGGTTGATGCTTTGTCCTTACAAATAAGATCGATACAATTCTCTGAATCAGAACTGAACTAATAGATATGATGAGCATACACTCTGTTGAACCTGTTTTTGGATAGTATATATACTATATTAGCACTTGAAAACACGTGACACTGAAAGAAAAGACTTGTGGAGAAAGTGAAAGCTAAGTATGTTTTGGAGATGTTTGTTTTCCCCAAGGTAGATTTGCTTATCCTTAATGATCAGCACTTATATTCCCATTACATTGTCACATTGGGGTTATATTTGGAGATTGTTGCATTGGGATTAAATCTGGGGATTGCTACCTTTGTGTTTGATTTATAGCCTGAAATACAATTACTCGAAGGCTTGCAGAATAATTCTGTTTTTTGACAGTATTACAGTGTTTCCAGGTCTTACCTGACTTGTTAACTAGCTGACTCTTCAGTCTGTGGATAGGGTTCAAGGTGATGTTTGCTTGTACTTGATAAGCTTGTATATATTTGATACATACAATGCAGTGTTAAGCAAAACATAAGGGGAATATGTTCCCTTATTGTAGCCCATATTCCCAATGAATTCCTGAACTGAATTTGTATACCTTGTTCTTTAACTCTGAAGATGATGGCAAAAGCAGGTTTTAACACTTATCTATATGCCTGTAGTGCACTATCTTGCCGACCAGTGTTTATGGGCTAATAATGTGATCTTATTTGCCGTGACGTTTATCGTAACTGAAAATCTGCGTATATGGCTGATACTCATTCCTAACGTCAAGTTCTGGAACCACTTGAGAAGCAACAAGCATAAGATGGAATTGTAGGAAGCACCAAGATGATACACTTTGGGTTCCATAGTATTGGAGGGACGTATAGTAAACAATATGGGGTATAATTTCTCTGAGTGGGTGGTAGCAAGGAGGTAGTAAGGCGGAGTTTCAGAAGAGTATGAAATTGTATGGACATTCAAGGATGAATGGCACAGTGTTAAGTTGAAAGGATGTGTGAGGAATTTGTAACCTGGCTTGAAATTCTCGGTGATAAATTAAGTAGGTCAGTATGTCAATCTGATTCAAGGCTGCATTATACAGCAAGTATAGGAATGCTGTTGTGTCTTTCGGCTTTTCTCGGTTAGGGGTTACCACAGCAGAACTCCGGTCCGCTAAAGATTTGCAGTAGATTTTTACGTGCTGAGTTGCCAGCCCTGACGCACAACCTTCAATGAAGGTACGCCCATTCACGCATGTCTCCAGACAGAAGACGTTCTAGCTGAGAATCGAACGGGACAATGTCTTACTGTCAGGCGACAGCGCTACCGCAGCACCACCAAGCAAGTATAGGGAATATGTTTAGGGTATTTGTGATTGTGTTCAGTGTGGGGTTTTCAAACATGATGTTTCAAGCAGTAAGAGATATAGTTTGGCAGTATTGTGGATAATGTAGAAGGGTCTCAGTGTTTGAAAATTAGGAATTTTGTCTAGGTGTATGAAAGATGAAGTGCACTGATATTTCATGTGAAGTGGTCAGACTATGGTCGAGTCTATGGCTGGAGGTGCAGGAGCAGTCAGGGACTATCCTTGGGGCATGCACAAATATGACTGTTATTCTTCCTGCATGGGTAACATGTTAAAGAGTGGCTAATTGCCTGGGGGATGAATATTGGGGTGTGCAGGGAAGCTCAAAGGTCATTTTAGCCTATGTCACGTAGAGGAGGAGCTGTTTGTGGGAGCACAATGAAGGGGTTTCTAATATTTGATTTATTACTGCTTTTGTATAATGGACTTTGTTCAACAAAGCAATTGTAGACATAATGAACAAACATTTATTGCAGACATAAAATTCCCACTCATTTTTCTTACAATACATTAGAGGCAAATCAGTAGCCATATGATAAATGATGCAATTAAAAATAATTGAGGATAAAAGAGAAAAACGGGGAAAACATTTTAAACTTGATATTTCAGTATAATAATATATTCCAACAGCCCTTAAAATTTGCATGTTTAAGCGTATTAAGATGATGATTAAATTTGTGTTCATAGATACCTGTACAATTGTCAACATCCACAGGGTCAGTTCTCAAGTGGAAAATATGATGTTTTTTTAAATGCATATGACTAACCTTAGTCAGTAAAGTTCTTTGTTATTGTTCTCCTTCAAAGATGATTTGGCGTCAAGAAACCAACATTCACGATGATTTAAGAGGGGTAGATTTACCCTCTCTTACTCTTTGCCATATATAATGTAACCTGGGGTATGACCATGTCATTTGCAAGTAAATGGCTTAGTCTTCCTTGCATTTCCAGCTTAGGCTTCCCTCTAGCCACGTCTGTTTTGCAGTCTAGCTGGGGTATACTGCCATTGGTGATTTACCTTGTAATGTGCAAAAACTAGCACCAGTAAAGTAATATCCCCTCCTCTAAATACATGCATACCATTGTTGTGTTATATGTTTATCCAGTTCCACTGCCTATGTCACTTAAGATCCATTTCTATTTTAGTCTTTTTGCACTATCATAATTCTGTAAAGATTAGCTATTTTGCCTTTTATATGTTTTCTTTTGTTCTTTACAATATCCAATGTTGTGCTTTATTTACTGAGTATTCCTTATATTATATTGATTAACTTGTATGACTTTCCAGCTGCATGGTTCAAATCTTCCACCAAATCTCTTTTTCTAGTTTTTAACTTGCAGGACTGCTGGGTTTCAGGAATTAACCTAATACAGACTGGAAGAGTTCTAGCCTGCATAGACTGGTTTAATCATCTTGTAATGGTATAGAGGGCCTTCTGGCACAGTAGCTCAGTGTGTGCAATATACTATTAAACCATCTTTTTGGTTCATAGGTTCATAGGTGCCAAGCATCACTGTAACAAACTGTTGAATAAATTGAGTCCTTCAAGAAAATAAAACTTTTCGTATTCGTTGTTTATTCCAACGGCCAACAAGAACAAGAAACAAAATATTTACAGTTCCTGGTTTCAGGCTTTCTCAAGTATATACTTGAGAAAGCCTGGTAGGACCAGGCTAAAGCCGTAAAATATTTTGTTTTGTTTCTTGTTGGCCGTTGGAATAAAACTTTTAAACTGAATTACGTGGAAAGTTTTTATTTTCTTGAAGGACTTTTCAATTGGAGCAGCATTTTATTCAGCAGTGCTTTGTTGCAGTGAACTAGTGTGCTTGGCACCTGACCATTTGGATCCTTCTCCGGTTTTTTTTTTTTTCTCTGTTACTGTGGTTTTTTTTGGTTTCATAGGTAGGTACTAGGCTATTGGCCCAAGGCCCTAAGTAAACCTAGCCAACAAGGTTCCCTGGCTTATGCCACCCAAGAAAGTAATTTTCCTGTGCCCCTATCGAGCAGAGCCACAGATGTGATCCCCGGGGTGTATTTCATATTTCCCATCCACTCATCAAGATTTTTCTTGACAACTGCTAATGAGGAACTTTGCTCGACATAGATGGGTAGCTTGTTCCAGAGTATGGGAAGTCTCTGAGACAGGAATCTATCCCTCCAGCATGTCCTGTTTATTGTGGTGACAAGGTTTAGGTCCCTAGAGTGTGTAGCTTGGAGGAATTGGGATTTCTTTAGGTGCAGCATGTCCAATAGCTCTGGGTTTGACATAGCTTTATATGTTAGGCAGAGATCACCTGGGAGTAGGCAATATGCTAAGGAGTAAAGCTGGAGTTTTTTGAGACGGTCAGCATAGGGCTTCTGTTTGAGGCCAGTAATCCTCTTTGTGACAGTGTCTGTGGCCTTTTCAGCTGCTGCAGATGTCTTGTGAGGTACATTCCAAAATGGCCGTTGGACTCTATAATGAGTCTAATGAGTGTCGAGTAGAGTGGAACAATGACCTCTTTTTTTCCTGGAAGAGAACCTTTTCTGATGAGGTGTGCCACATAGAAGGATTTCCTGACTACCGTGGTGATGTGATTATCAAAGGAGAGACTACTATCCACCTGGGTCCCAAGGTATCTTATCACACATTTGCCATTAAGTAGACTGCCGCCTATTTGGTAGTTCATGGGTACAGAGTTTTTACCAAAGGGGATGACAATGCAATTTTTGGCATTGAGCTTGAGGCCATGGCTCTGACACCAGGTATCTGTCTCAGTGAGGCCCTTCTGTAGGATGTCCACATCATTTGGGGACTCGACTATGGCTCCTAGTTTGCAGTCATCTGCAAACTTCATTAGTCAACGGCCTTCTGTGTTAGCCTGTACTTCAGAGAAGTAGATACCAAACAGGAGAGGTCCCAGGACTGAACCCTGTGGTACCCCACTTGTCACTGGTTTGAAGTCAGATTTGGAGTCTGCAACTTTTTCAGTGTGGGTTCTGTCATTAAACCAGTTGGCGACCCATCTTGTGATGTAAGGATTTATACCTAGTTTAGTGAGTTTGTCTATAATTCCAGAATGGGGGATGGTGTTGAAAGCCTTGGCGAGGTCAAGATAGGCTGTGTGAACCACCTTACCCTCGTCTACAGCTTTGGTGACTGCCTCAAAGAAGTTGATCAGGTTCAGGAGGCAAGATCTGCCTTTCACAAACCTAAACTGGGTAGGGTCCAGAGTCTGGAGGTTACCAATGTCTTTGTTCATGAGTTCCATGATGATACGTTCCATGGCCTTACAGACCTGGCTTGTCAGGCTAATACAGCAATAGTTCCTGGGATCAGTGGTGGCTCTCCTTTGTGGAGTGGGATAACTGTTGCTGTGTGCCATTCAGTGGGCACAAAGCCTGATGTGAGGCTATGATTGAACATAGTGCTTAGGTGGGGAGCCAGTTCTTTCTGAAGTTCATGTAAAACACAGCCTGGGATGTTGTACGGTCCCATGGATGCTGTGGTTTTGGCTTTAGGGAGTGCAGCTTTTACCTGCATAGTTGTAATTACAGGGATTCTGCATTCTTCCTGTATAGATATGGGCCCTTTAGGGGTGAGAGGGGGGTAAAGTTAGCACTAGACCTATCTGCCAGGATGTTGGCAATATCAATTGGTTCTGTAATTTTCATACAGTTGTGCTATAACTCAGAGCAGACCTGGGTGTTGCCATTGAGATTCCTGACATAGCTATAGAATGCTTTGTGGTTGCCCTTAAAATCAGTGGAGATTTTGTTTTTGTAGCTAGCTTTGGAGGATCATATAAGGGATCTTAGCTTCTTACTGAGGCTGACCAGGGAGCTCCTCCACTCATGGGATTTTACTCTCTTTTGCAACAGTTTCTTCCTTCTGTTGTAGAGTTTGTTTATGTCCGGGGACCACCAGATTGGCTTCCTTTTTTTGGAGGATAGCGTCTTGGTTCTGTTCAGGATAGGCTGATCCATGCACTCGTGTAAGTGCTTACAGAGTGCATTTGTGTAGGATTCAGAAGTCATAACTGTATTGTCCATCTGCATGGGTGTCATGAAGTTCACCACGTCTGTCTTAAGAAGCATGAAGTTGGCTTTGGAGAAATTTTTTACCATGGTTTCCTTAATGGGGGGTGGGGGTGGGATGTGGATATCTAGGGTGATTAGCTTATGGTCGGATCTGACCAACAAGGAGTTGACTTCAGGTGTGGAACACGGTCACTTATGTTGGTAATGACTAGGTCTAGGATATTGTTGCCCCTGGTGGGGGTGTGAATAAGTTGATTCAGAGCATTGGAATTTATGAATTCCAGAAAGTGTTGAGCGAAGGAGTTGGTACATGAGTAGTTTTCCCAGTTAATGGTGGGGTAGTTGAAATCACCCATTATTAGGGTGTTTGGTTGAACCCTAATATTTTCCAGTATATCAAGAAAAGAGAAGTGGGAATCCTGGGGCATGGTGGGGGACCTGTAGCAAGCTACAATTTGGATTGCAGTTTTGCCCAGAGTTAGTTGCACTTGGATAATCTCATATGCATTATGCTGAGCAACTCGCCTGGAGGTGTGGGTATTATTCTAGCATGTCCAAAGGTGAGTTGTCAATCTCCTCTCCGGTCCAGCTGGTGAATCTGGGAATCTTGAGGCAATGTTACAACTGCCTAATCTACACAAACAACCCTCTCCTCCTCCCAACAAATTCCAACACATGTGAGAGATGCAACCATATAGCCAAACTGGAGGCTAAGCTCTCTCAACTCAGTACTGGCATAACCAGTCAGGAGGAGAAGGAAACCACACTCACTACAATTCCAGTCTCACATAGACCTACCACGACAGCAAACCAAACACATAATCACACAAAAACATACTTGGAGGCTCTAAATAAAGACCTTCCAAAGCAGCAGAGACCTCCAAAGCAGACACCCAAGCAGCCGCTACCCCAAAACAAAACACGTGCAACACATATCTCACAAAGCCAGTGTGCTGAACAGTCACAGCCCTTAAGACTAAACAACACACCTGATACACTTGTAATAGGTGACTCTATCGTCAGGCACACTGACGTCCCGCTCACCAGGCTGAACAAGGAGAGGGTCACGGTGAGCAGCCTGTCGGGCACTAGGATCCGCCACATAACACAAGCACTCAGGTCACTCCAAGGCAAGTACAAATATGACTCAGTCATTGTCCATGCTGGTGTGAATGACCTGAGACATACCTCCCTGGACTACATGAAAAGAGACATAAAGGAGCTCTCTGAGCATGTAGCCTAGGGCTGTATGACCCTGACCTTGAGTAGCATCTTACCCTCACCAAGAATGATGCCACAATATGAAGACAAGATGATCAATTTCAACAATTGGCTTAAGTACTGGTGTCATTCAAAGGGGATCCAATGCCTGTCAGCTTGGGATGATATGCTCGACAAGCCACGATGCTTCGCTAGGGACGGCTTGCACCTGTCACCCCTGGGCTTTCGGATATTGTCAAAGGCTCTTGCTACCCCCATAGTGCCTTTTTTAGGCAAGGCTCAAAAGATAAACCCATCTCCATAGGTATCACAAGGGATAAGAAACTAAGAGTAATGCTACTCAACGCCAGAAGTCTAAACCTCAAGATGCACGACTGAAACTCTCCTTAGCATGGAGAACATCGATATCTGTGCAGTAACAGAAACCTGGTTCAGGGCTCCAGAGAGCACCCCAGCACTACCAGGTTATACCTCATACCATGCTTTTCGGCCCCAAAACTTGGACCGAACCACAAAAGGAGGGGGAGTATCGATATTCATCAAAGATACCCACACCTCCAGGTTGGTGGCAAAGCACGAAGCATCAGAGACTATCCATGTGCAACTAACAGTGGGTAAAACTGCCTTCCAGTTTATAGCCTGCTACAGACCACCCTCCCAAACCCAGAAACCCCACTCGGCCTTCCTGAGAACACTGGAAAATATGAAGGTCTCTCCAAACACCATTATATTGGATGACTTCAACTACTCAAACATAGACTGGGAGCATTACTCTAGCTCCAACACCCTAGCCCAAAGGTTCCTAGAATTTATAAACTCAAATGCTATGGAACAACTTGTTACCACTCCCACAAGAGGGGAAAACATACTGGACCTGATCATCACCAACATGGGGACTCTATGCTCCAGACCAGAAGTGTATCCCTCACTGGTAAGATCAGACCATAAACTTATCTCACTGGATATTCACATCCCGACCCCACCCCTGCCCAGAAAACCACAGTGAAAAACTTCTAAAGCAAATTTCACACTCCTCAAAACTGAGGTGGAATCCTTCAAAGCCCCCGGGCCTGTGGAAAATACGGCCCAGACTGCAGAATCCTTTATAAACGCATTCTATGAACACCTTCAGGAATGCATGGATCATGCGATCCCAAATAAAACCAAGACCCAATCCTCCAAAGGCAGACGTCCTGTCTGGTGGACCCCAGCCATAAACAAACTATACAATAGAAGGAGGAAGCTACTAAATGATAGAGCAAAATCCCAAAAAGGGAAGGCATCACTGATTAGCAAAAAACTACGGGCACACATAAAATTGTCTAAGGCCAGCTTCGAGAGACACTAAGGATAATCACAAGGCTTTCTTTAGTTATGTTAGGAACCTGGGTGGTAATTCCCACATATGCTCAGAATTAGTCCAACATGACAAAAAATACACCGAACCCACAGACATTGCCAACATCCTAGCTGACAGGTTCAGCACAAACTTCTCCCCCCCCCTCCCCACCAAAAGGGCAAATATCTATCCCAGCAGACTGCTGCCCCCCTGACATCTCAGATGCTCAAATAAGAGCCGCCCTCTCCAAAGCAAAAAACACAGCATCAATGGGACCAGACGGTGTCCCAGGCTGCGTCCTACATGAACTCCAAGAAGAGCTAAACCCAAACATAAAACTACTGTTCAATCTCAGCCTTACTACAGGATATGTGCCCAAAGAGTGGCGTACAGCAACAGTGGTCCCTCTCCATAAAGGTGGTGCCTCAACGGATCCTGGAAACTATTGCCCCATAAGCCTGACTAGCTTGGTCTGCAAAGCTATGGAAAGGATCATCATGGACCTCATAAATAAAGATATTGGGGACCTACAAACACTGGATCCTACCCAGTTCGGCTTTGCTAAGGGCAGATCCTGCCTCTTAAACCTGGTTGATTTCTTTGAAACAGTCACCAAGGCCATTGACTAGGGGAAGGTGGTCCACACAGCCTACCTGGACCTCACAAAAGCCTTCAATACAATACCCCACTCGGGCATTATAGATAAGCTCACCAGCTTAAATATAAACCCCTATGTCACTAGATGGATTGCAAATTGGCTCAAGGACAGAACCCAGAATGGTTAGAATTGCTGGAGCCATGTCAGACTCCAAACCAGTTACAAGTGGTGTCCCACAAGGCTCAGTCCTGGGACCTCTCTTGTTCGGTATATATTTCTCGGAGGTACAGGCCAACATGGAAGGACTGTGGCTGACCAAGTTCGCAGATGACTGCAAACTGGGCGCCATAATCGACTCTCCAGCCGACACAAGCATCCTCCAAAAGGGCCTCATAGAAACAGACAACTGGTGCCAGAGCCATGGCCTCAAGCTAAATGCCAAAAAGTGTATAGTCATCCCCTTTGGCAAAAACAAAGTGCCCACAAATTACCACATAGGTGGTAATCCATTAAGTACAGAAGAAGTAATTAGGGACCTGGGGACCCAAGTTGATAGCAATCTCTCATTTGACAACCACGTGGCCAAAGTGGTTAGAAAACATTTTATATAGCCCACCTAATCATGAAGGGATTCACATCTAGATCAGGGACGCCATCGTGCCTCTTTACTCATCCCTCATCAGGCCCATAATTGAGTACAATGCCCCTTTTGGGATGTACCTTACCAGACACCTGCAGCAACTGGAAAGACCCCAAAAGTACCTCACCAAGAGGATCAAAGGGCTCAAACAGATGCCATATGCTGCCTGGTTAAAGAAACTCCAGCTCTACTCAGTGGCATACTGCCTGTTCAGAGGTGATCTGTGCCTGACGTATAAAGCCATGTCCAACCCAGAATTAATGGACATGCTGCACCTCAGAAAATCCAAATCCCATCGAGCTACGCCGAGACTTGAACCTCGGCACTGAAATAAATAGGACATGCTGGAGGGACAGATTCATAACCCAGAGGCTCCCTTCACTTTGGAATAAAATCCCAGTCCAGGTTAGGCAGAGTCCCTCATTGACTCTCTTCAAGAGGAATCTTGATGAGTGGATGGGAGATCGTAGGTTTACCCCAGGTATCACTTCTGTGTCACTGTTAGACAGAGGCACAGTATACTAACCTCGAAAAAGGGCATAGCAAAATAAATTTAAAATGGGTGGCGAAAGCCAAACACATTCTGGCTAGGCTTATAAATGCCCTAGGGCAGATTGCCTAGTATGAACCTATGAACCTATGAACCTATGAACCTATGACAAACCTCCGCCTTTGGTGTTCCCATATAAGTTAGATGTCTAAAAAGTGTGGTATGAGTTATAGCCTGGTAATGCAGGAGTGCACTCTGGAGCCTTGAACCAGCTCTCAGTCACTGCACAGATATCAATGTTTTCCATTTTAAGGAGTGCCTTGAGGGAGTGCATTTTTGGATTTAGACTTCTAGCATTGAGTAGCATTACCCTCAGTTTTTGCTTGCCTGTTCCTGTTATGGTGTTGAATTTTTTATTTGGACCTTGCCTAAAAAAGTCACTATAGGGGTGGCAAGAGCCTTAGTCAGTATCCAGAATCCCAGGGTGACAGCTGCAGTCCATCTCTGGCAAAGCATCATGGTCTGTCGACCATGTCATCCCAGGCAGACAGATACTGGATCCCCTTAGAATGACACCAGAAGCTTAGCCAATTGTTGAAGTCAATCATTTTGTCCTTGTACTGCGGTATCATTCTGGGCAATGGAAGGATGCTACTCAGGGCTAGGATCATACCTGCCTGGGCTACAGAATCAGAGAGCTCTTCCATGCCTCTTTTCATGTAGGGCAGGGAGGTACACCTCAGGTCATTCACACCAACATGGACAATGACAGACTCATATTTGTACTTGTTGTGGAGTGAGCTGAGTGCATCATACTGGACCTGATCATCACCAACATGGGGACTCTATGCTCCAGACCAGAAGTGTATCCCTCACTGGTAAGATCAGACCATAAACTATATTCACATCCCTGCCCAGAAAACCACAGTGAAACTGAGGTGGAATCCTTCAAGAATCCTTTATAAATTCTATGAACACCTTCAGGAATGCATGGACGATCCCAAATAAAACCAAGACCCAATCCTCCAATGTCTGGTGGACCCCAGCCATAAACAAACTATACAATAGAAGGAGGAAGCTACTAAATGATAGAGCAAAATCCCAAAAGGGAAGGCATCACTGATTAGCAAACACTAAGGATAATCACAAGGCTTTCAGAATTAGTCCAACATGACAAAAAAACCCACAGACATTGCCAACATCCTAGCTGACAGGTTCAGCACAAACTTCTCCCCTCCCCACCAAAAGGGCAAATATCTATCCCAGCAGACTGCTGCCCCTGACATCTCAGATGCTCAAATAAGAGCTCCAAAGCAAAAACACAGCATCAGAAGAGCTAAACCCAAACATAAAACTACTGTTCAATCTCAGCCTTACTACAGGATATGTGCCCAAAGAGGCAACAGTGGTCCCTCTCCATAAAGGTGGTGCCTCAACGGATCCTGGAAACTATTGCCCCATAAGCCTGACTAGCTTGGTCTGCAAAGCTATGGAAAGGATCATCATGGACCTCATAAATAAAGATATTGGGGACCTACAAACACTGGATCCTACCCAGTTCGGCTTAAGGGCAGATCCTGCCTCTTAAACCTGGTTGATTTCTTTGAAACAGTCACCAAGGCCATTGACTAGGGAAGGTGGTCCACACAGCCTACCTGGACCTCACAAAAGCCTCATTATAGATAAGCTCACCAGCTTAAATATAAACCCCTATGTCACTAGATGGATTGCAAATTGGCTCAAGGACAGAACCCAGAATGGTTAGAATTGCTGGAGCCATGTCAGACTCCAAACCAGTTACAAGTGGTGTCCCACAAGGCTCAGTCCTGGGACCTCTTGTTCGGTATATATTTCTCGGAGGTACAGGCCAACATGGAAGGAGATGACTGCAAACAAGCATCCTCAAAGGGCCTCATAGAAACAGACAACTGGTGCCAGAGCCAGCTAAATGCCAAAAGTGTATAGTCATCCCTTTGGCAAAAGTGCCTACAAATTACCACATAGGTGGTAATCCATTAACAGAAGAAGTAATTAGGACCTGGGGACCCAAGTTGAAAGCAATCTCTCATTTGACAACCACGTGGCCAAAGTGGTTAGAAAAACATTTTATATAGCCCACCTAATCATGAAGGGATTCACATCTAGATCAGGGCCTTTTTACTCATCCCTCATCAGGCCCATAATTGAGTACAATGCCCCTTTTGGGATGTACCTTACCAGACACCTGCAGCAACTGGAAAGACCCCAAAAGTACCTCACCAAGAGGATCAAAGGGCTCAAACAGATGCCATATGCTGCCTGGTTAAAGAAACTCCAGCTTTACTCAGTGGCATACCGCCTGTTCAGAGGCGATCTGTGCCTGACGGCCATGTCCAACCCAGAATTAATGGACATGCTGCACCTCAGAAAATCCTTGAACCTCGGCACTGAAATAAATAGGACATGCTGGAGGGACAGATTCATAACCCAGAGGCTCCCTTCACTCTGGAATAAAATCCCAGTCCAGGTTAGGCAGAGTCCCTCATTGACTCTCTTCAAGAGGAATCTTGATGAGTGGATGGGAGATCGTAGGTTTACCCCAGGTATCACTTCTGTGTCACTGTTAGACAGAGGCACAGTATACTAACAAAAAGGGCATAGCAAAATAAATTTAAAATGGGTGGCGAAACCAAACACATTCTGGCTAGGCTTATAAATGCCCTAGGGCAGATAGCCTAGTATGAACCTATGACACACCTCCACCTTTGGTGTTCCCATATAAGTTAGATGTCCAAAATGTGTGGTATGAGTTATAACCTGGTAATGCAGGAGTGCACTCTGGAGCCTTGAACCAGCTCTCAGTCACTGCACAGATATCAATGTTCTCCATTTTAAGGAGTGCCTTGAGGGAGTGCATTTTTGGATTTAGACTTCTAGCATTGAGTAGCATTACCCTCAGTTTTTGCTTGCCTGTTCCTGTTACGGTGTTGAATTTTTTATTTGAACCTTGCCTAAAAAAGTCACTATAGGAGTGGCAAGAGCCTTAGTCAGTATCCAGAATCCCAGGGTAACAGCTGCAGGCCATCTCTGGCAAAGCATCATGGTCTGTCGACCATGTCATCCCAGGCAGACAGATACTGGATCCCCTTAGAATGACACCAGAAGCTTAGCCAATTGTTGAAGTCAATCATTTTGTCCTTGTACTGCGGTATCATTCTGGGCAATGGCAGGATGCTAGTCAGGGCTAGGATCATACCTGCCTGGGCTACTGGATCAGAGAGCTCTTCCATGTCTCTTTTCATGTAGGGCAGGGAGGTACACCTCAGGTCATTCACACCAACATGGACAATGACAGACTCATATTTGTACTTGTTGTGGAGTGAGCTGAGTGCATGGGTTATGTGGCGGATCCTGGTACCCGACAGGCAGCTGACAGTAACCTTCTCCTTGTTTAGCCTGGTGAGTGGGACATCAGTGTCCCTGACTACAGAGTCACCTATAACTAGTGTGTTGGGTATGTTGTTTTGCCTTATGGGCTGTGGTTGAGTGGCACACTGAGTCTGTGGGCTATGTGTCATTTGGGTTGTGTTGGCGGGTGGAAGTTGATTGTGTTTCTGCTTTGGAGGTCTCTGTTGCTTGATCACATTTTTACTGAGAGCCTCCGTGAATCTTTTTGTGTTTCTATGTATGGATTTTGGTGGTGTAGGTTAAGTGGGACTATGTGATGAGTGTGGTGTGGTGCAAGTGTTTACCTTCTCCTCTTGACTGTCAATTTCAGTCTTGGATGGAGAGAGCTTTACCTCCAGTTTGGCTAGATAAGTGCATCTCTCACAGGTTGTAGTGTTTGGTGGTAGGAGGAGAGGGTTGTTTGTGTACATGAGGCAATTGCTACATTGCCCCAAGATGCCCAGATTCATCAGATAGACAGGAGAGAACACTGGGAGCTGACCCTTGGACATGCCCGAATAAAAAAGTATTTTCCTCTAGACAAGTGATGAAAGTGAGTACAAGAGCTGTTTTTCTCTAAGCCAGTGAGGAAAGTAAGTACTTAAATTGTTTTCCTTTAGGTAATGAAGAAGGTTAAGTACTGTAGTAATCTATAGCTTATTTAGTGCTTACAACAAGTTCTGAACAAGTGCTGAGCACGAATAAGCAAATTCAAGTGCTAAAACCAAGAATCATTATCTGAAGTAGACTAGTTACAGGAAAGAAACAAGTGCAAATGTGGCTTTTAAATCAGAAAGTTGAGAGAGAGATGGAAAAATTGCCCAAACGGCCAATAACTACAATTTCTGGGCCAGAAACCACTCCTTATGTGGAAGATTGGCTACCTAGTGCTTACCACTCCCACTGATAAGATAGAAGGCTTCCCTCCAACACAGAATGGTTTGGGGGGCTCAGGAGCTTACAAACAGTCCTTGATACAGCAAGTCTGTATCTGGACTAGACTAGTTAAAGGAAGGGGGGAACAAGTGCAAATGCGGGTAAATCAGGAAGTTCAGAGAGATGGAAAAACTAACCAGATGGCCAATAAGTACAATTTCTGGGCCAGAAACTACTCCTTGTGTGGTAGATAGATTAACTAGTGCTTACCACTCCCACAAGTAAGCTAGCAGGCTTCTCTCCAACACAGACAGGCTTGGGGGGCTCAGAAGCTTACAAAACAGTTCTGGATATAGCAAATCTGTATCTGGACTAGACTAGTTGTAGGAAAGGTAGCAAACAAGTGTAATTTTTTTTGGGCTCAGAAGCTTACAAGCAGTCCTGGATACAGCAAATCTGTATCTGGACTAGACTAGTTACTGGAAAGGTGGGGAGCAAGCGCAAATGCAGATTTTTAAACCAGAAGGTTGAAAGAGATGGAAACACTGCCCAAAGACAATAAACTCCCACTGATAAGCTAAAAGGCTTCCCTCCAACACAGAAAGGCTTGGGGGGCTCAGAAGCTTACAAACAGTCCTGGATACAGCAAATCTGTATCTAGACTAGACTAGTTACAAGAAAGATGGGAAACAAGTTCAAACGCGGGCTTTTAAACCAGAAAGCTGAAAGAGATGGAAAAACTGCCAAACGGCCAATAAACTACAATTTCTGTGGGAAAAAACTGTCTTGTGGTAGATAGGCTACCTAGTGCTTATCACTCCCAATGATAAGCTAGAAGGCTTCCTTCCAACACAGAAAGGCTTTGCGGGCTCAGAAGCTTACAAACAGTCCTGGTTACAGCAAATCTGTATCTGGACTAGACTAGTTACAGGAAAGGCAGGAAACAGTCTTATAATTTTTTTCCAGGAAAGTGGAAAGGGAGAAAGGAGAAACAGAAGATAATTCAATATTAAGGACCTAAGTGGCTTGCCCTTCTCAAATGTTCTCTCTGTATTTGGTAGAATGAGCTAGTGACACTAGACTGGAATACAGCTGGGTTAGAGCTGAACAGATGGGACTGGTAGGAGTGTCCGAAGTCAAAATATGATCTCACTGTACTCGGTTGAGTGAGCAAATGAGACAGACCCAGGAGGATGGTTCAAACACAAATTTACAGGAGGAACAGGCAATTCCAAAGCCACCAAGATTAATATCACAACAAGAACAGGGTGGGTGGGCGGGAAACTAACTGCAGAGACAGAGAGAGACCACAGTACTCTATGAAACAATTAAATAGAAAAATAAATAACTACAGAGAGACACAGACCACAATATTCAATGAAACATTTAAATGGACAAAAATAAAATTCAGTACAATCTTTAACACTGCAAGTTTGTACTTAACTCAGCTAGTAATGCAGCTGATTGTAGGTATGTAGCAGAAGCCAAACAACTCAGATATTGAGCAGTAAGAAATTCAAAGATATGTGACTAGCACTCATAAATACAGAGAAACCCTCTAGACTAAGAGTTTAACACTGAATATCAATGAAGTGAAACACAATTGCCCCCACTTACTGCAGAGACAGAGAGAGACCACAGTATTCTATGAAACAATTAAACAGAAAAATAAATAACTACAGAGAGACACAGACCACAATATTCAATGAAACAATTAAATATAAAAATAAAACGCAGCACAATCTTTAACACTGCAAGTTTGTACTTAACTCAGCTAGTAAAGCAGTTGATTGTAGGTATGTAGCAGAAGCCAAACAGCTCAGATATTGAGCAGTAATGAATTTGAATTAATAAATGTATTATATCTTTTATGCCTTGTCTGACCAATGTACACAGGCCACTTTTATGCCATTCTCCCTTCTGGAGAACTTATTTCCCATAATAGTATAACCAAGACATTTTTCTCTCAGGTCTAAAGTCACAAATTGTCCTAAACTCTTACAACACCCTCCAACAGCAACTGAATCAGAAGTAACTATCTTCCTTTCCTGTCACTATCCATTCAATAAAAAAAAAAATGTTCATGCCCCTATTAGTATTGTAATCAGAACAGAGACACAATTTTCAAAAAAAAAAGTTGATTTCCCTAGCAGGTCTTTAAAAATTTCATCTTTTGTGTGCTCCTCAAATAAGTCTGTGGGGGGATTTAATAAAGCCGACATTGTCTTTTTTACCATGTACGTGTCATGCCATGCTGCTTCCACGAAAGTAAGCAGGTTTGCAATCCATTAAGCAGTGCTGGGCTGCGCGCATACATGTGCCAACACAGGAAGTTCTGTGGCATGCAAATCACCTCATAAGCAGGTGAATTTTATGCAAAAGAGACAGGTATAGTGATTCAGCAAGCAGATAGGTATCCCTGCAGATCTTGTGTCAGTGTGCATAGTGTACATGAAAAATTTCTGTGTACAGGACTGTGAAAAGGCAAAAGGGGCTGTAAAAATGAAGGTGGGGGACAGACAAGGTGTAGCACACACAGACATGAGTGAAACTATCCTCAATGTGTCTCAAAAGTTAACTGTAAATATATTAAAATAAATATTAGTTTTAATAATCTGGGCATATTTGCTTGGCACACCACTGTGCACAAACATGTTGTTGTTGTCTTTCGGCTCTTCCCGGTTAGGGGTCACCACAGCGGAACTCCGGTCCGCTAAATGATTGGCAGTAGATTTTGATAAATGCCAAGGTGCCAGCTCACTGTTCAACCTTCAACAAAGGCACACCCTTTTACACATGTCTTTAGAACGTCCTCCCAACCACGGGGAGGACATGCAGACTTCACACAGAAAGCACGCATTCCATAAAAACAAAAATGTGGAAAAACTCAAAAGTAAAATCACAAGACAGAAATGTAATGTGACAGGACCCTACATGCAGTATTTACAATGGTGCATTGGTGCTGTTGCTAATGTGGTAGGGCTTGGAAGTGTGTTGTATCCAGGGTGTGAGCATGGATCCCTATGCAAATGAGATGGAGTTACTGAATAGCATAATGGGTTAATCGTGTCCACAAATACCCTCCGTGTAGGCAGTAAACCATGTTGGTGTCCACAGAGGAGGTAGCTAACATCAGAAGAGGGTGTGCCTACTAACGTCTGAGCTGATTGGAGCACAGCTGTGCCTGTTTGAGCAGCATGGCGCCATGCTAAGTGTGCAAGTCTAGGAGGGTGTGCACTGATTTCTATGCTTTGTTTAGCTATAGGGCACATGTTTCAGTGAGTTTGCATGGTGCACCACTGTGCTGAGTGTTGAAGTCTCGGTGGGTGTGTCCACTGACTGCTAAGCTTTGTTTACCTATGGGGAGCATGTTTCCATGTGTTTGTGTGGCATGCCACTGTGCTGAGAGTATTTATATTTAAAAGGCCAATGATGGATTCATTGCTATTTATCCTTGTTTAACATAAACTAGGGTCATTAAATTAAATTAATGATATACTAAGCAGGTGCAATGTGTCATAGGTAGCCAATCATGCAGGCAGCACCTATAGTAGAGCACTAAAAAGTATGCAGACACCATACAATCTAATTTTCCCCCAAACACTGCACCATTGGAGTACAGACTGGGGAATTTTCGCTGAAAGAATGCTAGGGGCTGCTGCAGGTTTGCTACATTGTATGTGCTAGATGCTGAAGGCAATGCTACTGCTGGTGCCACTGACAATAGGCCTAGGCAGAGAAGGTGAAGAGTGTTCAGACCCAGGGTAACCTTCCAGGAGCTACATGAGCTGGATATTGTACAGTGCTATGGGGTGGACAGGAACATACTACAAGAACTCATTGAGCTCTGCCACCCTCAACTGAGACCCAGAGCCAACAGAGAGGCACCCATCCTAGTGGAAACAAAGGTATGTGTAGCCCTTAGGATACTAGCTACAGGTATTTTCCAAAGATCAACTTGGAACATGATGGGGGTCTCACAGGCATCAGCATCCAGGATACGCCACCAGTTCCTGGATGCCATGTTACCAAATGCCAGTGAGCACATTTTTCCCATCAATTCTGAGGCAAGGGCCAGCAATATGTAACACTTCTACCATGTAGTACACTACCCTGAGGTACTGGGTGCCATAGATTGCACTCATGTACACATCAAGTCACCACCTGGTGAGGAGGGTAGAATCTATGTCAACTGCAAGGGGTACCACTCCATCAACTGCCAGGCCATGTGCAATGCCCAGGGGCTTATCATGAATGTGTGTGCTGGCAACTCTGGCAGTTATCATGACTCCCAGATCTGGCACACATCACAGCTGTACCAGATGTTTGCTAGGGTGGACATCCCTCATGGTCATTTATTGGGAGATGCTAGCTACACACTGGTACCATGGATGATGACACCCATCAGAAATGCACACACACCCACGGAAGAACACCATAATGAGGCACATGCACAAACTTGCAGCATCATAGAGCATGTGTTTGGGTTGCTGAAGTCACGGTTCTGGTGCCTCAATATATCTGGTGGAGCCCTGCAGTACCCTCCAGCCACATGTGCATATATGTTCAAGCTATGTGTCATGTTACACAATATGATCCGCAAAAACCGCTGCAGTAGGATGAGCAAAGGGAAGGGATACACACCCCCCCCACCAATGCCTAGGTAACTACAGCCACACTGACAGGAGGACTCAGAAGAGCAGCCCCCTGATGATGTCCCTGTAGGCAGACTTAAGTGTGCCCAGAACACCCTGGCATTGGCTAAGAGACAATGCGTAGCACATTCACTGACAACCTAGGGCAGTAGGGACCAACACCTTACTCCTACTCACACACACATATATTAAAATAGCTGATGCCAGGCAACCCACACAACCTGTACCCATCCATCTATGGCTGTGCACTGCTTTCATCACACAGAGTCAGCCCTGAACTACAGTTCTGTCAACTGCTGCATTCACAAGGTAAGTCTCTAACCTACACACTAATTGTAGGGATTACTATAATAAGGTATGCTATGTATGGATCTGTTGCTGTTACAGAAGGCAATATAGTGGGCTATCTGGTCAGACTTAACATCCACATGGGACTATGGCTACCCAGGCCAATAGTATGTGTTCCTTAATATTCACTAGGCTTCATGCATGGAATAATCCTGACATCAGGCAAAGGAGATGTTAAACAGTGGGCACACATGATATTTAGACTGTCTACCCAAGCTGACCATGTGTTGTTGTTCATCCACCCCCAACACAGCAGTATACCCATATAACCACTTTAACAGAAAATCAGCTATGGTATAGCAGTGGACCAGACAATCTCAGGTCTGTAACATAGATATCACTCACACATTGTATGTTGCTCTTCATGCAGGATAACAATGTACATATGTACGTTGCTTATTGTGTGATGAATGACTCCTCTCTGTCTAGTGACATGTGTGGCTCAGTGGAGCATGGAAGCTTGCATGGGTGATGGTGTTGATGGTTCAAATCTGGAATTACTCACATCTTTTGCATGTGAGGTAGTATTATGTTGGTGTTTGCAAAGAATGTCATACCTCTCAACCTCTTAGTGCAAGACATCTGGAAAAAAACAGAAAGACTGGGGGCACAAAGACTGAAACATAGGGACAAATTTTAAAGTTTGGTCACATAAACCTATACAGTTGCTGGAATTAAAGGTGTATTATTATTAAATATGTTCTGAAGGATATAAAGTCTGAAACACAAATGCTTGTTTGTAGCTATTAGAATGTATTGACATCAATATTCAATAAAGCACCAGAATACCACAAATTTATGAGGAACAGACCAAACATATGAGGCAAAACTCTGGACATTCTGTGTAAATCATGAGTGTTTCTGTTGGTAGTGTAACATTGCCAACCTCAGGCAAATATTAACTACAGCAGACAGCTGGGGAATGCCGTGGACATGTCGAGTAAAGTGCAGTAATGCAGAAACAAGGGTGGATGTCTGTAACATACAAAATCCCAGATTGGAGTACAGGTAGGTGTGGCCTGGAGTCACATTATATGTACTGACAGTCCCACTGGACATGCCTGTGCACTTAGGAAACATGAGCGCACTTCCATTCCCTAATCAATGCAATGACCTGTCATGTATAAATTGTCTATACATACAGACATATACATATACATATCCATCTGTCAGTTTCTCTCTCTCATATGCATCCTATATCTATCGCTATGTGGTGTCAAATAGATATATACCAAAATATTTATAGCTATCTATATATATATATATATATATATATATATATATATATATATATATATATATATAGCTATATATATTAAAATGATACATAGACTCCCCCATATATCTACATAACACATATACATATCATACACACACACAGCTACATTTATATATACATCCCTGTTATATACAGAAATATGTGTCTCTGCCCACAGTTTCACCTAACTAACTGCAAGCAGCCACATATGGCCATACTGGTAACTGCACACACATAGCTAGGATAATAACAGTTATCTTACTACTAGCATACTAGATGCAGATTACAGTACAAAGCAATATCACCCTGCAGGCCACAAATGTTGTTCAATACAAGCCTAGTTTGTGTAATGCACAAGTACTGTGCCTGCAATCACATGTACAATAGACATAACCTGTGGTGTTTGCGATATGTACTGTGATCTGTAGTGTATAAGCCTAGGCAGGGAGTGGTTCTAATCTCACTCCAGCCCGCTTGGTGTGTGTGTGTGTGTGTGTGTGTGTGTGTGTGTGTGTGTGTGTGTGTGTGTGTGTGTGTGTGTGTGTGTGTGTGTGTGTGTATATATACATCCATATGGCATATGTATGATAACCTTCGTAACTTAGGCATAGGTAGGGTTTTGCATTAATTTATTTGTAGCGGGTGATGTGGCCTCCCAAATGACTGACCAGAACAAGGCTTGCTGATATCAACAAGCATTATATGTTCTATACTGATAGTAGTAGCAGATATGAGGTGTGCTGTGTGCATCGAGTACTGTGATCTGTAGTGTGTACCAGTTCATAGGTAAGTATGCTAATCTACATACAGCCAACTTGCACTATGTGTGTGCCTTGACAAGTATGCAGTGAATGGAAATGGTGCTAGCCTGAATATGGCCATGTTTGGTGTGAGGCTGTTACAGCATTTAACTCCATGTTACAGAGCCATAGGACATGTGGACTTGACTAGCATTATGGCTACACAGTCCTCACAATCAGAGACATCTTTATACCCCTCATTACAGGATCAGCACATATTGCCCCAGTCCAGGAGGGACACAGGCAGGTGCCGTGTGAACCTATGGAGCCACGTGCATATACCTCGCTGAAGTCATATTTCTGCTCTGCTGCCATGCCACCCTGTGCCACTTTATTGCCACCATGTGTCCATATGTTATCCCTTCAAACTCCTGGAACAGAAACATACACAGGTCAGTGACACACTTGTCATTGTATAACAATACCACCAGTACAACATCATACAACATAAAGTGCACAAAAATATGTTGCATACTCATGACACATGCCAGCATACAGTATCTATTGCTGATCACTACAAGTGGCATGGCAAAACAGTAGTGCATTACACAAGTACATGTCAAGTAATATAGTCACCCTGTGCATCAGACACATAGCTTCATGTCTCTGAATCAATGGAAAGGATGACAGGGATGTGGCACAGGTATCCACATGCACAGGGTGTTGTGTGGGGGTGCTGGAAGCCTAGGCTGGCCCAAATGGTTGACAGCATGTGTGTGAGTCAGGAAGGGGAGTGGGTTAGATGGACCATGGAGAGGTGCTGTGTGTGTCTGTAGGTGACCTGCATGTGACAGTGGTGTGTGAGTGAGTGCATGTACACAGTCAAGCTCACTGCTAGTCCTACATGTGTGTATGTTGAACAGCTTTGGACCATACATGGTAGAGTTGACAGTTCACCATTTCTGGCCCCGAACATGGGAACTGGCTCTTGGCAGGAGTTGCACTGGCACCACCATGCCCAAGGTCAGAAGCGGTGCTAGTACCTGATGTTGACTGCTGTCTGCTGGGACCATGTCTCTCACAGGACCACCCAGGACTATGAGCCCATGGCCTGCCATGTTGTGGTGTGGACAGCAGACTCCCCTCTGTAGCAGTGGATGTACTGCCACTGTGGGAGTGTAAGTGTGCACAGCCACGTGGACTCTCAGTAGATGGTGTCCCTGACCTATGTCCATGGGTCTAAAGTCCTACTTCAACCACATGTTCCAGCACAGACAATGCGTGGTCCAAGACAGACACTGTCACAGCCCACTGTCTGTCCACTGCATCAGTGAACCAATCCAGGGTGTCCCCATTGTGGTGGAGGCAGTCATAGATGTCGGACTGTGCTGCATCCATAACCCCAAGCATATATCTGGTGTTCCATTCAGAATGTGTCTGTGCCTCTATGACAGCCCAAAACATGCGCCAAGTGACCCATGATGTGATACCTGCAACAGGTGTTGGATGGCTAGCAGTCCTCCTACAAGCACCCTGGTCAGTCCTTCTCTGTGGGGCCTTACCAGCTCTCTGGCTATGGCCAGTGTCTACACTCACTGAATCCATAGTCGCCACACTGTCCTGTTCAGTGTCACCACCCTCTGACTGTCCAATACCTCTGGCCTCTGGGAACTGGGTATATGTGGGCATACTGACTTTATACAGTGACAATGGGGGAAGAAGAGGGATGTCAACCTCTGGGACAGATTCAGCCCCTGACAACTTCACTTGTGCCTCATGGTGGCCACCATCATCATTAGTATCCAAAGAGAGACTAACATCAGGATGTGTGGGGGAGAGTTACCAACCCTCTCAGTCACCTGTGGGAACCAAGACAAAAGCAGTACATTACTACCTGCACTATTATATATGGAAACTCCAAAAAGACTCAGAATAATGAGGATCCACAACTGCATTACCAATCTCACATGTTCTCATCTCCGCTGTCATGCACAACAGACTTCCTCACAAGGAAATACATATTCCACTCAAGCCCTTTATAACAAGCATATCAGGTAAATCAAGGCAAACCTGGCCAGTATAATTTAACTTTTCATTGTGCAATATGACACTATACTTAAAAAAACAACACTTAACACCCAGTATACCTATCTTAACAAATATATAGACATACACGTTTCATTGCCTAAGGTATGTACAATTAACCTTTCTGTTTTTAGAAGGCATGTTGGATTAATTGCCTCAAGTAACCCAGGAGGCTTATTCACTCTTAATTATAATTATACAAGTGTTTCTGTTCATTCAACTAGAGTGCTTTGATTACCCACTCTATGAACCTTAGGTACATGCTCTAGACTGGAACATACCAACATTCTACTCTGGTTACACTCAATATTAATTGTACATAGGCCATTATTCTGGTCCTTAAGTTTAATAGCATAAATATGTTCCATAACAATACAGTATCAAGCTTACCATGAGCAGGACCGTGGCCTCGGACAACACTTGACAGACCTGTAAAAAAGTGAGGATGAGGTCATTTCAGTACCACCGCATATTCCAGCACAACAAGGTAATACCTGCATATATCTCACATGTACAGTAGCTACTGTGTTAATTGATGTATTGGTGATGTTACAAGTATGAGTGTACAACGGAGCTTAAACCCCACCCCACCAAAGCACATGACTTCTAAGATACATTAGTCCTGAAAGACAATAAAATGTAAACACATTACAGGATCATATACATGGATGTCCACTATGTAAAGATACAGTAAGACCAAAATGGCCGGCACTGTCTACTGGTTGCTCAGACATGTCATACCCCACAGTGTGAGAACATACTACATGTGTGGATACAACTGAGATAGTACCATTACCGTGGTATTCCCTGTATGCCATGACAGCTTCTGCTGTATGATCATACACCCAACACTCCAGTCCACTGTGGTGTGTCCCCTAAGGCCAACCACACAATAATATGTCATAAGACCAGTGCCAGACAAATAGCAGTGCACTATTACAACCACTATATAGGGACAGTCTGACAACACCAGTGTGCCACACTGACAAAAGTCAATGCAACCCTGATGTATTGTAGGTCCCCTGTAGCCGTAAGACAGCAGGGTATCATTGACATGTCATTACCACAGATCTAAGACAGGCTTATTGCTGTAATCCCTATTCCCCATACCTCTATCCTCCCATCTGAATTCTGTTATACACAAAATGCAGTTACATACCTGCTAGAGTGCAGTACTCCTCTTTGGAAATGTGTGTCTGGTAAGGTTTCACAAAGGCATGCTCTGCGTGAGAAAGTCTCATACAGACTGTTTCCTCCATAACCAGCTTCTTGCAGTT
Organism: Protopterus annectens; assembly: GCF_019279795.1. NCBI lineage: Eukaryota > Metazoa > Chordata > Ceratodontiformes > Protopteridae > Protopterus > Protopterus annectens. The sequence continues at coordinate 81,672,522 of NC_056735.1, forward strand.
CTAACATGCTGTTCATTAGCAGGTAATTGCCTGTAAACCAGTCTGTGGCTCTGATATGTTAATAGCAGCCTAAACAGCCAATGACATGCAACCACTGTGCAATATATAAAGCTTTCATTTAGACCAGGGCTCATTTCTTATTTGTTGAGATGGACATTACTGGGGTGAGGAGACTACATTGTTGCAGAGGGTAGGTCTGTAGCAGAAACCTTTCCATAGAGCTGTGTGTACCCCAGGCTTTAGCTGCTGCTGCAGGTAATAGACATATGCAGAGGGTGAAAACCTTTTGAAGGATGAAAAGCTGTAGGTGTACCTGTGTCAGCTGTCTCAGTCTTGTTGTATGGGCAGAGCCAGGGTGAGGGGTACCCTTTACACTCCAAGTATGGCATGTGTTTATGGTACTTATGTTAGCCAACTGTGTCAGTAACAGAGTACTAAGCAACATGTACTTATGCTATATGGATATGTGAAGTGTGTCCCTCCCTGCAGGCCTGTGAGTTCTAGCACTAAAAAGCAGTTATTACACTTGCTATGCTTTGTGTGGATAAAGAGTGCATGAATAATTCATTAATTGCTGTCTTCACAATAATGTACTTGAAATGCAACACAACTCTGGCTTTGAACCCGGGACTGTGTGACTGCAAGGTCTTTAAAAGGCTAAGCTACTGAGTCACTGCTAAAGTTGGTGTATTTGCAAGATATAAGAAACTAGGAATATAGAAACTAGGAATCCTCTCCTGCTAGTCTCATGGCAAGATTATCTCCCCAAACCAGCTGTGTCTCATAGAATTTGCAGAACCTATCCTGCGGCAAATAACACCACTAACATAAGCAAAGCCAGTGAGACTTCCAACTGTACTGAAGAACATTGCAGAACTTAAATGTATGTCTCATTATAATACAAAAGGCTTTAGTAGGTTGTGTTTTTTGCTGTAATCCTTAATGTACTGAACATAAATGCACGTGGCAGCAGCAGGGATTTCAGTCCTCTTCCATGTAGAAACAATCTGATTTCTTCCCTTCAAGTCTGTTAACACACTCCACTCTAAACTGTAATTCTAGCCCTTCCAGTCTCTAAAGAAACATTTATCCATCTTTTTTTTGCTATATGATATATCTCCACTACCCTCCCAGTCCCTCTCTGAGTCAACATTAGCTGTCTCAATCTCTTTCACCCCTCAGACATTTGAGTCCCCCCCCTACACCCACGCACACACATTCTGGTTTCTACACTTAAAGTCTGTAAATCACTCCACATTAAACTGCAGTTCTAGCCCTTCCAATCTCTAAAGAAATATTTACCTATCTATTTTTTTCTTCTTCTATGTGATATATCCCCACTATCCTCCCAGTCTGTCTCTGACTCCGCAATAGCTGGCTCACTCTCTCACAGCCTTCAGACAAGGTAATTTCTTAGGGCATGCAACTGGTAAAATTAAAAAGGGTTCTCACTCCTTTTTAAAGAAAAAAAAGCATTAGTAAAAAAAGGACTAACATTATAGATATGACTTCAGAGCAACTGATAGTTTATTTGTGAATTGCACATACCCTGATTGGCTCATCCCGCTCTGTTTGCCCTACATACTCACTCCGCTCCCCTACCCTGCTCCCAATTCCCTCCCACCCCATGCATACTCTGAATTTATAAGTAACCTCCTTTGCAACGATCCTCCCTTCATCCTCCCATTATCCAATAATTACATCCCTCAGCACCATCTACACATGCCCTTCCACTTCCCACCACTCCAGCCCACCTACCAGTTCAATATCCACACCCATATCTCCTACTCACCCAACTCACACCTTCACCAAATATAAATACCTCCTGTACCTACACAACCTCACTCTCATTACCCCCACTCTCATCTCCACTATACCCTCCCTATTCAGCTGTCTCTCCTTTTCCACCAACAGCACCTCTTAACTCCTCACAGTTACTCACTGTGTCCACCCCAAATCCCCCACCCTAACCCACAACATTACTATCGCCCCCACTCACGCAAGCATATAACCCCCCATATACCATGCCCCTCCCATGTACCACTTCTATCCTTCTAAAAAGCAACCAAGTCTACAATTTCACTACCTAATCGTCCAATACCTAAAAACTATCACCTGTATAACTACCCAGCTATTACTAGGAGGAGGCATTTACCCCAACCCTGGGCCAGCAAGTCCTGCTAATAAGCCATGCATCCATCACTATCCAACTAAGCACAAACCCATCGACTTACTGATACTAAAGATGAATACCCGCAGTATCATGAATAAAACAGAAAGCCTTCATACTGCCATCTCCTTATATAACCCTGATATTATTCTCATCACCGAGACATAGGTTAAACAGCATTTTAAAGATAATTCCATCACCCCACCTGGGTATAACATTCATAGGGCAAACCAGCTACATAAAAGAGGTGGAGTTTTAGCTCTACTTCACAGAACCAACCTAAAGAACCAACCGACAGAACCAACCTACAGTTCCAACTGCTCCAAAATGATTCTCCCAACTTCAGCAATGCAGAGACTCTATTTGCAAAATTCTCCCTTAACCAACATAAGCACCTAAACCTACTGGGTATCTATATACCCCCTGGTGATAACCTAACCATCCTAGAATCCATACTTTACTGGGTCTCATACTCCATCCCTCAAGAAACTATCATGCTAGGTGACATAAACATTGACTGGAACTCCATCCACTGTCGCACCCCCACCCACCACATTAACCTATATAACTTTACCCAACTTATAGATACTCCCACACATATTGATAAGGCAACAAAAAGAGAATCCATACTTGATTGGATCCTCACAAATCAACCAAATACTGCCCATCAAAGTGGCACCCTACCAAACTCTCTGAGTGACCACAGCTCCACTTTTAACCTCAGGCACAAACTTAAAATAATTAACTCTCCCTCACTTCTACAAACCTGGTCTAATAAAAATTTTCCTGGAGACCACTTCATAAGAGTCTTGCAACATTGCATCTGATCTCCCATCAAAACCCTTTCATTAGACAAAGCAGTCAATTACTTCAACCCCACATTTCTAAATATCCTCAACCGACTAGCCCCCTTAAAAACAATCAGGATACAAAGCAACCCCACCGCTTGGTTCCAGAAAACCACAAAAGCCCTACTTTTAGCCAGGGAGAAAGCCTGGAAAACCTGGCGCCACACCAGAACACCCACAGCTAGGAATACCTTTCACAAGCTATGGAACAAAGCAAAAAAATCAGGTTAAACTCAATAAACAACATTACTATATCACTCAACAAAACAAATACAGTACCTCAATAAACAACATTACTATATCACTCAACAAAACAAATACAGTACCTCAATAAACAACATTACTATATCACTCAACAAAACAAATACAGTATCTCAATAAACAACATTACTATATCACTCAACAAAACAAATACAGTACCTCAATAAACAACATTACTATATCACTCAACAAAACAAATACAGTACCTCAATAAACAACATTACTATATCACTCAACAAAACAAATACAGTACCTCAATAAACAACATTACTATATCACTCAACAAAACAAATACAGTACCTCAATAAACAACATTACTATATCACTCAACAAAACAAATACAGTACCTCAATAAACAACATTACTATATCACTCAACAAAACAAATACAGTACCTCAATAAACAACATTACTATATCACTCAACAAAACAAATACAGTACCTCAATAAACAACATTACTATATCACTCAACAAAACAAATACAGTACCTCAATAAACAACATTACTATATCACTCAACAAAACAAATACAGTACCTCAATAAACAACATTACTATATCACTCAACAAAACAAATACAGTACCTCAATAAACATTATTATATCACTCAACAAAACAAATACAGTACCTCAATAAACAACATTACTATATCACTCAACAAAACAAATACAGTACCTCAATAAACAACATTACTATATCACTCAACAAAACAAATACAGTACCTCAATAAACAACATTACTATATCACTCAACAAAACAAATACAGTATCTCAATAAACAACATTACTATATCACTCAACAAAGCAAATACAGTACCTCAATAAACAACATTACTATATCACTCAACAAAACAAATACAGTAGCTCAATAAACAACATTACTATATCACTCAACAAAGCAAATACAGTACCTCAATAAACAACATTACTATACAACTCAACAAAACAAATACAGTACCTCAATAAACAACATTACTATATCAATCAACAAAGCAAATACAGTACCTCAATAAACAACATTACTATATCACTCAACAAAACAAATACAGTACCTCAATAAACAACATTACTATATCACTCAACAAAACAAATACAGTACCTCAATAAACAACATTACTATATCACTCAACAAAACAAATACAGTACCTCAATAAACAACATTACTATATCACTCAACAAAACAAATACAGTACCACACTGCAAAAATTCTGGGTAACAATAAATATCCTTAAGATTAAGAAGAACCACCACTCCTGCCCCCAGTATAACAGGCTCAGACCTGGACATAGCCTCCAGCTTTAATAACTATTTCACCTCCTCAGTGCTCAAACTTTTAAACAACATCACTTCTTCCAACACCCCACCACCACCTTAGTCCCAAATCAATACCATACCTTTCACAATTAAGTCTCCTCCGACCTCTGCTATCCAAAAACCCCTAGGCAAACTCAAACCAGCCACACTTGCAGCCGATAACCTTCCTACAGAATACCTCCAAATTGCATCCACAGCTATAGCCTATCCCATTTCACTTCTAATAAATAGATCCATCACTGAACACACCGTTCCATCCCTGTGGAAAACCTCATATGTCATACCACTCCGCAAAGGTGGCCCCTCCCTAGACCTTTCCAACTATCAACCAATTGCAGTTCTCTCACCACTCTCTAAGATCCTAGAAAGATATATTCATCACCAATTCCTCTCCTATCTCCTCGCCAACAACCTCCTCTCCTCAACCCAACACGGATTTTGCCCATCCCATAGCACCAACACTGCCCTACTCAAATTCACCAATACTATAAACTCCCACAGGAATCTAGGTAAATTAGTCTCTGCTACTTTCCTAGATTTATCCAAGGCATTCGACACAATTTCACATAATAAACTAGTCTTGTCTCTCTTGCCTTACCCTTAACAACCCCACCCTACTCTGGTTTAAAAGCTATTTAGATAACCACCAACAATCCGTAAAATGGCATAACTCACTACCCCCCCCCACTCCCAACCTCCTTAGGCATGCCACAAGGATCAATCCTAGGACCCCTTCTTTTTAATATCTTCACAAACCGACTCCACTCAGCTACCTCTAAAGCCAACATAGTTCAGTATGCTGATGACACAACTCATATGCTCTGCACCCAACATCCAACTTCTCCAACAAAAAGCCAAAGAAGCCTTTTCTGAAATAGAGAACTGGCTTAACAGTTCACAACTCATACTAAATCTCAAGAAAACACAACCAATGCTATTCCAGTCTATTAAAACAAGCAACCTTACCTTCTTTTTACTCTTTGCCAACAAAACACAAATCACCCCTGTCACTGAGGTTAAACTCCTGGGAGTTACCACTGACCAGTAACTCAAATTCACAAGGCACATATCAACAACCATCACTAAGGTCCACAAAAAGCTAGATTCCCTCTATTACTGTAAAAGTTATCTAACCATCGAATCCCAAATTGCAATAGCTAGGACCCACCTCCTATCTACTCTGCTTTATGCATCCCCAGTTCTAACTAATCTTTACAAAACTGACCTTAATAAACTTTCCATCTGTTACAACACAACAACCGCACCCCCCACAATAATGCTGCTCAATGCCAAATTCTAAAATCTCAAGATGCACAATCTCTAAGCCACTCCTCAGTGCCCCTCCTGCTCAATGCTGAACATAGATGACTCTCACCTGGTTCAAGGCCTGAAAACACCCTCCAGGCTCACAGCCGGCCTCATATCATTCAGTCTGTGCCCTGAGACCAACCTCCCAAAAGGGAGATTGGCATCCCAGGTTCAAAAGCTGATCCCTCCCAGGCCCACCTCTCCAGGCCCGAAGGCACAGAGAGGAAGCAGTGAGATTAACATCAGGTGCAATCTCTACAGTTTGTACCATGTTACAGGCCATTTGTAGCACATCAAGAAGACCACACCACTGCCAAAGAGACTGCTGGAGTATGCTCTACTCCAAACACCATCATATTGGTGGCTTCAAACACAGCTCATATTGGGTGACTTCTCAAGCCCAAGCCCTCCTCAAAGGTTCCTCAGCCCATACAATCAACTGCTATGTCACAACTTGTCACCATTCCACGAGATTTCAAAGCCCTGAACCCTGATCCCACAAGACATGGGACAGTATAAACCTACTGGACATGAAACCTCATTGGTGAGATCGAGACCATAAACTATATACAAAACATGATCATCCCGCCCCACCCCCCACAAAAAAATACCACAGTTGATCACTTCTCAAACCCAGAACAAAAGACCACTTAAGAGAACAGCCCAAAGGTATCCCAACACTTCCCTTTAAAATTGGAAACCACAACAACTCACCTGCTGCCAGCCTTACAAATGCTTTCTCTGAGCTGCTGAATCCCTTACAAATGCTTTCTCTGAGCACCTAAAATCAATTGCCTTTCCAGCAAGGCACTCTGATCTGGTGGACCCAATACAAACAAACAAGGCAACAAGGAGAAAGCTCCTACACCAAGCTAGCAAATCCAAAAAGGGACAACTGGTCTGATCAATACTAAAGCAAACCTCGATCACTCATAAAATCATCAACAGCAAAACTGACAAAAAAAATAATCTCCAATCACTCAAAAAACAACTCATAAGGCCTTCAAAAAATCATAAAGATCCAAAAAGTGGCTTTAGCTAGCAAAGATTGGAAAAGAAAAAAAATCAGAAATCACTGAACCAGATCCAAACTGTACAACTGGCAGACAGGTTCAGTGAAATATCTCCCTCCTCCCCAAAGGAATGAATATACAATCTGAACCCCCTAGCCACCCAATCATCTCACTGGCTCACAGAGGAGCTGCTCCCATGTCTCTGGCACAGCATCAATCCTGCGGGCCCTCTCTACCCTGGCTATCAAAGCTGCAAAAACTCAATGAGGGCTAAACCTGCTCTAAGGCTGGCTGTTAATCTTCAAACTACCACAGGATCACACATTACACACTGGTGGCGTCTGCGGCAGCTGTCAGTCCGCCTCCTAAAGGCATTTCTTCCTCGGACCTAAGGAAACGCACCTCCAAGTACTCACGGGAAGCCTGGTCTTGCCTGTGGTCCCCCGGAGGATCATAAGTGAACTCATGAAATGAGACATGGGCTGGTACTCATACTGTTGGACATAGGGGACCTCGGCTTTGTCAGGGACATAAATTCACACATAACCAACTGACAGACACTGCCTCTTTAGGCTCAGTCACTTTTGCTTTGTGATGAGCAAGGCCATTGTCTTGGTATATTGTGACCTTGCCAAAGCACTAGGCACATTGATGAGGGGGTACACAAAGCCCCCTTTGACCTTAACCTTAAAAACCTATATGTTACAAAGACTTACTGCAAAGAACATCAAAAACACAACCCACAGGGAGTTACACAACCTACAGTGCCAACTGGCTCAAGACCACCGTCACAGGGTGTCACAGGGCGGTGTTACAAGCCCTCTTGTTCACACTGGCGGTGTCACAGAAGTGCGAGGGGCAACAGAAGGAGGGATTGTGGCTGACGAAGTTGTACGAATTTATTTCACAAGATGACTGCAAACAAATCCATCGTTTGCAGATAAATCATGCAGAGGAGTCTCAGAGGAAATGCCATCAGAAATGGATATCCATCCAGATAAGCTAAGCGTCAAAAATGTATGATCGTGCCCAGCTGCAAAAATGTATAGTCATACCCTTGGTAAACCACATACACCCCAATTAAGCACAGAAGAGGGAGGTTATCACACCTGGGGTTACCCAAGTTGAGTAACCTTTCTTTTGACAGGACACAGCAACCTTTTCAGGAGGACCTCACTCTTTTGCCCACCTGACCCCTCGAAGATAGGTTAAAATGGGAATCAAAGGGGAGGTCATTGTTCTTCTGTAGTCACTGTCTCCCAGACCTTCAGAGTAATGACACCATTAGGACCATTGAATGCCACGTCACCTGCAGCAATTGGATTACCCCCAAAGTTCCTAAGACAAAAAGGATAAAGGGGAAAAGGATAAAAAAAATATACCATATGCTGCCCGACTGAAAAGGCTCACATTCAGTCCGCATACCAGGTCTGTCATACCGTCTGCTGTACTGACATACAAGGCCATGTCCAACCTGGAATTAATGGACATGCCACCTCTCCAAAAAATCAAAAATCCAAAGCCAGCAGAGACTTGAGAGAGAGACAGGATATAAATAGGATATATAGGAGGGACAGGAGGGACAGATTCATCACCCTGAGACCCCTATGCTGTGGAACAGAATCCGGAGACAGAGAGAGAGAGAGGCTACTATTTCAGAAGTCAAGACATCTGACCAGTGGATGGGAGATGCGTAGGTTTACCCTGGGATCATCTCACGTATCACTGCTGACAGAGGGAAAGACAAAACTAATGGTATAGTATTCTTCAACCCAAGGGGTGGTGAAAGCCACACAACTCTGGCTAGGCTTATAAATGCCCTAGGGCAGATAGTCTAGTATGAACCTATGAACCTATGAACAAAATCACTAGATTCATTACCATTGCCAAATCATGATCCCACCACTGCCTTTCCCTAAAAGACTTACACTGGCTTGAACTTCCAAACCTATTAAGGTACCATCAACTCAGCTTAGCTCATCTAATTCTGTACTTTCTCAAGAAAACCCCTGACCTGACTGGCATGCTGAACTTCTAGAATTCAAATAGACAACTTTGGTCCTCTAACAAAGTCCTAATCAAAACCATCACATGCAAAAACAACTCAGAGGAATCATTTGTCCATGAAATAGCAAAAATGTGGAACAACCTTCCCCCTGACCTCAGAATACAAAAGTCCACACCCTCCTTCAAAAGCCTACATAAAACATACCTCTTCAACAACCAACTATGCAACTGTAATTGACTCCCTGAAGCCTCATCCACTCACTGTTTCTACACCCCATCAGTCCTGGACAATACAAACAACATGCTCTAGCTATACTTATTCATGTGTGAGCAATAACCTATATATGAGTGTATATATGTGTGTGTGTGTGTGTGTGTGTGTGTGTGTGTGTGCGTGTGTGTGTGTGTGTGTGTGTGTATATATATATATATATATATATATATATATATATATATATATATATATATATATATATATATATATATATATATATATATATATATATATATGCTCTTTTATGTATATTTGCTTGAATGTATATATGGAAACTTAAACATTTATATACTCTTTTAGTTGTGAAATATCTTGCAATGCTCTACCAGGTTCTTATCTACTCTCATGGTATATTTTGTACACTTATATTTTCAACCAAAAGGGGTAATATCCTCTTACTGTCTACTAACTGCTGTAAAGTCTACAATCTGTATGCTACTACTCTGTAATGTCTCTTTTGTAAATTTTTCTTCTCTCTGTAAATTTATGGAGTTTTTCCTCCTCAGGACGCCACTGAAAATGGACACTTGTTGTCCAGTCGGACTATCCTGGCAAAGAAATTTTAAATATATATATATATATTTACAGAGATACAGGTGTGACACACATTGCCGACATTGATTAGTATGTGCATGGCAATTACTTATAGGTTCATAGGTAGGTACTAGGCTATCTGACCAAAGGCATTTATAAGCCTAGCTGGAATGTGCTGGCTTTCGCTGCCCCCCTTAGATTAGTTCCCTGTGCCTCTGTCCAGCAGAGCCACTGAAGTGATCCCCGGGGTAAACTTTCTGTTTCCCATCCACTCATCAAGGTTTCTCTTGAAGAGGGTTAGCGAGGAGCTCTCCTTAATGTAGATTAGAATCTTGTTCCAGAGCATGGGAAGTCTCTGGGACAGGAATCTATCCCTCCAGCACATCCTATTTATTGTTGTGCTGAGGTTTAGACCCCTAGAGTGTGTGGCTTGAGGGGATATGGTTTTCTTTAGGTGGAACATGCCCATCAATTCTGGGTTGGACATGGCCTTGTATGTCAGGCAGAGATCACCTCTGAGTAGGCGGTATGCAACCGAGTACAGATGGAGTTTCTTCAATCGAGCTGCATAGGGCATCTGTGTGAAGCCAATGATCCTCTTGGTGAGGTACTTCTGTGGTCTTTCCAGCTGTTGTAGGTGTCTTGTAAGGTACATCCCAAATGGGGAATTGTACTCTATGATGTGTTTGAGTAATGTGTAGAGGGGCACAATGACCTCTTTTGATCTGGATGAAACCCTTTTGTGATTAGGTGGGCCACATAGAAGGATTTTCTAACTACTTTGGCAATGTGATTATCAAAGGAGAGGGTACTATCTGCTTGGGTCCTCAGATCCCTTATTACGTCTTCCGTATTTAGGGGGCTACCACCTGTGCGGTAGTTTGTGGGTACTTTGTTTTTTTCTAAAGTGGATGACTATGCAGTTTTTGGCATTTAGCTTGAGGCCATGGTTTTGACCCTTTTGTGTCCACTGGAGAGTCAGTTATAGCCCCTAGTTTGCAGTCATCTGTGAACTTGGTCAGCCATAGTCCTTCTGTGCTTGCCTGTACGTATATGCCGAACAGGAGGGGTAATAGGACTGAGCCCTGGGGAACGCCATGGTTTAGAGTCAGACCTAGCTCCCACAACTCTTACCATGTGGGTTCTGTCTGTGAGACAGTTGGCAACCTATCTCATGATGTAGGGGGTTTATGTTTAGGCTGGTGAGCTTGTCTATAATACCTGAATGGGGAATGGTATTGAAGGCCTTTGTGAGGTCTAGGTAGGCTGTGTGGACCACCTTTCTCTCATCTATAGCCTTGGTAACTGTCTCTTGAAGTCCACCAGGTTAAGGAGGCATGATCTGCCCTTAACAAAGACGAACTGGGTAGGGTCCAGTGTTTTGAGGTTCCCAATGTCTCTGTTTATGAGATCCATGATGATACACTCCATAGCCTTGCAGACCAAGCTAGTCAGGCTTATAGGGTGATAGTTCCTGGGGTCAGTTTTGGCTCCACCTTTGTGAAGTGGAATAACCATTGCTGTGTGCCACTCTATGGGCATGTAGCATGTGGAGAAGCTGAGTTTGAACAGTGTGTTTAGGTGAGGGTTTAGTTCATCTTTGAGCTCTTGTAGGACACAGCCTGGGGCACCTTCCAGTCCCATTGATGCTGTGATTTTGGCTTTGGAGAGGGCTGTTTTAACCTGAGTGTCTGATTTCAGGGGCACTACATTCTTCTGGTATGGTTATGGGCCCTTTTGGAGATGAGAGGGGTTGAAGTTTGCACTGAACCTGTCTGCCAAGATGTTGGTGATATCAGTCGGGTAAATGTATTTTGTGCCATTCTGCACAAACTTAGAGCAGATCTGAAGAATTACCACTTAGATTCTTGACTTATCTAAAGAATGCCTTGTGATTATCTTTGGAGTCCTTGGCAATTTTTCTTTCGAAGCTAGCCTTGGATGATTTTATGAGGGATCGTAATTTCTTGCTGATACTTATCAGGGATGTCTTCCCTTCTTGGGATTTTACTCTTTTCTGTAATAGTTTTCTCCTTCTATTGTATAGCTTGTTTATGGCAGGGGTCCACCAGACTGGTTTGCTTTTCTTGGAGGAATGAGTCTTAGTTTTGCTTGGGATAGCACAATCCATGCATTCTTGTAGGTGCCCGTAGAGTGAATTAGTAAAAAATTTTGGAGCTTGGACAGTGTTAGCCTTTGGCATGGGAGCTTTGAAATGTTCCACCTCGGTCCTAAGTAACGTGGTTTGCTTTTGAAAAGTTTTTCACGGTGGTTTCTTTGACCAGAGTTGGGGCAGAATGTGTATATCCAGAGTGATTAGTTTATGGTCATATCTAACCAGTGAGGGGTTGACCTCCAGTGTGGAACACTGGTCGCCCATGTTGGTGATGACTAGGTCCAATATGTTGTCATCTCTGGTGGGGGTGTTGACCAGTTGATCCAGGGCATTTGAGTTTATAAATTCTTGGAAATGCTGGGCAAGAGAGTTAGTACTTGAGTAGTTCTCCCAGTTAATGTTTGGGTAATTGAAATCACCCAATATCGGGGTGTTTGATAGGACCTTTATGTTTCCCAGTGTTTCCAGAAATGCAGAATGGGGGTCCTGGGACATGGTGGGTGATCTGTAGCAAGCTATAATTTCAATTGCAGCTTTGCCCATTGTTAGTTGCACGTGGATGATCTCTGAAGCATCTTGCTGTGCCACTAACCTGGAGGTGTGGGTATCCTTGATGAATATGGATATGCCCCCCACCTTTTGTATTTCAGTCTGGGTTTTGTGGCTGAAATGTATGGTATGTGTTGTAGCCTGGTAATGCTGGGATGCTCTCTGGAGTCTTAAACCAGGATTCTGTTACTACACATATATCGATTTTCTCCATACTGAGGAGTGCCTTGAGTGTGTGCATTTTGAGGTTTAGACTTCTGACATTGAGTAGCATTACCCTCTATTTTTTGTTACTTGTGCTATTTATGGTGGTGGGTTTGTCTTTTGAGCCTTGCCTAAAAAGTGCACTATGGGGATGGCAAGAGCCTTGGCCAGTATTTGAAAGCCTAAAGGTGACAGGTGCAAGCCATCTCTAGTGAAGCAGTGTGGCTTGTCGAGCATGTCATCCCAGGCTGACAGACATTGGATCCCCTTTGAATGACTCCAGAAGCTTAGCCAATTGTTGAAATTGATAACTTTTTCTTTATGCCGTGGAATCATTCTTGGTGAGGGCAGGATGCTACTCAGGGTCAGGGTCATACCAGCCTGGGCTACATGATCAGAGAGCTCCTCCATGTCTCTTTTCATGTAGTCCAGTGAGGTACAGCTCAGGTCATTCACACCAACATGGACAATAACAGAGTCATATTTATACTTGTTCTGGAGTGACCTGAGTGCTTGTGTTATGTGGTGGATCCTGGCACCCAACAGGCAGCTAACAGTAACCTTCTCCTTGTTCAGCCTAGTGAGTGGGATGTCAGTGTGCCTGTCTATGGAGTCACCTATTACTAATGTGTTGGGTATGTTATTTTGCCTTAAGGGCTCTGATTGCGTGGTACACTGATTTTGTGAAGTACGTGTTTCATGGTTTGTGTTGGAGGGTGGAGGTTGCTTGGATGTCTGCTTTGGAGTTCTCTATTGCTTTTGCAGATTTTTATTTAGAGCCTCCGAGTATGTTTTCATGTATTTATGTGTGTTTTTTGCCAGTGCTGGTTTAATGGGTCTAAGTGAGACTGGTGATGTGATGCAAGTATTTCCCTTCTCCTCTTGACTGTCTGGTCCAGTCTTGGGTTGAGACAGCTTAGCCTCCAGTTTGGCTGTATAATTGCATCTCTCGCATGTATTAGTGTTTGGTGGTAGGAGGAGAGGGTTGCCTGTGTACATGACGCAGTTGTAACATTGCCTCAAAATGCCCAGATTCGCCAGTTGGACCAGAGAGTACACCTGAAACCACCCTTTGGACATGCCTGGATAGGTACAGTGAACTGTTTTACTAATTGGCTGGTAAGGTTGATTAGAGAGCCTTGTCCTTCTCTACAGTATAAGGGGTCTAGTGCTAAGGTTTATTGGTGCTTGCTATGAGATTTGAGCAAGTGCCAGGCTGAGAAGTGACTGTTTTGAGTGCTTAAGTTGAAAGTTTGTCTAGTTCCAAGGGAAAATTTGAAGAGTAGACTTTGTGGAGCTGGGAATAGTTATACCCTAGTGAACCAGTGCTGGCCAGTGTGCAAAACCTCGCAAATGTGGGTTTTATAGTAGAGAATTGAAAGAGATAGAAATTAGCCCAAACCACTCCTCCAGGGACAGATAGGCTGCTCAAAGCTCCCCTCTCACACAGTTGAACAGAGAAACTTCTTTCTATCCAAGTAAGGTATGGCAAACATAGAAACTTGTAACAGCCCTGAATTCAGCACTGATCTTAAAACTGGACTATACTAGCTTAGAAAGGCAGGAAAACAAGTATTTTTTTTTTCAGAAAATAAAGCTGATACAATCAAAAAACACGTTAAATGCACAGAAATGGCTATTACACTTGAGTGTGTAGCCTACAACAGTTAAACAGGTAATTTAAACACAAAAATGATTTTGTTAAAGTGAAGGCAGTAAAATAAGTACAATATGTAGCTGAAACAAGCTTTTTAAATTACAGAACTCTAAAAAAATCTGCATTTTAGGTGGAATTAGCTAAAGGCAGCAAGAAAATGCAGAAAAATGATAATTAATCACTCCAAAGTTTCTCTTTTGTCTCTCTGCTGCTTTAGAACTCTGCAGGGCACCAGGCAGGAGCTTGCTGAGCTGTATACAAGTGCAAAAACCTTGCAAATGCAAGTTTTATAGCAGGGAAATGAAAGAGATAGAAATTGTCCCTAAATGGCTAATAAACTACTGATTTCTGGGCTGTAACCACTCCTCCAGGGACAGATAGGCTGCTCAAAGCTCCCCTCTCTCACAGGTGAATAGAGAAACTAATTTCTATCCAAGTAAGGTATGGGCAAACACAGAAACTTTTTGTTTAAACCACTTGTTTTAATAAAGAGTAGTGTGGCATGTCAGGGTTAATGCAGTGTGCTGTAGCTATGATGGGTCTGGGTTCGATACATGGCTGAGGTGTTTATTTTGTACATGTGTCTTACAATGTGATAAACACATACAGTCATTATAGCTCTATTTAGCTGAGCTAAGTGAAGTTGTGTGATGCAGCGTGTTGTGCAGCACCGCCCTAAAAAAATATAAAGAAAATAAAAAAAGGGGAGATAGTAAAGTGGTGAAATGGGGGCAAGCAGGGGGAAAAGCATAGTGAAAGGCAGGTAGGGATATGCAGGAAGGGTGTAGGAAAGAACCATAGCTATCCACTTCTTCAACAACAACTGTGCACTTTAAAAGATTTGTATCCAAAATGTGTCATCCCAAGAGAGAAGAGTGACAACAACATAGGTGCATTGTCAAGACAACTGGACCAAATAATCGGTGTCCAGTGGACATGCATGCAAAATGGAGTGCTATGTATGCGACATTTTTTTTCTTTTTTTGGTGGAGGAGGGCAGGTGCCCTTTCTTTTATTCTTAAGGTAAGAGTGGAATGTTGGGGATGGAACATAGGTACATATGGGGGAGGTAAGGTGGGTAGGTGAGGATGCACTTGCAAACAGACAAGACAGCAGACAGGGGCAGTGTGCAACACATGATGGGATAAACACCTTGGATAGGTCGGGTGTTGTGGAATCTGAATCCCATGTGCCTCCAGACGACAGCAGCGTGACTCACGTCCTCACCCATGGGAATTTCAGCACTGCTCCTTCAGTGTCCCAAGGTTGACTGTGCTGTAGGCTGGGCACCAGGGAGAGGCTGCCCCACCAGGTTGGCCAGCATGCCCTCAATCTGGTGCAGGCACTGGTCATAGTCATGGTGGACCAGCCTGCTCACCAGGGCTGGTAGCTCTTCCCGGGTGACTACTCTCCCTCAGCCAACAATCACAAAGGGGGGCCCAGCCTCATCCCATAGGGCAGTACTACCCAACACTGAAGATAGTGCAGGGCAACAGAGGGGGTGCCATCAGTCTGGGTCCCAGATGTGAAGCGACCCTGTGGCACGGCCAGTTGAGGCAAGGTAGGGGGATCAGCCGGAACCGGCCTACCTTGACATGCTGTGGTATATGAGTTATAGCAATACTTTACAGTTAGTAATAACCAAACCATTGTTAGTATTAACAAAATAGAACATCGTATTTATTAATCCAAATACATATTAATGTATATTATGTGCAATACAACATATGTTAATATTGCATCATAATAACACATAACAATAATCAACCACAATTTTCCAAAATATAGCTAGTTTAACAAATTACGTTCATATTAAATCATAATAATACATAACAGTAATGCATAAATTAAGATAAGAGGTGGAGAGAGAGAGAGAGAGAGAGACATTATATTAGTGACATTGTAGATGATATCCCTGACAACACTGATAATACATACTTCTACAGGTGTGCACTGACAGTTGTGACTACCGTGACTACAATTCTCCTATAGTTCTTGTAGGACGTGCATACCTCTCAAGCTGATAGCATGGGACAGTATGAGCCAAGCACTAAGAAATGCAGGTACACACCTACACAGAATGGTTTCACATAATGTGGACTTATATAACTATCGGAGTGTTCTGTAGATGGATTTGGTAATACATTGCATTTCAGGTGATAATTTATCTGGTAATCACGTGACAGACAGATTAGGCCATTATAATTACATTATGAGAAATCATGACACTTCAGAGACATGTTTGTGTACAGTAATTAGACTAGACAACCATCATGGCTTAGTTGGCAGGCATGGGAGTTGAATTCAATATCTGTGACCGCAGTGGACATCTGCAACTAATTTAATAATTGACTGCAGCAACATAGTGTGGACATGTAAGAGATACAGCCGCACTGGGATTACACAGATACAGCCGTACTGGGATTACACAGATTTATTTATGAAGCAACAATGCTGATAAACACATTCTTGGTATTGATTGTAACATCCTGTGAAATCTAAACATAATATCTGCACATAACCTGGCTAACTCACCCATAACATTTTTGTGTTTCTGGGGAGAGAGAAAATGTGAGCATTACATGACTGATACTGAAAATGTAGTGCAACACATCACGGGATTCGAACCCAGAACTGTGTGTGGCAAAATATACTGTGTACAAGGAATTCAACAGACTGAGCTAGTGAGTCACTGCTGACTACGGGGTGATTGATACTTGTCTGGAGATCACTTGGAAACATACTATGACTTGAGAAATACAAGTTGCAGGACATTCCTCTAGCATTCTAGTAGTGTTACAGTGCTATACTAGACTGCAGTGACAGTAGAACACAATGCATGGAATACAACCATACTGCATATATTAATACAGCTTTATTTTACATTCAACAATGCTGGTGACCACATTTTATTGTTATTGGTTTCAAATATCTGTGAAGTCCACACACAATATCTGACCATGGAATGGGCTACCACACCCATATACCTTTACTACCTGAAGTCTGTGGAAGAGAGGGCATTATGTGACTGATATTGGCCTGGAGACAGCCTTGAACAGTACTGTGGGCTAAGCAATACAGTTTGCAGGCCATTAGATTTGCATTCTAAATCTCTTACTGTGTTATACTTGACTGCAGCAACCTTACCTTACAGACTCAATGCATACAGCTCTACTGCATTGGTTATTACAAGACAATCCTGATGTACACCATTACCTTGCTGTTATTGGTATTGTTTCTTGTTTTTATTCAACTACAGTTGCTATTATTCATTTATTGCACTACAGCTCTAATTCCATGTTTATTGCAGTACAGGTATTCTTGTATATACTTTATTGTCGTTAATGTTTTACTCTTTCTTGCTTATTTCATTACAGTTAGCATAATGCATCTGTACTCACTACACTCATGGTGCAACCTGGCCAGGTGCCTGGCATGGGACTCGACATTGTGAGCCTTCTCAGCTGCAGGTGTTGGGAGGGAAACACACCATTATGCATACCAGTTTTGCAGACATTCACCTAGTAATTTGTTAAGACAGCAGAAAACATATTTACATACTTGTGGGGCATTCCCTGCTCTCGCTTCTTGGACCTAGGTTCCCCTCTTTCACCTTTTCAGGTCATCATGGTGGTGATGACACTGCTCACCTGTGCAGGGGATACCAGTAACACTGGTGAGTTCTCTGGCTCATCAGTCTTAGGCCTCCACCTTACACTCCAAGCCCTGGAAATTGCACTGCAGCAGCCAAGCATTATGTTTTTTTATAAGGACCCCAACCACATGACCTTGGACTCCTGAATGTCCCACCTCTGTGGCCAAAAGCACACACCTTCACTAATGCCACCAGCTATACCAACAGTTGACTGAACTCCAATGAATGCTGCAGAATTCCCACATATCACACTTAATATAGGCTGTTTTCCCACCATTACATGTCATTGAACTACATTCAAAAAAGGGCTGCATCACTTAACAGCACACGAACTGGCTAAGTAGAGCTGAGCAGTACAAAAACTCACCCAACCATGGTTTTAGCAAAGGTTAGCACCATTAGCAGCAGTTAACAGGTTTATGCGATGCTTAACATGCTGGGGCAGAGCTCAGCAGTGCCATATTTTAGAATTTTAGTATTAAATTATAGAAACGTAGTGCATCATATTACAGACATATTCTGTCTGCTCTGTATTCAAACCCAGTACCTACTATACATATAGCTGTAACTCTACCCATTTAGCAACTTGGACAGTATGAAAACTACTATAACTTCACATATACTCGTGAGCTACATGTTAGCATTGCTGAGCATTGTGCAATACCAACACATATAAACACATGTAAACAAGCCTGGAAATAAATAAATACATCCAGTTTCTATTTTTAGATGTCTGGCAGGTGTCGGCAATCTATATATGAGCTCAGCTCGGCTTTGCTGTTCTCAGCATAGTACATACTACAATTTAAAAAAAAAATTAAAAAGACAAGTAAATGTAATAATGATTATTAATTACATCCAGCTTCTATTTTTACATGTTTGGCAGGTGTCAGCTGTCTATATGTGAGCACAGCTTGGCATTGCTGCACTCCGCCCCATGCCACACAAACATGCAGTTTAAAAAAAATAAATAAATAAAGGAGAAACATAACACATCATAAAAATGACATATTACACATTTGACACACTTCACAAAATTGCTACAGTCACAGGGACCATTGCAGGCAGCCTCAGACTCATCTGCAGGCACAGTTAGCCAGTAAGCCTCTCCCTCTACTGATTCAGTATCCATGTTCTTCGGCTGTCCCTCGGCAGAGCACCATCATTATTATGCATGGTCTGCTGCTGAGGGGGAACTGTGGCCATGTACACAGATACATTCCATGTAGGCTCTACATTGTGCCTACACAGATTTTATTAAATCCTGAAGTTTGTGTGCAAAAATAAGTAATGCAGAAAGAAAGCCACTGCAGCAGCATTTTTGAGAAAAAACATATTAACATATTGTGGAAAAGAGAAAGTAATGCTGAATAGTAGAAATGCATTGTAATATAGCTGTTATTGAAATACAGAATAAATCTGCAGATTTGTAGAATTGGGAAGATAAAATACTGGTGCTTGCTGCACATGTAAGATTGTGTTTTCACTGTAGAGTTCTGTTCTACAGGGTTTAAACACTTCCCTATAGCTAAGGAACTACTAGGATGACGTTGTATGCTGTCTGTGCATATTTTCCAGAGATTTATAGGTTCATAGGTTCATACTAGGCTATCTGCCCTAGGGCATTTATAAGCCTAGCCAGAGTGTGTTTGGCTTTCGCCACCCATTTTAAATTAATTTTGCTATGCCCTTTTTCAAGGTTAGTATACTGTGCCTCTGTCTAACAGTGACACAGAAGTGATACCCAGTGTAAACCTACGATACCCAGTGTAAACCTACGATCTCCCATCCACTCATCGAGATTCTTCTTGAAGAGAGTCAATGAGGGACTCTGCCTAACCTGGACTGGGATTTTATTCCGGAGTGAAGGGAGCCTCTGGGTTATGAATCTGTCCCTCCAGCATGTCCTATTTATTTCAGTGCTGAGGTTCAAGTCTCTCAAGCATGTAGCCCAATGGGATTTGGATTTTCTGAGGTGCAGCATGTCCATTAATTCTGGGTTGGACATGGCTTTATACATCAGGCACAGTTCGCCTCTGAGCAGGCGGTATGCCACTGAGTAGAGCTGGAGTTTCTTTAACCGGGCAGCATATGGCATCTGTTTGAGCCCTTTGATCCTCTTGGTGAGGTACTTTTGGGGTCTTTTTCCAGTTGCTGCAGGTGTCTAGTAAGGTACATCCCAAAAGGGGCATTGTACTCAATTATGGGCCTGATGAGGGATGAGTAAAGAGGCACGATAACCTCCCCTGATCTAGATGTGAATCCCTTCATGATTAGGTGGGCTATATAAAATGTTTTTCTAACCACTTTGGCCATGTGGTTGTCAAATGAGAGATTGCTATCAACTTGGGTCCCCAGGTCCCTAATTACTTCTTCTGTACTTAATGGATTACCACCTATGTGGCAATTTGTGGGCACTTTGTTTTTGCCAAAGGGGATGACTATACACTTTTTTGCGTTTAGCTTGAGGCCATGGCTCTGGCACCAGTTGTCTGTTTCTATGAGGCCCTTTTGGAGGATGCTTGCATCGGCTGGAGAGTCTATTATGGTACCCAGTTTGCAGTCATCTGCAAACTTGGTCAGCCACAGTCCTTCCGTGCTGGCCTGTATCTCCGAGAAATATATACCAAACAAGAGAGGTCCCAGGACTGAGCCTTGTGGGACGCCACTTGTAACTGGTTTGGAGTCCGACATGGCTCCAGCAATTCTAACCATGTGGGTTCTGTCCTTGAGCCAGTTTGCAACCCATCTAGTGACATAAGGGTTTATATTTAAGCTGGTGAGCTTATCTATAATGCCCGAGTGGGGTATTGTATCGAAGGCTTTTGCGAGGTCCAGGTAGGCTGTGTGGACCACCTTCCCCTCGTCAATGGCCTTGGTGACTGTTTTAAAGAAATCGACCAGGTTTAAGAGGCAGGATCTGCCCTTAACAAAGCCGAACTGGGTAGGATCCAGTGTCTGTAGGTCCCCAATATCTTTATTTATGAGGTCCATGATGATCCTTTCTATAGATTTGCAGACCAAGCTAGTCAGGCTTATGGGGCGATTGTTTCCAGGATCCATTGAGGCACCACCTTTGTGGAGAGGGACCACTGTTGCTGTACGCCACTCTTTGGGTACATATCCTGTAGTAAGGCTGAGATTGAACAGTAGTTTAGGTTTGGGGTTAGCTCTTCTTGGAGTTCATGTAGGACGCAGCCCGGGACACTGTATGGTCCCATTGATGCTGTGTTTTTTGCTTTGGAGATGGCGGCTCTTACCTGAGCATTTGAGATGTCAGGGGGCATCACTCTGCTGGGATAGATATTTGCCCTTTTGGTGTGGGGGGGGGGGGGTTTGCACTGAACCTGTCAGCTAGGATGTTGGCAATGTCTGTGGGTTCGGTGTATTTTTTGTCATTTTGGACTAATTCTGAGCATATCTGGGAATTCCCACCCAGGTTCCTAACATAACTAAAGAAAACCTTGTGATTATCCTTAGTGTCCTGTGCAATTTTTCTCTCGAAGCTGGCCTTAGACGATTTTATGAGTGCCCGTAGTTTTTTGCTAATACTGATCAGAGATGCCTTCCCTTTTTGGGATTTTGCTCTATCATGTAGTAGCTTCCTCTTTCTATTGTATAGTTTGTTTATGGCTGGGGTCCACCAGACAGGACGTCTGCTTTTGGAGGATTGGGTCTTGGTTTTATTTGGGATTGCATGATCCATGCATTCCTGAAGGTGTTTATAGAATGCGTTTATAAAGGATTCTGCAGTCCGGGCCATATTTTCCACAGGCCCGGGGGCTTTGAAGGATTCCACCTCGGTTTTGAGGAGTGTGAAATTTGCTTTAGAGAAGTTTTTCACTGTGGTTTTCTGGGCAGGGGGTGGGGTCGGGATGTGAATATCCAGTGAGATTAGTTTATGGTCTGCTCTTACCAGTGAGGGATACACTTCTGGTCTGGAGCATAGAGTCCCCATGTTGGTGATGATCAGGTGCAGTATGTTTTCCCCTCTTGTGGGAGTGGTAACAAGTTGTTCCATAGCATTTGAGTTTATAAATTCTAGGAACCTTTGGGCTAGGGTGTTGGAGCTAGAGTAATGCTCCCAGTCTATGTTTGGATAGTTGAAGTCGCCCATTATAATGGTGTTTGGAGAGACCTTCATATTTTCCAGTGGTCTCAGGAAGGCCGAGTGGGTTTCCTGGGTTTGGGAGGGTAGTCTGTAGCAGACTATAAACTGGAAGGCAGTTTTACCCACTGTTAGGTTCACATGGATAGTCTCTGATGCTTTGTGCTGTGCCACCAACCTGGAGATGTGGGTATTGACTCCCCCTCCTTTTGTGGTTCGGTCCAAGTTTTAGGGCCGAAAAGCATGGTATGAGGTATAACCTGGTAGTGCTGGGGTGCTCTTGGGAGCCTTGAACCAGGTTTCTGTTACTGCACAGATATCGATGTTCTCCATGCTAAGGAGAGTTTCGAGTGCATGCATCTTGAAGTTTAGACTTCTGGCATTGAGTAGCATTACTCTTAGTTTCTTATCCCTTGTGATACCTATGGAGGTGGGTTTGTCTTTTGAGCCTTGCCTAAAAAAGGCACTATGGGGTTGCAAGAGCCTTTGCCAATATCCGAAAGCCTAGGGGTGACAGGTGCAAGCCGTCCCTAGCGAAGCATAGTGGCTTGTCGAGCATGTCATCCCAGGCTGACAGGCATTGGATCCCCTTTGAATGACACCAATACTTAAGCCAATTGTTGAAATTGATCATCTTGTCTTCATACTGTGGCATCATTCTTGGTGAGGGTAAGATGCTACTGAAGGTCAGGGTCATACCGACCTGGGCTACATGCTCAGAGAGCTCCTCTATGTCTCTTTTCATGTAGTCCAGGGAGGTACGTCTCAGGTCATTCACACCAGCATGGACAATGACTGAGTCATATTTTACTTGCCTTGGAGTGACCTGAGTGCTTGTGTTATGTGGCGGATCCTAGCGCCCGACAGGCAGATCACTGTGACCTTCTCCTTGTTCAGCCTGGTGAGCGGGACGTCAGTGTGCCTGACGACAGAGTCACCTATTACAAGTGTATCAGATGTGTTGTTTAAAATATTATTAATTACATCCACCTGATGCATTAAGTGTATCAGGTGTGTTGTTTAAAATATTTATTCCATGATATGGATGTAAATAGAGGTATAGCTATCTATTTTTGTGCCCAGTGCTGTCCCTTGATCTGGCACCACTCAAAAACAAAAACAAAACAAAAAAGACTCACAAGAACAGGTCTTCTACTCATACATGAGGGAAAAAAAGCTCTTTTCTTCCTTTAAACTATAGCAAATCCTTGCTACAAATGTAGCAAGCACTTGCTATAATTTATACCGCACACAAAACACAACAAAATTCAGTTAAAATAAAAAAAGAATTTCATCTTTTGAATTGTACCAACTGTTTGCTAGAACTGAAGCAAGCAGTTACTATAGGCTATATCACATATGGAATGCTAGAACACTCATTTTTTACCATAAATGCAATGCTAACATTTAGACGCCATTATGATCAGCTGATAGTTTATTTTACTTATGTAGTCATTTCCCATTTAGCTTTACATTCACAGATTGTTTCTGAAATTGCGTAACATTTTGCTTAGCTATGCCCTGCTTCGTTCACCCTCACTATGCTTGAGCTCACTTTAATCCCTTACTCAACCCCCTGTTCCTACCCACTCATCCTATGCTACATTTAAACTTACTTAATTCCAGCCAACAAAATATCAGCCAATCACATTAATACTACTCCAAAACACAGCTAAACACTTCATTATGTCTTCTTTTTCTCTTCCCACTTCTTTCACATCACTTCCTGTCTTCCTTCTTTCACATCACATCTTCTACTTGTCCTGTACCAATCCGCACATCTCCCAAATCATGTCACATTTTCTCCACTGTCCTCATACATCAATTCACCCATTTCCAAAAAACAATCTGTAAAAGCTGTGCAGACACATGACAGGCAATAACACGAAATCCAGTAAAATCCAAAAAGATGTTTTAATAAATGGCAATTCACCCATCTTGTTTATCTACTATGCTCAATCTTCAGCTCAGTACTATCATCCCTAATTCCACTCACAAACTTAACCCCATTCCGTACATACCTTCTCTCTCACCATCTCCCATCCCCAAACCACTGTCACACATGCAAACACAGCATCTTACACCAGTATAATGTCCCCTAGCATTTACTATCACATACTTTGATCTGCATAAACACATCTAGATAAACACCAATGCCTTGCTAACAAAATGACTTAAAACATGCGTTTAAATACAAATGTCCCACGTCTAATTAATGCGGTATACCAAAACTGAAACTAAGTGATGACAGCCGCTGCAACCCTGGTCCTCCAACACATGTATGCACACACACACACACACACACACACACACACACACACACACACACACACACGCAAAACATGCACACACATGCGTGCACACACACACACACACACACACACACACACACACACACACACACACACACACACACACACACACACACACACATACACACACACACACACACACACACACACACACACACACACATACACAACACATACATCTCCATTGTCTATCAAAAAGGC
Source organism: Protopterus annectens (assembly GCF_019279795.1). Lineage (NCBI taxonomy): Eukaryota > Metazoa > Chordata > Ceratodontiformes > Protopteridae > Protopterus > Protopterus annectens. The sequence continues at coordinate 81,697,050 of NC_056735.1, forward strand.
AGAGGCACACTTACTACTCCTCAGTATGATGCTTAGATGCACATGCAACAAAATATGATATACACTTGCAGACATTGCCCTGTACTCCTCACTTGGCTAAAACCAGATATAAAAGATGAAGAAATTCTCTCACCAGACTACAACATCTAAAGAATGAATAGAAAAAAGGCTGAAGGGTAGCCATTTTTTAAAGAATTACCAATGAAATGTCTCCCCATCTTACTCCATTTGCAGAAATGCTCATCTCACAGCTAAAGCTTACCATTAAAAACAACAAGTCTATACACAACCCCAGTAACAATACTAATACTGCTGAAGATATCCTATGCTGGATAGCCACAAACAACAGCCATGAAGCAATCATTCCGAGACCTCAATGTTGTCTGAAAACTAATATGCACAAAAACCCCTGCTTACACAATGGACCTGTATAATTTCACTGAACTCATCAGTTTCTCATCTAGTCAAACACGAGTAGACAATCTACACTGGCTTGGATTCTCACCTCATACAGGCAAAAAATAATCTCCAGTGGCATAAAAAACACCAAGAGTGACCATTTTTCTACTTCAGATGTAAGGCAACAAAACAATACCCATGGACAACCGCTATATAAGCAGGTACACAACCAATACCCATGGACAACTGCTATATAAGCAGGTACACAAACAATACCCATGGACACCCGCTATATAAGCAGGTACACAGACAATACCCATGGACACCCACTATATAAGCAGGCACACAACCACAGTAAACTCCAAGCACAAACTTAACAATACCCATGGACACCCACTATATAAGCAGGCACACAACCACAGTAAACACCAAGTACAAACTTAACAATACCCATGGACACCCACTATATAAGCAGGCACACAACCACAGTAAACTCCAAGTACAAACTTAACAATACCCATGGACAACCGCTATATAAGCAGGCACACAACCACAGTAAACTCCAAGCACAAACTTAACAATACCCATGGACACCCACTATATAAGCAGGCACACAACCACAGTAAACTCCAAGTACAAACTTAACAATACCCATGGACAACCGCTATATAAGCAGGCACACAACCACATTAAATTCCAAGCACAAGCGTTTATCTCCAAACTTCAGCTATGTAAAAAGAATATTCTAAAAAAATGCCTCTGAAGGAAGCAGTCTCAGAATTTAACACAATATTTCTAAATATAATAAATGAACTGAAGTATCTGACATGGCATAGTGGTAAATCACTTTGGCTATGGTGTGCAGGGTCCTGGGTTCGAGCCTTGCAGAGGCTGTTTATTTACAGGGGTCCAGGGAAGTAAATACTGTGGGAAGAAATAGCCAGGGAATTGTTATGGCTAGGCTTGTATAGGCCCTAGGGCTGGTAGCCTAGTACCAACCTATGAACCTATGGCTCCCAAGAGAACAAAAAGAATACAGTCTAAACCACCACATTGTTAACAAAAGCAACGCAGCAGTTTATGTAGTTCAGAGACAGAGCTTGAAAACAATGGTCACAAAGGAAATGTGAAAAGCAATCGGCAAAGGCTCAGACACCTTAGAAACCATAACAAATCTTATATTAAGACAGATAAAAAAACGTCTGTACTAACCTTCAGGAAAAACACCAACATAATTCAAAGCTCTTCTGGGCACCACTGAACCCTCTTCCCCACCTTGGTTAAACAACGAATTCAACATTGTTACCTAATCATAACAATAACATTGTCACCAAGTTCAACAACCACTTCATCCAAACAGTTTTTTCTCTGTCAGACTTAACCCGTCCCCTGTACCTCATCACGTACTCATGGGTAAGCCATGGGAAAGGTCATTACCATATTCTTACTAGCTACAGTCCCCCCATGAATGAGAAAACCCATACATCATAACTGAAGTTACTAGAATCATTCAGCATCCAACCCAATACCATACCCATGGGTGATTTTAACTACTCATCTATTAATTAATAGGCATATCATGCAGGCCCAATGATTTCTTGACTTTGTAAATTCAAATGCCCTGCAGCAGTTGGTCTGTACTCCCACTAGGGGAACAAATATCCTAGATTTGGTACTCACAAATATTAGAAAGTGCTACATCCCCTAGTGTGATGTTTTCAGTAGTAAGATCAGAACACAAAGCAATTTCCCTTGATTAAATAAAAAAATAGTCTCCCCACCTAACTACAAAAACTTTAAGAACTTCTCTAACATAAATTACCTCCTACTAAGAGACAGCACAGCTAGTTTCCAAGCTTCATCAAATCCAGAAAACACAGACACCTATGCAGAGGCATACACAATGCCCTTTATGACCATATGAAAAAAATGCATAGAAACTGCCGTTCCAGAGCAAATTAAACCCATGTCAAACCACAAAAAAAAGCCACCCTGCTGGACCCCTGATATTAATAGGTTGTACAATAAAATAAATAAATTCCTGTTGAGAAGTAAGAGGGAATGTGCACAACAGAGCAAAATGTCCCTCATTAGTCTAAACAAGAGAATCAGGGAATGAGACAAGTCTGTGAAAGCAGACTTTGAGTTAAAAATAGCCTCCAAAGATAAGAATAACCATAACACATTTTTCAGTTATGTCAGCAAACTTAAGGGCAACACCAAGCAATGTGCAGAATTAGTCGAATGTGGCATCACCTATACTCAGCTGGAAGAAATAGCAGATCTGCTGGTTGACAAATTTAGCTCAAGTTTCACCTCCCCATCACCCTCAGTTCTCGCCAAAAAAATACCCTCCACCAGACCACTGCCAATTATCACCAAAGAACAGGTTGCCAGTGTGGTGTCTAAACCTAAAAACACGGTTTCAGTGGGGCCTGATGATATGCCAAGTTGCATCTTAAATAGCTTAAATTAGGGCTTATCAGGCCAATTTGGATCTCTGTTTAACCACAGCCTCCAGAGTGGCTTTGTTTGAATAGAGTGGAGGACAGCAACGGTCATCTCCCTGCATAAAGGGGGACCATCTACTGACCCAGGAAATTACAGAACCATAAGTTTAACTAGTCTTACATGTAAGGCTATGGAAAGAATAATCATGGACCTGATGAATAATGACATAGGAAACCTCCAAACACTGGACCCAACTGGATTCAGCTTTGTCAAGGGCATGTCGTGCCTACTGAATCAGGTGGACAATACAGTTATGACTACTGAATCCTACACAACTGCACTTTATAAGCACTTACATGAGTGCATGGATCGTGCTATCCCAAACAGAACCAAGATGCTATCCTCCTAAAAAAGGAAGCCAATCTGGTGGTCCCCTTCCATAAACAAACTATACAACAGAAGGAAGAAACTGTTGCAAAAGAGAGTAAAATCCCATGAGTGGAGGAGCTCCCTGGTCAGCCTCAGTAAGAAGCTGCAATCCCTGATAAAATCCTCCAAAGCTAGTTACGAAAACAAAATCACCACTGATTCTAATGACAACCACAAAGCATTCTATAGCTATGTCAAGAATCTCAATGGCAACATTCAGATCTGCTCTGAGTTACAGCACAATGGCACTAAATATACAGTCCCAACTGATATTGCCAACATCCTGGCAGATAGGTTCAGTGCTAAATTTACCCCACTCTCACCCCCTAAAGAGCCCATCTCTATACCAGAAGAATGCAAAGTTCCTGTAATCACGGCTGCACAGGTGAAAACCACACTCTCCAAAGCCAAGAACACAGCATCCATGGGACCAGACAACATCCCAGGATGCATTGTACATGAACTACAGAATGAAATGGTACCCCACCTAAGTACTATGTTCAATCATAGCCTCACCTCAGGCTTTGTGCCTGCTGAATGACGCACAGTGACGGTTATCCCACTCCACAAGGGGGGGAGCCACCACGGACCCCGGGTACTTCTGCCCCATTAGCCTGACGAGCCTGGTCTGCAAGGCCATGGAACATATCATCATGGAACTTATAAACAAAGACACTGGTAATCTCCAAACTCTGGACCCCACCCAGTTCGGGTTTGTAAAAGGTAGATCATGTCTCCAAACCTGATAGACTTTTTTGAAGCGGTCACCAAAGCCGCAGACAAGGGTAAGGTGGTTCACACAGCCTATCTAGAACTTGCCAAGGCTTTTGACACCATCCCCCACTATGGAATTATAGATAAACTCACTAAACTAGGTATAAATCCCTATGTCACAAGATGGGTTGCCAACTGGCTCACTGACAGAACCCACACTGTGAAAGTAGCAGACTCCAAATCCAACTTCAGGCCAGTGACAAGTGGAGTACCACAGGGTTCAGTCCTGGGTCCTCTCCTGTTTGGTATCTACTTCTCTGAAGTACAGGCTAACACAGAAGGTCATTGGTTAACGAAGTTCGCAGATGACTGCAAACTAGGAGCCATAATAGAAACAACTAATGATGTGGACATCCTACAAAAGGGCCTCACTGCGACAGATGCCTGGTGTCAAAGCCATGGCCTCAAGCTCAATGCCAAAAAATGCATTGTCATCCCCTTTGGTAAAAACTCTGTACCCATGAACTACAACATAGGTGGTAGTATACTTAGCACCAAAAGTGTGATAAGAGACCTTGGGACACAGGTGGACAGTAGTCTCTCTTTTGATAATCACATCACCACAGTAGTCAGGAAATCCTTCTATGTGGCACACCTCATCACAAAAGGTTTCTCATCCAGAAAAAAAGAGGTCATTGTTCCCCTCTACTCATCACTCATTAGACCCATTATAGAGTACAATGCCCCTTTTGGTATGTACCTCACAAGACATCTACAACAACTGGAAAGGCTGCAGAAATACCTCACAAAGAGGATTACTGGCCTCAAACACTTGCCCTACGCAGACCGTCTCAAAAAACTCCGGCTTTACTATGTCGTATATCACCTACTCAGAGGTGATCTCTGCCTAACATACAAAGCTATGTCAAACCCAGAGCTGTTGGACATGCTCCATTTAAAGAAATCCCAATCCCTCCGAGCTTCACGCTCTAGGAACCTAAACCTTGTCACCACAATAAACAAAACATGCCAGAGGGATAGATTCCTGTCCCAGAGAGTTCCCATACTCTGGAATAAACTACCTATATCAAACAAAGCTCCTCATTAACACTCTTCAAGAAAAATCTTGATGATTGGATGGGAAATAGGAAATTCGCCCCAGGGATCACCTCTGTGGCTCTGCTCGACAGTGGCACAGGAAAATAATTTTCTTGGGTGGCAAAAGCCAGGGTACCTTTTTGGCTGGGCTTGTATAGGTCCCAGGGCTGATAGCCTAGTACCTACCTATGAACCTATGGATTTCTTTGAGAAAGTCACTAAGGCCATGGATCAGGGAAAAACAGTACATATTGTCTACCCTGACATGGCCAAGGCATTTGATGCAATGTCCCACTTAGGTATTATAAATAAACTCACAAAACTGGGTATAAATCCCTACATCATTAGATGGATAGCCAATTACCTCACAGACAAGACACATGGTTAAAGTGAGTGACTCCAGATATAGCAAGGGGCCAATTCCTAATGGTGTATCACAGGGTTCAGTGCGGGGATCAGTCCTGTTTGGAATATATTTCTCTGAAGTCAAGGATAAAGTAGAAGGCCTCTAGATGACAAAGTTTGACAATGACTGCAAGCTGGGGGTAATCATTAAATCCTTCAGTGATGTAGATATCTTTCAGGAGGGTCTAAATCAGACAAACGATTGGTGCCAGAACCATGGCTTAAACTAAATGCAAAACAATACATTATCATACTCTTTGGGCAAGACAAATACCCCTGCAAATTACAACATCAATAGCACACCCTTAGAGTAGACTCATAAGGAAGAGATCTATGTATACAGTTAGACAGTAGCCTGAACTTTGACTGCCATGTGTCCACAATGGTCAGGAAATCCTTCTATGTGGCACAACTTATATGTGAAGGTATGGCATCTAGATCCAAGTCAATTATATTCCCACTGTACTCAGCCCTCATTAGGCCAATATTTAAGTACAATGTGCCATTTGGTATGTACTTGACTAGGCATTTACAGCAGCTGGAGTGACCTCAAAGGTTCCTCACAAAGAAAATACAGGGTGTTAACAACAAGGACAATGTGGATAGGCTAAAAGCCCTATCCATTACTCTGTCTGCTACCGACTATTAAGGGGTGACCTATCACTGACCTACAAGGCACCCACAAATCCAGCCATGAAGGAGCAGCTGCACATCTGCAAGTCAAACAGAATAACGGTCACCTGATCTAGTGTTATAAGCACAGTCAGTGACTCAAACAAAACATACTGGAGAGACAGATATGTGTCTCAGAGATTGCCCCTTCTTTGGAACAGGCTTCCTATTCACTGTAAGCACAGATGTCTCCTGACCCTCTTTAAATGCAGTTTGGATCAATGGATGGGGTATCAGAAATCCACACCTGTGGTAGTACCTGTGTCCCTTATGGACAGGGCCAATCTGTAAGATTCTCAATGCACAGGCACAAATCCATGCCATCTTCTTGCCCTTAGGGGCCATATATTGGATAAATCGGGTTGTATTGCTTAGGCTTGTATGGGCTCTTAAGCTGTTAGTCTAGTAATCTCCTATGAACCTATGAACTCAGCTAATTGACCTCACAACACCCTTTTGTTAAAACGTTCCCCCACATCAAACAATAAAAGACATCTCCAAAATGTAAAACCCAAACATCTACTTGCAGATAACCTTTCAGGTGAATACATCAGAATGGCAGCAGATGCATTGTCCTATCAAGTCTCCATATTTGTTAACCATTTTATTACAGATAGTTATGTTCCAAACCTCTGGAAAAATCTTAAATCACAGCACTTCACAAAGGCAAATACAAAATGTAACTGTCGTCACAAAGGCAGAAATTTATCTGAATTCTCTTTCTACAGACCTATAGCAATATGGTCCCCCTTATTAAAAATCCTAGAGAAATATGTTCCCACACAGTTCCTCAAACAACTCATTGCCAACAACCATCTATAGTAGACCAAGCAGGCTTTTGTCAAAGTCACAGCACCACAATTGCCCTTCTGCATTTCTCCAACACAACCAGTCGTCCTAGAAATGCATGTCACTTAGTCTCTTTCATATTCCTTGATTTATCCAAAGCACTTGACCCTGTCTCTCATTATAAACTACTAAATGAACTTTCCTCCCTAGGCCTCTCTCAACTTATGCTATCCTGGTTCAATAGCTACCTTAACAACAGACAACAGTCTGTAAAATGGCAACACATCTTTTCAACTTTCTTTTGATTCCTGGTAGGTGTTTCCCAAAGCTCAGTTCTTGGTCTCCTTTCTATTTAATATATAAATAAACAAGGTTCACTCAGCAACCAAACAAGCAAACATCATGCAACATGCTGATGGCTGCACCCCCGACTCTACATGGCAAGTAGACTTAACAAAACTGCACATAGTCCCCCAAGAAACCTTTAAGTCTGTCAAATCTTGGCTAACTGAAACAAACTTGTTCTTAAACCCTAAGAACATCAAATTGATGGTGTTCACACCCAAGCAATTTTCTGCCTTCACTCTTGTACTATTACATCAGCCAATGACACTACCATAGAAAAGATAACCTGTACAAAAATACTAGGTGTAACTAGATGAAAGTCTGAAATTTGATCAACACACACAAGTCATAAAAAATAAATAAATAAATAAGCAGCAACAATGGGACTTCTGTATTAGTCAAATCCATCCCTAAATGATGCGACAACAGAGGTGCAGCCAGCTCATTCATTGCCTGGTTAGACTGCCCTACCTCCTCAGCTCTTCAGATATGCTAGCACAGCTATTTGACTATATATCTTATTTACAGCTTCAGTCACAATAGAATTATTAGAAATATGTAACTTCGTTCTTTGCTTATCTTGTAAGGCCATTTCCCTCTTTCTTTCCTTAAGCTTAAAGGCTAATAGTTTAGAGGATGTGACGTCTATAACTTAATGGAATTCTTTCCAGTTTCCCATTTGGTTGCAGCTTCTTTATGTTGCATCTGTTTTAAGAATTTAATGTAATCTTTTAACTGCCTATCTCTGCACAGATGTCTTGTATGTCCATCTTCTAGATTTTTAATTTGGTTTCAATTATTTGTAGTTTATTCTTCGTCTTCTCCTTCTTTGTTTTAGAAAGACAGCTGGTTGTCATTGTTATTTCACATTTTAAGCACCCCGATAGATAGTCTCATACATACTTCTGACTATGCAGAAAATATTTCTGTCTCTGTGTCTCTGGCTGGCGGCCTTTTTTTCAGAGGAGACCCATAATGGTTTTGATGCTGACTAGGGGAAACCTGACCATGACAATGGGGAACTTCCCATATAAATTTGTATACAAACATCTCTTTTTTTTAAACTAAAACTTGACTGCTGTTGTGTTCCATGCAGGTGGGGTATAAACTCTAGCAACTGCTTACGATAGTTGTATCAAGCAGTTTGCTAAATTTCAAAAGAAGATTTCTTTATCTAAAATATGAGCACAGTAGCATTCTATGTAGACAGGATATAAACTGTGGCAACTGTGTGCTACATTTATAGCAAGTGGTTTGCCACAGTTTAAAAGCCAAAGGAAGGTCATAGGCAAGGCACAGAAATGGGACCTGAATGGCTAGGGCAGGGGGAAGGAGGTCATATGTTCATAGGTGTGTACTAGGCTAATGGCCCTGGAGCCTTTACAAGCCTAGCCCATAGGATTACCCTGGCATCATGCCACCTGACCTTAGTTTCCAGTGCCTCTGTTGAGCAGAGCCACTGGAGTGATCCCTGGGGTGAATTTTCTATTTCTCATCCACTCATCAAGATGCTCTGTTTGACATGTATGGGAAGTTTATTCCATAGCACGGGCAGTCTCTGGGTTATGAACCTGTCCCTCCAGCTTATTCTATTGACTGTGGTAATGAGATTGAGGTCTCTGGATCGTTTGGGGCAGAGGGATAGGGATTTCTTTAGATGAAGCATTACTAACCAAGCTGGGTCAGGCATAGCTTTGTAAGTCGAGCAGAGATCACCTCTAAGTAGGTGATATGAGACAGAGAATAGTTGGAGTTTTCTGAGTCTGTCCATATAAGACAAGTGTTTAAGGCCTAGGCTCCTCTTTGTGAGGTACGTTTGCAGCCTCTCCAGTTGTTGCAGGTGTCTAGTGAGGTACATGCCAAATGGGGCATTGTATTCGATGATTGGACTAATGAGGGAAGAGTAGAGGGAAACAATTACCTCTTTCTTCCTAGATGCAAAACCCTTAGTAATGAGATGTGCCACTTAGAAGGACTTTCTGACCACAGTGGCAATGTGGTGGTCAAAAGAGAGGTTGCTGTCAACCTGTGTTCCCAGATCTCTTATAACGCCTTCTGTATTCAGTGGACTACCATCGATGTGGTAGTTCATGGGAACTGGGTTTTTCCCAAAGGGGATGACTACGCATTTTTTGGCATTGAGCTTAAGGCCATGGTTCTGACACCAGTTGTTGGTCTCAGTGAGACCATTCTCTAGGATGTCAACATCACTTGAAGAGTTAATAATGGCTCCCAACTTGCAATCATCTGCAAACGTTGTCAGCCAGAGTCTGTTTGTGTTGGCCCAAACTTCTGAGAAATAGATACCAAACAGGAGAGGACCCAGGACCAATCTCTGTGAGACTCCACTCATGACTGGTCGGCAGTCTGACTTGGAGTCATGTCAGGTTTCTGTTTTTTTCTTTTTTGCTCTTCACTGGAAGAACTGGGGGTGCATGGATCTGACTGTAATAAGCAGCAATTGGCTTAATACACTGAAGTGTTTTTTTTTCACTTGACTTGAAGACTTTAGGGGGGTAGGAGTCTGGTTCATGGTACATGCACACTGAACTGGTTGAACCAGCTATGTTTCTAGCAATTATGCTGTTAATGTGAGCATTGCAGATTCTTTAGAGCAAGAAAAAATATTTTCTGAAAAGAATGGCTAAACAGAAGTCATGGCTGTACATTTAGGAAGTTTTTCAACACCACTGTTAATATCAGTGATGGAGGAGAGCAAGACAGGAGAAGTTAAGGCAATGCAGTAAGAGTGTAGCATTTGGTCTGTTTGAAGAAGAGAGCAATGTAGTTGAAACAGCACAGGCAGAGAATTGGAGAGATGAAGAGGAGAATATTCAGCTGTGGAAGTAGCTGGCTTTAAGGGTATGTTCTGTATGAGGGCTGCAAGCAGGGTGGAGAAAGAGCAAGCAGAATAACAGAGTAAAGAAGGAAGCTTGACAGTTAAAAGACAGACATGCAACAGTGAGTGTAGTAAACAAACAGCAGCAGGTACAAACAAAGGAGAAGACAGACATGTGCAACAGTGGGTGCAGTAAACAAACAGCAGTAGGTACAAACAAAGGAAAAGACATACGTGCAACAGTGGGTGCAGTAAACAAACAGCAGTAGGTACAAACAAAGGAAAAGACATACGTGCAACAGTGGGTGCAGTAAACAAACAGCAGTAGGTACAAACAAAGGAAAAGACATACGTGCAACAGTGGGTGCAGTAAACAAACAGCAGTAGGTACAAACAAAGGAAAAGACATACGTGCAACAGTGGGTGCAGTAAACAAACAGCAGTAGGTACAAACAAAGGAAAAGACATACGTGCAACAGTGGGTGCAGTAAACAAACAGCAGCCAGTACAAACAAAGGAAAAGACAGACATGTGCAACAGTGGGTGCACTAAACAAACAGCAGCTGGTACAAACAAAGGAGAAGACAGACGTGCAACAGTGGGTGCAGTAAACAAACAGCAGCTGGTACAAACAAAGGAGAAGACAGACAGTACAATGTGCATCAGGGAGCAGCTGTTAGAAGAATACTAATGGTAAAAATTAAACTAAAGAAACGTAGAAAAAAATCATTGACAGGTACTTTATTTTTGACAGTATTATTTCACCTCTGGGATTTAAAGTAACAAACATTAAAGCCCTAATACTTTTAGGGACTGAATCTTTTTGTGAACTGAATTTTTAAATATTTTTATCAGCAGAACAATTTGTAGATGAATGTAAAAAAATGTTATACATCCTTGGCAAGTGTGTTTAGCAGAACTTAAATACACAAGCTAAAAGAAATTTGCTGGTACAGTTTAGAACTGCTATCATAGATGAAAATGAGTTGAAAATATATTATTTTAAAAATATGTCAAAGTCCATGAGATAAAAAAAGTGCTGGGTGAAAGAAAATTGTGGACAGGTGTTTGGGGTATATGGGTAACTCAGAAGGCAGAAGAACACAGAATGCAGTATCTAATGTGATAACAGTGAATAGCAATATGGGGATGTAAAATACTGTGGACAACCCAAAACTTTCTTGTATAGAACTATAAGAAAAGATGATGTAGGTGATGTAGGGAATATTGTCATTCAAGTAAAATTGTAAACCAAATTCTAGGAAATATGAGTGTCATAACATTTTTGGTTTGATTTTTCTTTTATAATAGCTAACTGGAGGGAGTGAATGAAGTGAAGGAGAGGCAGGGCTGGGAGTTGGTACAGTAAATAAGGTGTTTACGTCACAGGCAGAAAGTACAAGGTTTGATTCTCACCTTTGAAAGGCAAATTGATTAGACTTAAAATGGCCCACATGAGCTGCTTGCCTATTACTTACCAATGAATGTAAAGATGCAAGAGAACAAAGTAAAGAACTGGTAGATAAAGCACAATAAATACAGCATATAATGGAAAAATGGCGTTAAGAATTCATAAAATAAGGCACAAAACATGGCTTCAGAAGGGATGTTTTAATGTAGAAAGAAACATATACGTAAAGGAGAGAAAATGGCTTTTGATTTAAAATAAATATGATACACTTGAACTGACAGTGAGGAAGAAAAAGAAGAAGAAGGGGAGTAATTCTATTCAGGGGAAATAAAAATGAAATATGTGCTAAAAAGGATGCAGCAAGGAAAATGTTATTCTGACATTGTTAAATGTAAAATAGCATTAAGAATGGTAAGAGAAGAATGCTATAATGTATAAAATTCAAGCAGATGCAATCTGTTTGCAAGATATGAGATGTGTACCGACAAGTAAAATAGAAAAGTTCGAACTGATGTGGGGAAAAGTAGTTTGGAGAAAGGGGACAGTACTTTTTAACCCCCCCCCCCAAGAAATGAAAAGAAAATACATGTGTCATTGGTATTAGGGAGTTAGTCTGTGACTTAAAGAACAGAATGAAGCCAGTGAAATTGTGTTGTGGGGACAGAAAAATAGGTTCCTGAAGAGATAAAAATAAATAATTAACTTATATTTTATTTAATTTTGTGACTATAATTGTCATTTCAAAAAGGAAAATGGCAAAGTAACAAAGGACATTAAAATATTAAAAGGAGTAATGAGAAATGTCAAATTAATATTAGGACAAACAAAGGACATTAAAATATTAAAAGGAGTAATGAGAAATGTCAAATTAATATTAGGACAAACAAGGCATTAAAATATTAAAAGGAGCGATGAGAAATGTCAAATTAATATTAGGACAAACAAAGGGCATTAAAATATTAAAAGGAGTGAGGAGAAATGTCAAATTAATATTAGGACAAACAAAGGGCATTAAAATATTAAAAGGAGTGATGAGAAATGTCAAATTAATATTAGGACAAACAAAGGGCATTAAAATATTAAAAGGAGCTATGAGAAATGTCAAATTAATATTAGGACAAACAAAGGGCATTAAAATATTAAAAGGAGTGAGGAGAAATGTCAAATTAATATTAGGACAAAGGGTCATTTGCACACAAGACAGGGAATCTAATGACAGAAATCGATTATGCAATATGTTCAGATGACATGCCAGAAATTAAAGGAGGAAGTAAGAGGAATTAAAGAGAATCAATATAATATAGACAATTAGGGGAATATTAAAATAATAATAATAAAGGAATGAAAACAGATAAAATAATTAACAAGAAGTAAGTTAAAATTCAGAAAATTTATAAGAAAAAAGATGAAAAATATAGCAGGAACATCTAACAATGAAATGATTTTAAATGAGTATAGCATATTGGTGGATGATTTATAAAGAACAATATAACAATTATGTTCACAGCAGAGAACTGAAAGGAGAAAAGAAAACAAAAAAATATCAGAGATAAAGTAAATGTATAAAAGTTGTTTTCATTGCGAAATAGAACTTATGAAGATGAGATAAATTTATACGAGTGTAATTAGAAGCGCATTAAACAATTATTTTTCAGGCAGAGATTTTTTTGATAGTAAAAAAAGAAAAACAAATCAATTTTTAGGTAAAGATATGAAATATAATGAAGTGAAAACAGAGGTCATAAAAAGATGGGAAATAGTGTAAGGAGGAGGAGATCGTTCATATATAAGATAAAGGAAATGTGTGAGCAGAACTGGGTGGAAAAAGTAATATGTAATGTGAAGAAATCAGAAAAATGTAAAAATAGAAAAAGATATTTCAAGAAAGGAATTGGAAGAAGTGCTAAATGAGGGTAAGAGACTATACCTGGATCAAATGGTTTCAAGTTATGATTTTTTTAAGGAAAGGATGGAGGCAGAGAATACGGGATTTTTGGTAGTAATTAATGAGTGGATGAATGTAGGGATAAAAGGTGAAACATTTTGCAAAGGCATCATAAAATATATATTGAAAAAGGGAGAAAAAAAACATTAGAAATGGAAGGTCAATGTAAAGGTCATGCTGTTAAATGCTAGGAGTTTTAACATGAAACTACAATCATTGCAAGCATTCCTCGCCCTGGAGTCACTGAAGCCTGGTTCAAAGCTGTGGAGAGCACCCCAGCCTTACCAGGTTACTTGTCCTACCTACTTTCAGACCCCAAACTGAGGGCTACAAAGCCAAAGGAGGTGGAGTACACCTCCAGGTTGGTCAGACAGTATGACACACAGGAAACACTCCAGGTGCAGTTAACTATTGACAAAACACCTATTCAAATCATAGCTAGCTACAGACCCCCAACCATGACTCAGAAGGCCAACTCCACCTATCTGGACTTACTTGAATTCATCAAGATTCAACTCTCTACCCTGATCCTGGGCAACTTTAGCTAGAAAACCATAGAGTGGAAGACCGATTCTAGCTCAAACATGAATGCCCAGAGATTCCTAGACTTCATCAATGCCAATGCATTGGATCAGTTGGTCAACACCCACACAAGAGGTGAAAATATCCTGAACCTGGTACTAACCAACATGAGTAGCCACTATAACACCCCTACAGTGTCATCCTCTTTGGTAAGATCCAACAATTAACCAATTGCCATCTCTCCTGACCACCCCTCTTTGCCAGGGTTGAACAAAAAAAACTTTTCCAAAGCTGACTACAACCTTCTGAGAGCAGGTATAAGCAGCTTCACAGCCATCAATCCTTCAGCTGAATCAAGCACTAATGTCCAAGCCCACATCAAAACACCAAAAAACTATATGAGCACCTATATAGCTGCATGGACTCAGCAGTACATGACAGGGCCAAATCATCTTCCTCAAGGAAGAGTAAACCTGTCTGGTGGACAGCAGTAATGAACAGACTCTATAATAAAAGGAAACAATTGCTGTCCAGTACCAAGAAGGAGCAGGTGCCAAGTTGGAAGCTGTCTCTCCTTTGTCTGAACAAGCAAATAAGGTCACTGGTGAAATCCTCTAAGGCTAACTTTGAGTCTAAATTGGCCACATCCATTAAGGAGAATCACAAGGCCTTCTTCGCATACATCCACAATCTCAAAAGTAACTCCCAAATCTGCTCTGAATTGGTGGTCAATAATACCACATACACAAACACCATAGATATAGCCAAACCTGCTGGCAGACAAGTTCAGTGAAAACTTCACCCGCCCCTGTCCCCCATCAGTAAACCAGGACATACCCAGCACCTGCCCCCTCCCCTAATCACCAGGGAGTAGGTTATTAATGCCCTCTCAAAGGCAGAAAATACAGCCTCCATTGGACCTGACAACATCCCTGGCTGTGTCTTATGTGAACTTATGCAAGAACTCTCAGCACAACTAGGTACCCTATTCAACCAAAGCCTGTGCACCAGCTTCATCCCAGCAGAATGGATGCCACTGTCATCCCTCTGCACAAAGTTGGAATGTCCACTGACCCAGGCAGTTATAGGCCTATCAGAAAAATAGCCTGATCTGCAAAGCCATGGAATGCATTATCATGGACCTTATAAACAAGGACATTGGCTACCTGTAAATGCTTGATCCCACAGTTTGGTTTTATCAAAGGGAGATCATGCCTGTTAAACTTAGTTGCCTTCTTCGAAACAGTCACAAAAGCCATGGATGAGGGCAAGACAGTGCACACCACCTTCCTTGACCTAGCCAAAGCCTTTGGCACTATTCCCTACTTGGGCATAATAGATAAACTCTCCCAGCTAGGCATCAACCCATGTGTTATCAGATGGGTAGCTTACTGGCTCACTGATAGAACCCACTCAGTCAAAATAGGGGAAGCCGCATCTAGTAATAGACCTGTAACGAGCGGTGTACCACAAGGATCAGTCATGGGGCCTCTACTGTTAGGAATATACTTTTCTCAGCTGCAAGCCAAATCCAGTGGTCTGTGACTGACAAAGTTTGCAGACGTCTGCAAGCTGGACACTGTCATAAATTCTCCTAGTGATGTGAACAACCTCCAAGAGGGGCTTAACCAAACTAATGACTGGTGCCAGAAGCATGGCCTCAAACTGAATGCCAAGAAATGCAGCATTATCCGCTTTTGGCAAAATGGTGTCCCCACTAATTATCATATTAATAACAATGTACTAAGCATGCAATCAGCTGTGAGGGATATGTGCACCCAGGTTGATAGTAACCTGACTTTTGATCACCATGCTGTCTCCGTTGTGTGGAAGGCTTTCTACATGGCCCACCCCATAAGTAAGAGTATTTCATCCCGGAACAAGGAGGTCCTAACATCCCTGTACTCCTCCCTTATCAGACCCATTATCGAGTACAATGCCCCCTTCGGCATGTACCTTGCCAAGCACATGCAGCAATTGGAGAGACCACAGGGGTTCCTAACCAGGAAAATCTAGAGTCTCCAACACCTATGCTATACAGATAGGCTAAAAGCCCTGTCCCTCTATGCAGTCTCATACAGACTGCTCAGAGGTGACCTGTGTCTGGCATACAAGGCCATCTCAGACTCAGCCATTATGGAGTTGCTGCATATCTATAAGTCAAACTCCACTCACATAACCTGCGCATAAGGTCTCAACCTGGTCTGTGACATTACTAGAACTTATTGGCAGGATAGAGTTGTATCCCAATGACATCCCCATCTGTGGAACAGACTTCCTCCCCATGTCAAACATAGTACCTCACTAGCCCTCTTTTAGAGGAACCTGGATGACTGGATGCGAAATAACCCTGGGATCCCACCCTTGTCCCTGCTGGACAGGGAAACAGGTGCTGACTTTGTGGGAACATGGGTGAAATTATTGGCAAGACTTATAAGGGCCTCCAGGCCAATAGCCTAGTATTGCACTATGAAGCTATGAACCTATGGAAGCCAAAAACACTGGGAAGTACAGATCATAAAAGATTCACAAAAAATACTCAGGAAAAGGATGATGGATGCAGTGTCACTGAGATGGCAATGATAATAAAAGAGGAAGTAGATTTGATGCCCTTGCACTGGCCCAGTAATCAAGGAGCCTCAATTCTCACCACCGGCATCAGTGAGGGGTATACATAATGGGAATATTACAAGAACACACACACAGTAAAATGCAATTTCCCTTAAGAGCACACAGAGATCACAGTCAATCTGTGGCTGGTTTCTCCCTCTTTCTTCATATCCCCAATAAGACTCCCCACTGGCACAGCTATAGGGTTAAGATGTCAGCTGAGTGGCCAAGCTAAAACCTCCAGCACTCTCTCTGTCCAACCAGTGCTTCACGTCAATGCCCTAGTAGCTGACAAACACACACACACACACACACACACACACACACACACACACACACTTTGAGATTTGATTGATATACAAGCACACACACACACACACACACACACACACACACACACACACACACACACACACACACACACACACACACACACCTGGGAAAGGCTGGCACAATTTTTTTAGCTATGCCCCCCTTCTGCCTAGACTATAAGGTAGTATCAGCTGCCACCAGCCACCCTTACTTATCAGTTTCTTTAAGGCCCTTACCAAAGGGTGACCAATCCTACTGTGTAATGTTACTATTATCCAAATGGTAGTTTTTGACCAAGTGCCAGGCTATTAAGAGTGGTAGGTACAATGTCACCAAATACATACGTAAGTACTCTAATAGCTTATATGTGCCACAAATATTAGCCACAAGGATAGGTTTAAATATATTTAATAATAAATAATAAAAGAATAACACAATACTCAAACAGCACATTAACTACAGAGTTAAGAATCACAGGAAATATTTTAAAACAACATTGAAGGACAGTCTCTAATAAATACAGAAAACATCTAAACTAATCTTTACTTTATTCCTATCTATATTTAAGAGAAATTAATGTATCCTAAGTTTTACTTTCAAACAACATGCAGGCAGAAGTGCTGAGTGGAAGTTTCTAGGTCCAAGACAGGATACAAAATGCCCAGTCTCTCTCTGAGAGAGTTCTTAAATAATAATAAACATTACTGCTGCATTAAACAAGATAAGGAGATGTAAACTGAGTGAACAACACGTTATCAAAAACACAACCAAAGCTCACTCTGGAAGCTCCAAATAAGGGCTGAAGAACCACAGATATAAAACCCCAAATATAATTCCACAGAAATGAATCCAAGGTTTGTTGAAATAACCAGTGATGATTCCAAAATGTGAAATAACTCTTTAATAACGCTTGAAAATTCCAAACAAGTACGTTTTCGAACACCTTCTTCAGCAAAAGACAATTACAACTTACTAAAAATGCTTGCACCTTATATACAAGGGAACTAATTGTTAAACTGATTGATTGAATTGTTTAATTGAATTTCAGTATGCCCTGATAAAAGTTTAGACACAAAATATTCACTTGAAAGTTTTTACTTGATAGTAATAAAACCAAATAAATAACAAGTGTTAAAAACAATCATTATATTCATAAGAATGTTTAAATATATTTGTATAAAAGTTATTTTAAAACATTTAAAAGAATTTAAAAGAAGTTCCTTGTACTTGTAGGTATTGAAATGTTACTATATAATATGTAGTGTATATCACCATCTAGTGGCTAAAAACAATATTGTGGATTATAACTTGGCAGCTCTAAGCTTTAAAACTGGAATGATAGAAAGCATATCATTCATACCAGGTCCGTTGGTAGCGTCCAGTGTTATCTGCCAGAATAATTCCCTATACTCAAGTTTGGTTTCCCACATGCCACCCCTGATTTCTTTTGGTACTACCTCTAGAACAAAAAAATTGAAAACTGCATTTTTACAGTACTGGGAATGACGAAAAAGAGCATTGTGTTCATTACTTTTTTTAATTTCATAGTAATGTTCATATATTCTGGATCTGAGCTTCCTTTCTGTTTTCCCTATATAAAATGAATTACAGGAGTGGCATGTGGCTATGTACACTACTCCCTGGGTATTGCAATTAGCAAATTTGGAACTGGAAATTGTCCTATTTCTGCTGGGAATGGAAATAGTAGTGCCTGTTTGAATGTATTGGCATTGGGAACAGGATCCGCACCTAAATGTACCAACTCTGTGTGCTTGACCGTTCATATTTGTAGTACCCCCTATTTCAAAAATATTTTTAAGGTTCATGTCCTTCCTATATGTGAATTGGAGGTGTTGATTTTTAATATATTCCAGGTCAGTGATATTCCTAAACCTATCCCATTCCTGTTTAATTTTAGTTTTTAGTACCTTTGCATCACCAGTATAATCCATAACATAGGCCTTTGTAAAATTATTGCTGTTAATATTAGTTCCATAGGAATTTTCTTCTGGTTCTCTTTGGTTACATAATGGTTGGGAAACATCTTGTCCCAAAATTGGGGCGAATATCCCCTTCCTTCCTTCCTTCTAATACTATCTGGTATATTTCTTCTATAAGGTAGTCTGGATATCCTCTATCTCTGAACATATTCATAACGTATTCACTATCCCTAATAAAATCTAGATCTTCGGAGGTCATCCTGCTGGTCCTAATGATTTGCCCCTTGAAAATATTCCTTTTTTGACCAAAAGGGTGTCCACTTGAGAAATGGAGATAAGAATTGGAAAATGTTGGCTTCCTATATATTTTGGAGGTAAAATGATCATTACATTTGCTTATTGAAACGTCCAGGTAGACACACTCCTCAAAGTCTATAGTGTATGTAAAATCTAAAAACGTAGTTGTGCTTTTGATATAATCCAAAAATTCAAAAAACTTTTCCACAGTGTCAGTCCAAAAAATGACAATGTCGTCAAGAAAGCGTTTGTAGAAGCTCCAACATTTAACAAATTCACAATTATTGATGTATAATGTCTCCCACCAGGAAAGTATAATATTTGCGTAAGTTGGTGAACATTTTGCCCCCATGGCTACACCCCTTTCTTGCTTATAAAATTCACCTTGGAAGTACATAAAATTATTCTTAAGAACCACCTCCATCAGTAAGAGACATGTTCTAAATGTGTCTGTTGAAAAATTACCATGTTGGGCCATACTTTCCTCAAGCCACTGGAGACCAATATCATGTGGAACTGATCCAAATAAATCAATAATATCCAAAGTTATGAATATAACATTCTCAGAATACAAATGGGTTTTTATTTGTCTGAGGAAATCCCAAGAATCTTTCAACACTGTAACACCTTTGTTAGATAGTTCCTTCAAATGTGCCCACATATTTAGCTAAGGGGGTTGTGATAGAACCTTCAGAAGAGACAATCAGTCTTAACGGAGGATCATTTTGGTCTTTATGAACCTTGGGAATACCAAATACCATAGGAACTCTTGGATTTTTGTTCACTAAAAAATTGAAAGTTTCAAAATCTATGGAACCTTCCAATAATAAGTCATTGATTATTAAATTAATTTTGGCTTTGGAAATATTGACTTCATTTATGGAGGCTCTAGAGTAATTAGTAGTATTTTGTAGAGTTTCCTTCATTTTGGACTCATATGAAATACAGTCCATAATCACTGTACCCCCACCCTTGTCGGGTTGCATAATTCTAATAGTTTTATTACTTTTCAAAGATTCGAGTAAATTAGATTCCTTCTTAGAAAGATTGGAATACACATAGTGTGTACTAATGGTATTTCGAATCTCTTTTTCCATCACTTTTTCAAAATTTCTTAACTGTGGATGGAGTGGGGCATTGTAAATACTTATTTTTCTTAAATTGGAATTTTCATTAATATTAGAATGTAAACTATTACCAGTATCCGTTCCCTCAAACATAAGACCCAGATTCTGTTTTCTTAAAAATAACTTTAGGTCTACCACCGCCCTTGGAATGCTGACCTTCCTAAGGGGAATGAATTTGAAACCTTTGACAAACAATGTAAAATAATCCAATGAAATTTCTAAAGAACTATAATTGAATATCTTATAGTGGTTGTATTCTAGGGTGTTTCCATTCACTTGAATGTGTTGATTTGTCTCCTGAAATTGGCCCTGTGTTGGTTGTAATAATTGTTGTAATGTACAGGTGACCGGTTGCGTAATCTGTCGGACCTGCGAAGGGGAGGGGGTACATAATCTAAAGGGATGTCCCCATTGTTGAACTCACCATCATTGTTGGAAAATACTTGTTCTTCCTCAAAATCCATATTTGGATTAAACTTACTTAAAATTACTGCTGCATTAGCTTGGATGACATAACTCTTTGTCATCTCACTTCAGTTCACAGGCTAAACAGATACTAACAAAATTTTAACATGTCTGTGTGAGAAGTACATATCTCTCAGAAGTTTGTAGAACTTGGAAATTGTAAAACAATAAAACACTTTTATATTTGAGACCTAGTAATTATTTCTGTTTCAAGACAATACAAAAACTTCTAGCTCTAGAGATTGTGTCTGCTATTTAACTGAAACTGAGAGATAACACTGTGAAGATAAATAAAGGCTGCCAGCTTAGCTAGATATAATTTTTTAGATGATTCTGTCATTAGTAAATATTAATGTAAGCCACAGGCTTGTTCACTTAAATGTGAAAAGACTGTACTAGATGTTGAACTGAAAAAAATGTAACAACAGTGCACTCTGCTGTAAGAAAGCTAATAAACCAAGCATTGTGAAATTCTTTGATCTTAAACTCGAAGCCAAGATGTCTAGAGGGAGGCATTCTGCCTATTGTTTTGAGGCCAGAGTTAATGGCTAGAATTTACATGTATAATTTATTTTATTGCTCTGCCTTCCTGACCAGCTGCAAGATCAAAAGGGCTATTAACCTCTGAGTTTCTGTTAGCCTGGGAACCAGAAAGAAGTGATGTAATCTGAAATTAATCAGTGGTACTGTTATCAATTTATGGACAGAAAGAATGCGAACATTTGAGCATTTGTCTTGAGAACATCCAACATCACCAGCACTGTCTTGCTCCATATGTAAGTTTAGTTTAGAACTGTGTTTTCATTTAGATATAGCTAGGAAGTAGGACGATTATATTAGTCTTTTTTTTCTGTATTGATGTCAGAACTTTTCTACTGTATTATTTTAAGTATTTTCCTGATCTCTGAACTCTTGACTAGCACTGTGTAGTAAGAAGTATTGTCTTGTCTTGTGTTTTTATTATTTATTATTAATATTTTTAAATCTTTCAACTCTGGCTGTTTTGTGTAGAGATAGTTTAACTCATTCCCTCCAGGAGAGCTCTTTTGAGTGTGTACCTTTAACTCTTAGTGGGTGTGGCTCCAGCTTAAATTATCTCTACACAAAACAGCCAAAGAGAACATTGCATGCATTTAGTGATACTTGCCAAGCCACTCCAATAAGCCTTGACTGTTCAGTTGCACTTACTATTTGGATAATAATATTGCACAATATAATTGGACACCCTTTCATAAGGGCCTTTTAGTAGCTGATAAATATTAGTGGGTGGTGGCAAGTGGTGCTACCATATAGTCTAAGTAAAAGGGGCACAGCTGGAGAACCTGTGCCAGCCTTCCCCAGGAGTGTCTGTGTGGTTGTATATAACTAGTATCTCAAAGTGGGTGTGTGTCAGCTACTTGGGCAGGGACATGAAGCACTGGTTGGACAGAGATGGTGCTGGAAGTTTTATCTTGCCCCTAGGCTGAGATCTGGACCTTATAGCTGTGCCAGTGGGGAGTCTTACTGGGGACCTAGAGAGAAAGGGAGAAACCAGCCCCAGACTGACTGTGATCTCTGTGTGCTCTTAAGGGAAATTGTACTTTACTGTGTGTGTATTTATTATCCTTTTCCTATATGGATACCCCTCTCTGGTGTTAGTGGTGAGGATTGAGGGTCCTTGATTGCTGGGCCAGTGCATGAGCATCGCATATTAATTGTTTGGCTGTGGTGGGATATCCACACCAACTATTAATTGGTGGGCAAATACTAATTGGCTTGTAGTGGTGTGGGTAGAGTGAATTCCTGTAGCTTGTGTACAGTGTTCTCTGAATGTGTTCTTCTACTCTAAATCAGCCATGCAGTGAATACTCAGAGTACAGATCAGTTTTATTTCTTTTGTTAGCTTAGTTAGTCAGGGAGAGCAGGAAGCATGTTAGCAGAGGAGTACAGAAAGCTGACAAGGAGCCAGCTGGCTGAGATGTGCCAGACTGGTGCACGGAAACCTGACTAAGGCAGACAAGATTGCAGCTTTGATCACAGCTGCATCAGAAAACAGCAACCAGGAGGATGATCAGACTGGCAGTGGAGATGTACAACACTCAGGGAATGGACAGCTCAACCTTTCTGCAGCAGACTTAAAAATCCATCTGGAGCTAAAGACACATGAGTTGGAGGCCAGGCATTTGGAAACAGAAGCAGCTGAGAGACTGCGGCATCTAGACAGTGAGGACAATGAGAAACTGCGATGTTTGCAGGCTGAGGAGAATGAGAAACTGCTGCGCCAGGAAGCTGTGGAAAAGGAGCGGCAGAGGCAGCACGAAAAGGAGATGCTGACTCTTCACCAGAGTCATGGAGGTAATGGGGAAGGGAGTAACTGAACCCCTGAAGCACAAAAGGTTAGGAAAATTTCTTCCACAGTTTAAAGAGGGGGATAATTTTGATAGTTTCATTCATATGTTTGAGAGGGTATGTAAGCAGTATGAGGTTGAACAAAGGCTCTGTGTACTGTTCCTGACCCCCTTACTCCATGGTAAAGTTGTAACTGTGTTGTCTAAAATGTCTGATGTTGACTGTTGTAATTATACTGCTGTTAACTGTTTGTTAGAATTTTTTAAGCTAACACCTGAAACATATAGGAAAAAGTTTCATGAGCATAGACGCAAGGCAGATGAAAGTGTGTGCGAATATGTTGCTGAACTGAGCACTTATTTTCATAGGTGGGTCAGTGGATGTCAGGTCACCTATTTTGAAGGGCTAGCAGACCTTTTGGTGAGGGAACAAGCCCTTAGCATTTTACCTGAGGACATGAGGATCTAGTTAGCTGATAGACAATGTGCTACTTCAGATGAGTTGGGGAAGAAGGGAGACCTATAACTAGCAAGCAGGGCAGCCCTGCACAGGAAGAAGACCCCTAGTACTGCTCATGGGTCTAAAGGAACTCATGGAGGGCAGCACAGACTGCCCCAACAGAATCTGCCAATAGGGGAAGCCACTAGTCCAGGTAGATGTCTAGGACCTAGGGTTAAATGTTTTGAATGCAACCAGTGGCATACAGATGTCCATAGAGGCAAGGTGGGGAAGAAAAGGTGAGAGAGCCAGTAAGTGGGAAAGACAAAATGCTAATAGTAGGTTGTCTTGAGACAACAAGGGTACTGAACTACCATCCTGCAGATCTCCAGATAGGGAAGGATTTGGATAAGGCAGTATCGTGTGCTTATGCAGCTACACTCAGTCAGGCTTTGAAACAAGCATGTGGGTCTGGTAGCCTGAGGGAGACCCAGACAGACCACATACTTGCAGCCAGGTCTGGTGATGTTGTTACTTCAGGAAGGAAGCTACTCTGCAGCAGTGAGACTTAAGGTGTGCTACAGCTGCTTGTGGGTACTGATGTTCCCTTGGACAGAGTGACTGCAAAGGTAGAGGTGAGCAGTAGTACCCAGACTGACAGTGAGGCACCACTGTCAGAGGATGCCAGACTTCCTGTGGAAGCAGAGCTGGGAAGAGTTAAAAAGAAAAAGTTGAGACAGACTCAGCTCTCAGACCCTACATTGCAAGGACTATGGCAGTTAGCTAGTGAGAAACTTGATTCTCAAGGGAAGGGGGATTTTTTATACTGGGACAAAGGGTTACTGTATAGACAGTGGACCTCTGAGAGAGGGATAGAAGGTGAGAGGGTACAGCAGTTGGTAGTGCCTAGAGCCTACCATCTGACACTTCTAGCCATATCCCATGATATTCCCTTTGCAGGTCATATGGGCATAAAACGTACCAAGAGACATATTATGCACAAATTCTTTTGGCCTGAAATTTCCAGAGATGTAACAGGGTACTGCAGGACCTGTGAGCAGTGCCAAAATGTAGGCAAGGCAGGAGACAAGGTGAGAGCTCCTTTGATGCCTTTGCCTGTGATTGAGGAGCAATTTCAGAGGGTAGCTATGGATATTGTGGGTCCTCTGAGAACCCCAAGTTTCACAGGGAAAAGGTATATCCGAGTGGTAGTAGATTATGCTACAAGATACTCTGAGGCAGTGGCTTTGTCCTCCATTGAGGCAGAAAAGGTAGCAGATGCTTTGTTAGATATTTTCAGCAAGGTAGGTTTCTCAAAAGAAATACTGACTGACAGAGTTACCAATTTCATGTCAGACCTACTGGCTTGTCTGTGGAAGTCCTGTGGGGTGAAGCACTTGAAGACCACCCTCTACCATCCCAGACTAATGGTCTTGTTGAGAGGTTAAACTCTACACTCAAGTCCATGCTACGGGCATTTGCAGACCAGTTTAAGAGGGATTGGGACAATTAGTTGCCCGATCTGTTTGCTTACAGAGAGGTTCCCCAGGAATCCACAGGTTTTTCACCCTTTGAGTTGTTGTATGGGCATAGGATGAGGGGATCTCTAGATTTAATTAAAGATGAGTGGGAAGGTGAATGTGAATCTCACAAAGAGTCTGTTGTGGCATATGTCCTAAACCTCAGGACAAGGCTCACGGAACTCATGGGCTTGGCCCAGGAGAACTTGGCAGGAACCCAACAACAGAAAAAGGTATGGTATGACATTAATGCTCGAGCTAGAGAGTATGCTGTAGGGCAGCAGGAAATGGTTCTCATTCCTGTCAGACACAACAAGCTGCAAGCAGCTTGGGAGGGACCCTACAAGGTGGTACGGAAGGTAAGTGATGTTAACTACATGGTAGAACAGCTAGGCAGGAGGCAGGAGCACAAATTGCACCATGTTAACATGATGAAAACATTACCATGATAAGGAGGCCCTTGTGCTGAGTATTTGCAGTGGATTGCAGGAGGAGTCTGAGGGAGATCTGGTGACTGATCTCCTCACTGAGGTTTAGACTGACACCTCAGTGGAAGGGGTAGCAATGTCCCAGCAGCTATCTCCTACCCAGGTTCGAAAAATCCGAGTAGTGTTACAGGAGTTTGGGGACATTTTCACTGGGAAACTAGGGTGCACCCACCTGGTGCAGTACCAGGTGGATATAGGACCACAAAGGCCTATTAGGCAGACCCCTTATAATGTGCCTGAGAGTCAAACAGACTCTGAGGGAGGAGATACAGTTATGGGTCTAGGATAGAGCCCTGTGGGACACCCTGACTTCAACCAAGAATTTCACCTGTCCAATTACTGAATGATAGTTGCCATGTCCAATTTGTAAGCCATGCAGCTATCTATCTTATGAAGAGTACATCAACACCTAGTTGTTCTAATTTATTGGACAGTGTTTTGTGTATGACCCTGTGCAGTGCTGAAGTTAAATCTATATAAATTACACCACAGCACAATTTTTCATTCATTCATAGCTGTTACTATATTGTTATTGAACCTCATGTTACAGGAGGAAAGAGATCTTTTTTCAACTTGTGCATGCTGATATATGGTTTCAGGTCTCAACCTATCCATTTCTGACAATAACTTATCCCATATTACCTTCAAAGTTATTTTTCCACAACATGAAGGTAGACTTAGGGATTTATGTGACTCTGGGTTTGTCCTACTTCCCTTTCCCTTAAAGACAGGTTTAATAAGTGCATGTTTCCAATCTTTAGGAATCTCACCACAGTTCAATGAGCAACTATTTAACAGATATAATGGTACTGTAAATTATTGCTGGTGTGCTCGGGTCATTATTAATTCCATCTCTGCCCTGTGCTTTCTTTGGATCCAGTTTGCACAGCTGATTTTCAATATAATCTAATTTGATTTCAGTACCTGAGGTTCCCTGGATGCCACTAGGACAACTTACTACTCTGTTTGTAGAGCCAGACTGTTTTGCATATGAGTTTATAAATAAATCTATAATCTGTTGTGTTTGAGAATAAATTTTAGAATATACACAGTTTATCAATTTGTATGTCTTTACTCCTTCCACATCTTATGTACTTATAAAATGGTTTCTTATCATGCTCAATACCATTATATATATTTTCTTCAAAATATTCTTGATCTTGTATCATACCATGCTTAATTTTTATTGTCCATCTTGTTTATTTCAGTTTTTAAAGATGTTGTTTAACATCTTTTACATTTATTTTATTTTTTTGTCTCTCACCTTAATCAAGTATCTTGTTCTTATGGAAATATATCTTTCCAGTGTTGTGTGTCTAGATCCTGATTTTACATTTTTTTTTACTTTTCTGCACTCATAAAACAATTTCTCTTTCTAGATTTTCCACCTTCTTTCTGCAGTTTTTCTACTGAATGCATCACTCCAATTAGTTTTACATAGTAACTGTGGTGCTTCCATATAATCTGTTCTTAATCTTCTGTACACTGGATTAGATTTCAGTTTGACAGAATTATCTAGCTACAAATTAAACTTCATAACCACATGATCACTTGACATCAATGGTGGTAAAACCTGACATGAAGTAACAGTAATTTCTTTAGGAACACAGACAATGTCTAGTAAGTTATTTTCCCTGGTAGTTGTTTTACAATATGAAGCAATTGTTGTTCCTAAACATACATTGTGAATAATTTGGTTTACCTTTACAACGCCGAATCACAGTGGTTTGAATGCTAATATGAGTGACTCGAAACCACAAAAGTGAAAATGGCGACCGTCCTTAATGGTTGAAAAACAACAAATCGAAAAGCAGAGTTGCTGTTTTTTTGAACATTAATGTCGAGCGAAAAAAAAAAGAAGTGTAAAGCAGGGGTGCAAGCTGCACCCCCCACATCCCCTACTTTAATATTTTAACTCCAAGATCGCACTGAAGTGTGGAAAGGGACAATTTACCGATTCCCACTATAGTGCAATCCGCCCCACAATGTCGAATGTGCAATGAGCGAATGTCAATGTGCATTCACTCATTGCACATTCGAACCTTTTTCCGTTTGGCGTTTGCAAATCTTGCAAACTGCCTTTCGACCAATTGCTGCTTGCCTGTGTGCAATACGCACAACTAAAGGTAAACCAAATAATTTCCTCACTAATGTTGTTGATTCGATATTATTCCAGTCTGTTTCTTTTAAATTTAGGTCCCTAGCCACTATTACTATTCTCTCCTGTGTTTTATGAAAAAAATATATGAATTCCTCATCAACACTTGAGTTTGGTGGTCTATACACTCCAACAATTGTTATATGTTCCAGGGTTGTCTTTACTGTCACAGTTACACAATCTGTAATATGGTGTTATCACTGAACATGTAATAATCATAGGTCTCATAGGTATCGTTAATCCCTATCATAACACCCCATCTGATTTTTTGTTAGAATGTCTGTTAAATTAATAAAATTTATACCCTGAGAGAACTTATTTCCAGTCATTGTTTGTTAATTATGTTTCACAAGCAATAACATCTATATTGTTGGAACACAGACAATTTTCCAATAAAAAACTGTATTATTAATGCACCCAGCATTAACAATCAGCAGAGATGCGTCAAATGTGGCTATCTGTGAACTGATAAAATTTTGACCTGGCAAAAATCCTGCCTTGTGTTTGTCAAATATTGTAAAACATCTGCCTGAAAAATACTCTTTCCTGATCTTGACAGGTGCATACCACCCTGGATGAACACGTTCCCAAAATTAGGCTTGGATGGTCTGCACATTCCATTTTGGTAAAACAGGATATTTTTCCATGTAGGTATTTACCCAAAAATCTTTTCATTTATAGCAACCTGACTCTCCTCTCTATATTTGGTTTGTGAAAAGTATGTCTTAACACCTGTATAAGCTATGCTATCTAAGAATGCTTTGAGTTCCGTGCTAACAGTCAGAGAGTCTGTGGGGATGAGATCATTTGTAACAACATGCATAAAAACAGATTCATACTTTCTAATATTACAGCATTCTAAAGCCTGCCTCACATCCTCTATTTTTTCCTCCTGGCAAGCATAACACTATTCGATGTTCATTATCTTTTCTCCGAATGTAAGTATCAGGTCCTCTAATAACTGCATTTCCAATTACAAGAATATCTTTTCTGACCAGATCTGAAGAATCCTCAAGGTCTTCAGTAATACCCGCTCTATCAGTTCTTACAAAGGAACAATCTTCATTTCCATTAGTTTTATTAATCCCACTGATTTTACTGTGCATTACATTTCCCAGCATACAACTGTCATCCAGTTGGCTTTGTACATCCACAGCTTAAGCCATGTTGTCAACATCTGTCTTTCTCCTCTTTTTTCTTAAGGTAATGTTTTTAAGTTCTTCCACATTCAGTTTAGATTTCTTCCCTTTCACCTGCCCCATTACCTCTTTTTTCTAACTTCTCTTTTGAAAAAACGATGCCTTTTTCTGTAGATCGAAGGTTTTCTGATAGAACACGATGTTATCATTCGCTGCAATCAGTGTGTCACATGACAGTTGAGTGTCCTGTTTAGTAAGCATCATTGTGTCACATGACAGGTGAGTGTCCTGTTTAGTAAGCATCATTGTGTCACATGACAGGTGAGTGTCCTGTTTAGTAAGCATCATTCTGTCACATGACAGGTGAGTGTCCTGTTTAGTAAACATCATTGTGTCACATGACAGGTGAGTGTCCTGTTTAGTAAGCATCATTGTGTCACATGACAGGTGAGTGTCCTTTTTAGTAAGCACGCTCTCTGCTTTACTTTTATCATTTTCTTTCTCTTCTTTGCCATTTGTTGTGAACTTCTTACTTTCTTTCTATTTTTATTTCTTTTTCTACTCAGATTGTTGAATAGTTGTATCCATAATTGCAAACTTGTCAGTGACGTTATCTTGTTTTATAGCAGCTGCGTGATATTTAGAGATAATAGACACTTCCTTTGCTAAATGGGTTGTATTTGCTCTTTGCCTAACATTATTTAGCTCACCAGTCCGGTCATTAATATATGTAACAAGAGTTCTCCAAGCCGTGCCAACTGCACAAGTGCAATCATCATCAGAAAGTCTAGATTTATTACTAATAATGGTAAAGAAATCATCCACTTTTGACATGAGGAACACAGATCAGTGTTATCATATGTTACCTTTAAATATACATACGATTTATTATACTGTACAGAACATTTGTGCTTTAGCAAATCATTAATGGCATACTCATTCAAGGAA
Organism: Protopterus annectens; assembly: GCF_019279795.1. NCBI lineage: Eukaryota > Metazoa > Chordata > Ceratodontiformes > Protopteridae > Protopterus > Protopterus annectens. The sequence continues at coordinate 81,726,839 of NC_056735.1, forward strand.
TCCATATCTAAAAGTCTAAAAGAACCGAATAATAAAAATCAGTTACCACAAAACTCGATGAGAAATTCCTTGCAGAAAATCACACAAACAATATACAACTATATATTAAATCAAGTATAGTAAAATTGTTGCACTGACCTTACAAGTTGTGAAAGACAGTCAAAAGTTGGAATTCCTTTACATCACATGCAATACCTTCTGCTTGCAGTCACACCTCTTTATAACAGTAAACATCAATAAATCACAAACCAAGACAGGATTGTTTAGATAAGGTCTGGATGGCGGGGGAGATAAGTGTAGAAAGCAGAGAGGAAGTGTGGAATATGTGAGTAGAATGTATATTTGTTAGCCGATACAGAGATAAAGGAAGTTGCACTGAAGTTGAGGTAGGTGTAAAAGGTCCAAAGGAAGCAGCTGGATTGGTCCCACTCACACATTCGTTCACGTTACAAACCAAACTCAAATGATGTGAAGCAGAATACACTTTACTTAGTCCAACAGGTGATAGGTAATAAATAGTAAATTCCACAAGAGATAAGTGCTGTCGTCTAGAAGATCAAGTCTTCATCAGATAACATATTAAAAATGCATACTTCCTTTTATATCCAATCAACAGGAAGTGACATTAATTAACACAATTAATTAAATAAAAATCAATGCATATTGAATGTAAACAGTAAATTAATAAATATGTATATGTATATAAATAAAAATTGACAAATAAATAGCAAGCAAATAGCACAAAGACCCCAAATTTTAATACCTAAAATATGATTGCAATATATATGAAATATAAAAAATAATAAAACATGTGTATGTGTGGTTAGAATAATAAATATGTTAATTAAAAGTGTATAAATATGTTAAAAATTCTTGTAATGTTCTATAAAAACTAGGGAAGGGCTTATTATTACCTCTCCATTGCCTTTAATTTCAGTAAGGGGCTAATGGAGATGTTTTCATTCAAACCTCGCCAGTTGCCTGCATTTAATCGTAACTGCAAGTATAGCTCTCTTTTTTCTAACAGTAATGACCAAGCCCCTCCTTTCATGTCCGTGTTGACACTGTCTGTAATAAAAAATTGAAATTTGTGATTAATGTTCTCCATAATGTGTTTACTTAGGGCACTGGTGTCTTTTTTGTTTTTAATGTCATATAAGTATTCATATATGCGGTTCCTAAGCTTACGGTCGGTTTTACCAATGTAGTAACAAGAACAAATGGTACACATTGCAAAATATATGATCTTCTTGGAACAACAGTTATATTTCTGATGAATCCTAATTTCCATTTTGTTAACACTAAATGAGTTACCTTCTTTTATATGTTTGCAATAGTTGCATCTTCCACATTTAGTCATGTGACCAACTTTACGGTTAAGATGGACATTTTTAGTTTCAAAAATATTTTTCAAATTTTTTCCTTTTCTGTAAACTATAGTAGGTTGTAAGCCTATCACGGATCTAATGTTTTTCTCATGTATAAGGATGGACCAATTTTTAAATCAAATATCCTTCAATATAAAGCTATCTTGCATAAAAACAGTGATAAAAGAAGTTTGAAAATCCCTACTTTCTTCAGTGATATTAGTATCAGTATTATTGGTGGATAAAACATTATCTATTATATCACCAGATAATAGGCGACAGTAAAAACCTCTTTCCCTCTTATTAACTACCTCAGTCATGATTTCAGTAATAAATTTGAAAGGATAACCTCTTTTCAAGAACATGTCTTTTAAATAGTCACATCCATTCAAAAATCCATCCACAACAGAAACCATACATGCTGCACACACAAATTGGCCATTTACAATGGCCTTTTGTTTCACAGGGTGGGTGCTGGAAAAATGCAACAAAGAATTAGAATACATGTTCTTTCTAAAGATTCTTGATACAAACTTTTCATTGTAATAGACCTTTAACAAGAGAATGTCTAAAAAAGAAGTCATGTCAGGGTCACTGATGTATGTAAACTTCAAATAATTGGTGGTAGATTCAATTTAAGTTACAAAGTTATTAATAACTTCATTAGGTCCATCCCATAAAATAAATATGTCATTCAAAAATCTAGTATACAAATTTTATATGTTTGAAATAACAAGAAGAAAAAAATATTTTTTTCTCCCATTGCATAACCACAATGTTGGCATAAAGACCACCACATGCAGAGTCCATGGCTACACTCTCTAGCTGTAAATATATTTCTTGCTTAAATAATATAAAATTGTTTTTAAGAACCATCTCCATGAGTTATGTGTAGACCAAAACATCACAATGTGCAATACCTTTTTCATAAAGGGACTCTGTAAACCATTCTAACCCTATAACATGGGGTATAACAGAATATACGTCCTTAATATCAATAGCTATAAACATGTATGTATCTTTAAAAGGTATCTTATCTATTGCTTCTAATAAACTCCATAAGTCTTTACAGACATATGTTTAATTGTACACACATTTATTTAACTTATTATCTAAGTATTTAGCCAAAGGGTGGATGATAGAACCCTTTGAGTCTACTATTGGGCACATGGGTGGTTGTATTAAATTCTTATGCAACTTTGGTAGTCTAAACATAACAGATAACCTAGGGTAGGGAACAGATAAATAATTAAGGACATCTATAGACATAGATCCATCAATAAAAAAGATCTTGGAGTTCATTTCTTATTCTATTATATGAAACATTTAATTCATTTAGAGAAAATTTCATATAGGCTTTTCCTTCTAGAATAAATAACATCTTCTTGTTATAATCCTCACAATTCATTAAAACCACCCCACCCCCTTTGTCTGGTTTCATAATTCTAATCTTATATAAAAAAAAATAATTTCATCAATAACTTTATTCTTACTTGGAACACTTACATTAAGGTTACTACTTCTAAAATTAGAATTACGAATATCTAGTTCACAAATACTTTTGAATAATTGGATAGTGGGGTGAAGTGGAGGGTTGTAGGTACTAGAGAAAGCCAAAGGGTTAAAAAAAGATTCAGAAATGAATTTTTAAAAATAATTTTTTAATTTAATTTGCATGTGTACAGTCAAGTCCATTAGTGTATTAGAGATATCCATAGATTGTGGAGGTACAAAGGTGAAACCTTTTGCAAACAAGTCACGATGTTCTGTAGTAATATCAATACTGGAAATATTACAAACATTAAAGTCACCCAGGATGTTTGTTACAACATGACAGGGTGGTAGGGTATGGTCTAGTATCAGATCAAGGGGAATATCAAATGGTATATTCAAAGTTTCAGACATGGACACAGTTAATTCCTGTTGTTCCATGTCTGTGTGTAAAACCTCTTCCCTCCCCTGTTTGCCATCCCTCCCCTGTTCCAATGTGTATGTGTGTTCACAGGAGCCATCTCCCAATTGTTGTTCACTGGTGGGCCTTTGTTCCTCAGGCGTTCTCAGCTTCTCAGTGGTGGAAACTCCTCTGGGTCTACAAAAAGCTACCCAGAGTTACTTGATGTAAAATTACTTGGATTATTTAAGTTACTGATGTTTACAGAATTCACTTTAGGATTGGTAAATGTATTGCCTCATTCCTGAGAATTTTTGAATGAATGTGATAATTTAAAAGACATGTTCTTGAAAAGAGGTTATCCTTTCAAATGTATTACTGAAATCATGATTGAGGTAGTTAATAAGAGGGAGAGAGGTTTATACTGTCCCCTATTATCTGATGATATAATAGATAATGTTTTATTTACCAGTAACACTGATACTAACATCATCAATGAAAGGGATTTTCAAGCTTCTTTTATCACTTTTTATGCAAGATAGTTTTATATTGAAGGATATTTTAGTTAAAAATTGGTCCATCCTTAGACATGAGAAAAACATTAGATCCTTGATGGGCTTACAACCTACTATAGTTTACAAAAAAGGAAAAAATTTGAAAAATATTTTTGAAACTAAAAATGTCCATCTTAACCGTAAAGTTGGTCACATGACTAAATGTGAAAGATGTAACTACTGCAAACATATAAAAGAGGGTAACTCATTTTGTGTTAACAATATGGAAATTAGGATTCATCAGAAATATAACTGTTGTTCTGAGAAGGTCATATATTTTGCAATGTGTACCATCTGTTCTTGTTACTACATTGGTAAAACTGACCGTAAGCTTAGTAACTGCATATATGAACACTTATATGACATTAAATACAAAAAAGACACCAATGGCCTAAGTAAACACATTATAAAGAACAATAATGAAAAATTTCATTTTTTTATTATAGACAGTATCAACACGGACATAAGAGGGGGGTTTGGCCATTACTGTTAGAAAAAAGAGAGCTATACTGGCAGTTACGATTAAATGCAGGCAACTGGCCAGGTTTGAATGAAAACATCTCCATTAGCCCCTTACTGAAATTAAACGCAATGAAGAGGTAATAAAAAGCCCTGCCCTAATTTTTATAGAACATTACAAGAATGTGTACATTACAAGTATCTGGGAGGGGTGGTTGAGGAGAAGGGTAGTCTGAATGAAGAGGTCAAAGCTAGAATCAGAGGGGCTGCAGCCAACTGGCATAGAGTATCAGGTGTAGTCTATGACAGAAGAATGCCAAAGAAGCTGAAAAGTAAGGTGTACAAGACAGTGGTGCGACCAGTACTACTGTATGGTATAGAAACCTGGTCAGTAAAGGCAGAACAGCTGAAGAAGCTAGAGGTGATGGAAATGAAGTGCCTGAGAAAGGTGGTAGGATGCACACTGCGGGACAGGCGAAGAAATGAGGACATAAGAGCAGAAGCCAAAGTAGCTCCAATTGCAGAAAAGATCAAAGAGAACAGATTACGATGGTATGGGCACATGTGTAGAAAAGCAGAAGACAATCTGGTGAGGGAGATTTGAGACAAACAGGAAAAAGGTAAGAGGAAGCAAGGGTATCCAGCAAAGAGATGGATGGATTGTGTGAAAGAAGATCTGCGACAGTCAGGCATGAGTGTTGAAAAAGGCAGGAGAGTGGCACTGAATCGAGAGAGTTGGCGACAGTTAATACAATACCCTGACCCCATGTAAATGGGAAAAATGGGGATGATGATGATGATGACAAGAATTTTTAACATATTTATACACTTTTTTAATTAACATATTTATTATTCTAACCACATATGCATGTTTTATTTTTTTTTATATTTCATATATATTGCAATCATATTTTAGGTATTAAAATAGGAGGGGGGTTGTGCTATTTACTTGCTATTTATTTGTCAATTTTTATTTATATACATATACATATTTATTCATTTACTGTTTACATTCAATATGCATTGATTTTTATTCAATTAATTGTGTTAATTAATGTTGTCACTTCTTGTTGATTGGATATAAAAGGAAGCATGCATTTTTAATGTGTTATCTGATGAAGTCTTGATCTTCTAGACGACAGCGCTTATCTCTTGTGGAATTTACTATTTATTACCTGTTGGACTAAATAAAGTGCATTCTGATTCATATAATTTGAGATTGGTTTGTAACGTGAATGAACGTGTGAGTGGGACCAATCCAGCTGCTTTATTTACACTTTTTGTTTCCTGGTTTGATTTGTTTCTTCATTTTAGGTGTAAAAGGTACTCAGTATGACATGTAATTTTGCTGCAAGGAAAAATTCTGATGGGGTGAGTAGAGATATAAAAAGTGACAGTAAGGTCAAAGGGCAGAAGACAGTAGGAGAGTTATACTGAGAATTTGCCTTGTTGAGGTATATAGGGGTAATATAGGTGTGTAAGCGATGAGGTAGCCTAACCGGGGCAGGTGCAAGAGCAGATACAAGTGTTTTTAAAGTGACCTTTTAGTAAGATTCTGAATCTGGATAGATTGGTTTCTTGTGTGATGTTGGTAGGGATAGAATTCCAGATAAAGGAGACATTTGATTACAGGGTTAGACAAGCAAAGTTGTGGATATTACTTGGGTTCAACAGGGACTTGTCTTTGGAGTGTTGTAATAATGCAGAGATGCTAGGGGTGCAGAGGACAGTGTTCCATGCAGGGGTGCAGTGTTCCATGCAGGGGGCAGTGTTTCATTAAGGCTTGCAGCACAGGATAGCCTTGTGGTTTGTAGATTATATTATGAACAGTTGCTGTCTGGGTGGTACAGAGATAGTGTGGACGTTTTAGCCAGCATAACTGTTTTAAGGCTAAGCAGTTTGGGGATTTTAGAGATTGGTTAGTGGCAAAATTATGTATTTTGTTATAGCATTGTTCAATTTCTGTTACTACAGATTGCTGAAGGATGATGTATATGGGGGAAGAATATAGCAGTTAAGGTAGGAGATTTACAGAGGCTATTTTTTGAGCATTGCAAGTTAAAAAATGTTTGCTGCGAAATAGGAGTCTAATTTTTCTGTGGATTGTCTTGACAGCTTGTTGTATTTGAGTATCAAACTTTAGGTGGTTATCTGTGATGACACAAAGAAGGTTTGTGTTGGACCCAAGTTCAATAGCAGAGTTATTTGATGAGGTGATGGAAAAGCTATTGTTATTATTATTATTATTATTTTGATATTATTATTGTTATTATTATTATTATTGTTGTTGTTGTTTTATTATTATTATTGTTATTATTATTATTGTTGTTGTTTTGATATTATTATTGTTATTATTATTGTTGCTATTATTATTATTGTTTTGATATTGTTATTATTATTGTTATTATTATTATTTTGTTATTATTATTATTGTTGTTATTATTATTATTGTTGTTGTTTTGATATTATTATTAATATTGGTGTTATTATTATTGTTATTATTATTGTTGTTGTTTTGATAATATTATTATTATTATTATTATTATTATTATTATTGTTGTTATTATTATTATTGTTATTATTGTTGTTGTTATTATTATTGTTATTATTGTTGTTATTATTATTCTTGTTATTATTATAGTTATTATTATTATTATTACTGTTTTGTTATTATTATTATTGTTATTATTATTATTGTTATTGTTATTATTATTATTGTTGTTTTGATATTATTATTATTATTATTGTTGTTATTATTATTATTATTAATATTGTTATTATTATTATAGTTATTATTATTATTGTTGTTTTGATATTATTATTATTGTTATTATTATTATTATTGTTGTTTCGATATTATTATTGTTGTTATTATTGTTATTATTATTGTTATTGTTTTGATATTATTATTATTGTTATTATTATTGTTGTTATTATTATTATTGTTGTTTTTATATTATTATTATTGTTATTATTATTGTTGTTTTGTTATTATTATTGTTGTTATTGTTATAATTATTATTATTATTGTTATTATTATTATTGTTTAGTTATTATTATTATTATTATTATTGTTATTATTCATAGGATATACATTTTGGTGTGAAAAACAACATCTTCATTTTCATAGTGTTCAGCAGGCGATGAGAGTGCTGAGTCAAGAAAAGGTTTTGGGGCGTTTTCTGGAAGTTCTCAAAGGGACTTAGTTGTGGTTATCAGAGTGGCATTATAAGCATACTGAATGACTATGGTACCATTAGTATCAGTAGTGCAGTGGTCTTTAATAAAAATATTAAAGAGTATGGGGCCTAAAATAGAGCCTTGTGCAGATCTGAGATGGGCAAGAATGGTGATTGTTCTGTCTGTTATTTGACTGCCTCTAGCCTGTTACAGTGGTAGCTATGGAACCAGGAAATGGAAGGGATGTCAAGGCCAGGTGAAGATAGTCTATGGAAAAGAATTTGATGGGATACAGTGTCAAATGCCTTAGACAAGTCAAGGAACAGAGAGAAAACATTGTTTGCAGAGTCCCGGAGTAGTTTGATATGATTGGTGAAATTAAGGAGAGCTGTGGTAGGTTCTATGGTGTGGGCTGAAGCCATGTCATTCAGAGGAGAGGTGGTTGATACCTATTATGTGTTTGAGAAGTTAGGGCTGCATACACTTTTATAGGATATTTGATATAGGAGAAAGAAAGGTGACAGGATGGTAATTAGAGAACTCAGAGTTGTCTTCTCCTTTGTGTAAGGGAATAATTGGTGACTATTAGTAATTAAGGAATTATTGCTAATTATATAAGAAATATGTCACTATAGTGTAGAATATGTGCAAATAAGCTAACCTATTCTTTTTGATAAAA
>NC_056735.1:81739968-81747468 GCF_019279795.1 Protopterus annectens
GCGGTAATTTCCAGGGTCCGTAGAAACACCGCCTTTGTGGAGTGGGACCACAGTTGCCATACGCCATTCTTTGGGTACGTATCCTGTAGTAAGGCTAAGATTAAACAGCAGCCTTATGTGTGGGTTTAGTTCCTTATTGAGTTCATGTAGCACACAGCCGGGGACACCGTCCGTCCCATTGATGCTGTTTTTTTGCTTTAGAGAGAGCAGCTCTCACCTGGGCATCTGAGATGTTTGGGAGGCTAGACTCTGGTGGGATAGATATTTCTCCTTTTGGGGGGGGAGGGAGAAATTTGCACTGAACCTGTCTGCCAGTATGTTGGCAATGTCTGTGGGTTCAGTGATTTTTTTTATCATTTTGGACTAATTCTGAGCATATCTGGGAGTTTCCACCCAGGTTTCTAACATAGCTAAAGAAGGCTTTATGATTGTCTTTTGTGTCATTAGCGATTTTTCTCTCAAAGTTGGCCTTGGATGATTTTATGAGTGATTGTTGTTTTTTGCTAGTATTGATCAGAGATGCCTTCCCATTTAGGGATTTTGCTCTGTCATGTAGTAGCTTTCTTCTCTTGTTGTAGAGTTTGTTTATGGCTGGAGTCCACCAGACCGGGCGCCTGCCTTTGGTGGAAAGGGTCTTGATTTTATTAGGGATTGCTTGATCCATACATTCCTGGAGGTGCTCGTAGAAGGCATTTGTAAGGGTTTCAGCAGCGTGGGTTGTGGTTTCCACTGGCTCGGGGGCCTTGAAGGATACCACTCCAGTCTTAAGAAGTGTGAAGTTTGCTTTTGAGAAGTTCTTCACTGTGGTCTTTTTTGCTTGCTATATATATATATAGATTCACTATATAATTTCAAAATACTAAAATCACGAATTTCAGTATTTAGAAATTATAATACCTAGAACCCGGAATCCCGAAAATAAAAAAAACACGAAATTCAAACACGCACCTACACTACACAAACACATAACATCCCCCCACAACCACACACACTAACGTAAACTATGCATATGCAGGGGGCAAGCCCCCTTGCACCCCCCCATATGGGGGGCTGTGCCCTCCACACCCCCTTTCTTATATATTCTAACTCTAAGATCGCACAACCAGCCACACAAGTGCAAGTCCACACACACACATTTTACACTCCCTCACACACGCACACACTAACCCACTTACATCCCAAATAACACACACACATACACAAACACCATTAACTCTCCAAAACAACAGAAGCGCTAATTCAAAGTCTCTGTACTTCGAGACTTTGAATTTCCCACTTCTGCTGCTTTGGGATTCCAAGTTCTCGGTATTATAATTTCAAAATACTGAAATTCGTGATTTTAGTATTTCAAATTTATATAGTGAACATATATATATATATATATATATATATATATATATATATATATATATATAAATAGTGTGTATATATATATATATATATATATATATATATATATATATATATATATATATATATATATAGTCTACCTGATAACAACGACATGCCAAAACACAGACAACAAAATAACCGACACAACAAAACCGAAAGTTCAAAAACATGAAAATTCACATGCCCGACAAACCACAATCCCGACAATCAACAAAACAAATAACTTTCCCGAAAAACACACACAACACAAGCACACCAAAAACCTTACAAACCTACACTAAACCTTACATACACAACTATATATGCACTAACCTTAACCCAAACCCTAACCCTAAGGTCCGTCACTCTCGCACACTTACCTTACTCGCACCCTAACCCTAACTCACTTAATCCGCCCCTAACCCTTAAGTCTGTCACTATCGCACACTTACCTCACCCGCACCCTACCCTAACGTCCATCACTATCACACACTTACCTTACCCACACCCTGACCCTAACGTCCATCCATATCGCACACTTACCTTAACATGTCAGTGTTCTCAGCATCGGGATTCTCAACTGTCGGTCTTCTCTGTTGTCGATCTTCCGGTGTTGGTTATCTCATTGTCGTTCTTCTCAGCTTTCAGTGTAATCAGTTATATATATATATATATATATATATATATATATATATATATATATATATATATATATATTCGTGCACACCAGTGTTCTTTTAACATTTGACTTACGGTTTCTTTTATTCCTAATTATTTATGTATGAAATCTCTATGGTGGTATATTATTCATAGGTTCATAGGTGTATACTAGACTAATGACTACAGGGGCCTTTATAAGCCTAGTCATGCACCCCAAATGTATCCAACAACTTATGGTATCCTAGGTGCTGTTTTAAGGGGTATATGTAAGTTGGAGTATGGGTAGTCGAACAATTACAGGCTGCCTCTGTCCATTAGATATAGGTGACAGAATGGGAGTGAATTTCCGATCTGCTATTCACTGCTCAAGGTTATGCTTGAATATGGTGAGGTAATAACTCTATTTCCCCTGAATGGGAACCTTTTCATGTTAACAGGTATTTTCTAAGAGATGTACCTGTCCTTCCAACATGTTCTGTTTATGTTGCAAGCAAGTTTTAAGTGCCTGGAATGGATAGTTCTGATGCTATTTGTTTTGCAGATATGTAAGAGGTCCATCAGAATATGATGCTTGGATGCCTTGTATGCTAGGCAGAGAATGGCTCTCAACAGTTTATAGGAAGTAGAGTATAGGGATATAGGGATAGGGCATTGAGGTGGTCTGCATAGAACATGTTGTTAATGCCATGTTTTTTTTTTTTTTTTGTGAGGAACACCTTTGGATGTTCCAGTGGTTGCATGTGCCTGGTTAGGTACATAAAGGGGCATTAAACTCAATAATGGGGGTGATGCAGGCTGAATATAGCAGAACTCTGACCTCTCTGGACCTATAGCTGCCATACTCTTGCTTATAAAGTGGGCAACATAAAATACTACTATAAACACATACATCCCCAAATCCCTAACCACTGGGTCTACTCATAGGGATGTGTTATCAATGAAGTAGTTCCCTGGGGTAGACAATTTCCCTAAGGGCCTAGTATGAATTTATTGACATTGAAATTTAATCTATGGCTCTGGTATCCGTCGTTTGTCTGTTAGCACTTCTTGAAACATAGTAGCGTGTTGTGGGGATTCTTTGACTGCTTCTAGTCTGCAATCATCTGCAAACTTGGTCAGTCAGCGGCTCTTGATATTGGGCTTGACTTCCAAGAAGTAGATGCCACAAAGGGTCAGACCCAGCCCAGAGCCCTGAGGGACTCCACTAGTGATTGACCTCATTATGGATGGGGTTCCCCTATCCTAACTTCCTGGGAAATGTCAGTGAGCCAGCTGGCTATCCAGTGGGTAATGTAGGTTTTACATATAATTTAGTGAGCTTGTCTTCAATGCCTGATAGAGGTATTGTATTGAATACCTTGGCCATTTGAAAGTTGGCAGTATGCACCATTTTGCCCGCTTCCATTGCTTTAGTGAACCTCTTAAAGAAGTCAACCATGTTGACTAGTCACAACCTTCCCTTGGCTAAACCAAACTTAGTTGGATCTAGTGTCTGAAGGTTTTCTATGAGGTCATTTATGAAATCCATGATTATTCTTTCCCTGGCTTTACATATGAAACTAGTGAGGCTTCTGGATTGATAGTCTCTTGTGCATGTGGAAGACTTGCCCTTGTGTAGAGGGATAGCTGTACCAGTCCTCCATCCATTTGGCAGGAAGCCTGTTTCGAGGCTGTGGTTAAGTAGACTCTAATGGGCCTAGTAGATCATATTTCACATTATTAAGGATGCATCATAGGATATTATTAGGTTCCACCAATACAGCATTTTAGTCATGGAGAGTTCTTTAAGGACCTGCTCCCTAGTGATAATTGCTAAAGTAATGGTTGGCAGTATTTCTGAGTGGTGTCTGGGGGTGACAGTGGGGTAAAATTGAAGCTGATTTTATCAGCCAGTAGATTTGCTATTTCCCCTGGGTCAGTATAATTGGCTTTGTTTACAATTAGTTCAGCACATTGTTGTGCATTGCCTTTGAGGTTGTGGCCATAGTTGAAGAATGCCTTATAAATGTCATTAACCTGAGAGGCTACTTCTACTTCAAACTTAGCTTTGGTAAACTTAAGTAGCCCTCTGAGCTGCTTGTTTAGTTTGATGAGGAAGTTCATACCTTGCTGGGCATTGTACTTCCTACTTTTGGCATGATTTTCCTACTGCTGTTATACAACCTATTAATGTTGGAATTCTAGCAGGATGGCTTGTTTTTTTTGGAGGTTGTCCTTTGCTTACTAAGCAGAGGTACTGCTGCCTTTATGTAAAATTGTATACATGATTTTAAAGTATTTTTTATGAACAACTCCACATAGGCAGCACTGTTCCTTGGGTTTGGGGCAGGGCTTTAAATTTTGCCAATATGTCTTTTAAAAGTGTAAAGTTTGCCTTAGAATAATTCCTAAAAATTCCAGGGTTAGCTGGGATGTCACAGGCTTTATTTTTATTTTGAAGGTGAAACTTTATGGTCTGACCTGACCAGTGAGGATGTTACACACATGGGGGTGGGGTGCAACATTCCTCCATATTGTTGAGGGCCACGTAAAGGATGTTTGAACCTCTAGTGGGTGTTTGTACTAGCTGATCCAGGGTGCTCATGCTGACAAACTCTAAGAATCTTTGGGTCTGAAAATTTGGGGGGTCATATATGATTCCCAGTTTATAGTGGGGTAGTTGAAGTAACCGAGGACTATGGTGTTGGGTTGAATGGGGAGTGACTCCATTTCATTTAAGTAAGTGTTGTGAGCTTTCTGGATCATAGAGGGAAATTACAGTATGCAAAGAGGTGTTGGGTTTTACATATGGTGAATTGGTCATGAAGAAGTAGAAATGTCATATTCCTTGGCCAACCTTTACGTGTGTTTATTTTTTTTATAAACTGACACACCACCACCTTTTGACCCATTCTGTGCAGTAGCTGACCTAAAAGTGTAAAAGTCATTCTAGCCCTGCACTGTCAGGGTGCTTCTCTGGCGTTAAACCATGTCTCAGTAACTGCACAGTCATATCTGTTCTCCATGGTCAGGAGAACTTGCAGGGAATGGAGCTTTTTGTTCTGACTCCTTGTATAGAGCAGTATCACCGTTAGATTATCCTGAGCTGATTTAGTTATGTTCAATGGTCTATTACATTGGCAATGCCTAAAAAAAGGCAATATGGGGGCGATCAAGGTGTTAGCCAATATTCAAAAGCCATAAGCAGAAAGGTGCAGATTATCCCTGCCAGAGTAGTGTGGATTATCAACCATTTTTTCCTAGGATGACAAATGTTGCACCCCCTTGAATTCATACCAAAATGTAAGACAATTATTAAAGTCAATTATATTTTGTTTGTATCATCATCCTTGAAAAAGTTCGAATGCTTCTCAATGCTAGATGCATACTGGTCTAGGACAAATAGTCCAAGAGCTCCCTCATGTCTCTCTTCATATAGTACAGGATGATACACCTTGTGTAATTTTACACCCATGTGGAGTATTACTGAGTTATACTGGTACTTGATTTCAGTGAACAGAGAGCTTGTGTGATCTGGTGGATCCTAGACCCTGATAGGAAACTGACTGTAACTCTCTCCTTGCTCAGCCTGTTGAGAGGGACATCATTGTGCTTCACAATGGAGTGTTCTGCGATCAAGATATTAGATAGTGAGGCTGTCTGCCTTATAGACTAAAACATTGGGCTGATTGTGTCATGGTGGATGTTGTGCCATGGTGGGCGTTGCTGATGAACTGTTTTTTTGAGGTTGCTGATGGTATTAATCATGATGTCTGCATCTGAGAGGCCTTTGAGGTTTGAGTAGTTTACTTTTAATGGCCTCAGTATATATGAGTCTGTTTGTTCTGTAGTGTGTGTGTGTGTGTGTGTGTGTGTGTGTGTGTGTGTGTGTGTGTGTGTGTGTGTGTGCCAGGTATGGTATTGTGTAGTGTCGTAGTTTATAACAACCTGTTTGGAAATTGTCATCATTTTATGTGATAGCATTGCCTCCAAAGACAGTGGAGAAGTACATTTCTCACATACTGCATCAGATTGTTTGAGAATTAGATGGCTGTCATTAAACATGAGACAATTTCAGCATTGCCACAGGATGCTCAGTTCTACTAAACTGGCTGCAGAGGCTGAAGAAAAATGCATGTCCATGGCTTCTAGAATCAATGTAATGGGCTCCATTGGGAGTGGCACCAAGGGGATAATTAGGGCTGCTACCAAGGGGGGTACTTATGGCCGTGAACAGTGCCAAAAGTACTTGGTTCCATGCTCCTCTTGTGTGTAAGCACTGCTTTGGAGAACTAAAGAAAATTATAGTTTATCTTATTTGGATTCTAGCTGTGTAATGAATACAACCTTAATCTAATCCCAATCTTAAACTCAGGATTTAAGAGTCTAAGTGGAGGGCATTACTAATTTTGATCATTCAGTGCAAAAGTAAACAGATGAGATTAGAATGGTAGGAACCTTTGAAAACTCAGTTTACAGTAGGAGTGAAAGTCAGAAATCACACGTTTAAAAAGCACACCAACAAATCTGACTTTAGGCAAAAAAAATCACCAGAAGGGTGTCACAAACATTGCTTGTAGTTGTTGCAGACCATGAGACTTAGAAGAGAAGACAAAGCCGTGCTCTTTGTATTTAAGTATGACTCAAGAAGCAAAATAACTCATGAAAAAAAATTATGAAATATCAAGCCAGGGTAATTTACGTGCCTATCCCCTCATAGAACAGAAATCACCAGGCCAAACAGATTTCTCAAACCAGCAAACAAAATATTATTATAATTATATTGTGATAATATTCTATATTTTCCAGTCCTACAAATACTACATTATAGTCTGACAATTTACTTTGTTATTTTATGTTCTACTAAAAATATATTCTTATGGTTAGCATTGCTAATAAAGAAATAATCCAGCCAATGTGCTATCCCAGCATTCAGACCTATGTATGTGTAATCTTTGTCTCTAGGATGGAATGTTTTCCAGCTATCTGTCAAACTGAAGTCTTTATTCATTTATTGCAATGCTTTTCTTACTTCAGTTAGCCTTTCATGATATTTCAGTCATCTGTCATTATTAGGACCTAATGACACAATGAAATATCTTCCCAATAGGATAATTGAGTCCCTTTGTATCCTAAATAAAGACTCAGAAAATCTTGGAGGGGCTGACATTATTCTTGTTGGGCCCACAAAACTTGGCCAGGCTGACACGTCTTCTTTTTAATTTTAATCAAACTAATACCCATCTGCCCTTCCTACTGATTATCTTATTGTCTTTTGTCCTCTCTGGTGATCTGTGTATCACTGTCAAAATGCTTCTTTTAGCCACGTTGGCACAGCTACAAGTTCCCCGTCCATTCCAATATTCCTGATACAAGTCTTCATCTTTTGCCTCTAACTTTGTTTCTTGCAGAACCACAATTTGTGGTTAGACTTTATTGACTGCAGAAAAAAGAATGCATTTATTTTAATGAGAATGGCTGTACCACAAA
>NC_056735.1:81752468-81882468 GCF_019279795.1 Protopterus annectens
TTTAGAGGATTTGATGAGGGATTTTCACCTTTTGTTGAGGCTGATAAGGGAGTTTTTCCAGTCTTGGGACTTCACCTTATTCTGCATCAGTTTCCTCCTTCTATTGTAGAGTTTGTTTATGGCAGGGGACCACCAGATTGGCTTCCTCTTTTTTGAGGAGAGCATCTTAGTTCTATTGGGTAAGGCGAGATCCATGCATTTGTGTACGTGTTCATACAGTGCATTGGTGTATGGTTTGCAGTCATGGAACTATTCTCCATTTGCATGGGTGCTGTGAAGTTAGCCACCTCTGTTTTTAGGACCTCAAAGTTAGCTTTGGAGAAGTTTTTCATGCTGGTTACCTTTGTTTGGGGGGGGGGGGGTTGTGGATTTCCAAGGTGATTAGCTTGTGATCGGATCTAACCATGGAGGAGTTGACTATTGCTGTAGAGCAATGGTCGTCCATGTTTGTAATGACCAGGTCAAGGATGTTGCTACCTCTAGTGGGGGTAAGAACGAGCTGGTCCAGGGCATTAGAATTAATGAATTCCAGAAATCATTGGTCAAGTGTATTGGTACATGAGTAGTTTGCCCAGTTAATGGAGGGGTAGTTGAAGTTGCCCAGTATGAGAGTGTTAGGTTGGACCCTAATATTCTCCAGGGTGCTTAGAAATATGGAGTGTAAATCTTGGGACATGGTTGGGGACCTAGAGCAGGCTACGACCTGAATCGCTGTCTTACCCAATGTTAGCTGCACCTGAAGTATCTCAGATGCGTTATGTTGGGCTATCAGTCTGGAGGTGTACGCATCCTTTATGAATATGGAAACACCATATAAATTAAATCCTGAGAGGAAACAAGATCTCATCTCTCCAGTTTCCCTTAATCTCCCTTAATAGTGAAATCTTTATGTCTCATACTTCAGTCTCACACAGACCACAGCATTCTTTCAAATATGCCACAATCTGCTTCTTCTCCAGTACACATGAGGCACCTAATGCATCTCGTCATTCTGATCCCCCCAAAAAAGTTTTTCTCCTCCAAGTCAAGAAGCAAGCAAACAAAAAAAATGTTCCGACTTTCCAAAGAGAGGAGATCTCATCAGAAAAAAAAACTTATTTTGGTAATTATAACAAACCAGATGGTAGATTAATTTTCAGTCCAACACATAGGCAGATGAACCCTTAACATTTCAAGTGCTTCAGCCCTGACTGCAATTGCATTTGAATTCTGGTATTACACTGCCAAATATCAGTATCTATGGACTGCACCCCTTGACTTCTCACACCTGAGGTAACTGTCCCATTCCCCCTCACCTTTGCTATGCTACTGTCTGGCTATATCAGTAAAAGAACAAGTAATTTTCCTGTGTGAAGTTTTGATAACTTGAGCCTTCCAGGGTTTCTTAAATATTTTGTCTCTTCCCAAATGGACAATATCTGCAGAGTGCATCAATTTACAAATAGCATTATGTATATAAAAAGAAGTGAAAGGAAGCATAAGAAGAAAAGCCTGTAAAGGTTTCTTTAGTCTTTATGTAGGGATCTTAGTTATTTCCAGGGTGTTCTGCTTTGTATCAGTATTTGATATGGCAGCATGTTCTTTCTATTGCTTCACTTTCCTAAATTGAAAAAAAGCATCTGATATGTCTTTCTGCTCAATTTTTCTCTCCAGCGGAGTATATCCACTGTAGAAAAAGAATATTTTAAGTTGTACTTAGGTGTAGCAGGAATTTGATAGACATGAAAAGTGCTTAGTTAAAGTATCTGAATAAGTTTGTGAAAGTTAGCATGCAAATGAAGGTATAATGAGATGTAAATGAGATATGTGTGAAAATGAGAAAGTAGTATGCAAATGAAAGTATAATGAGATGCAAATGAGGAATGTGTGAACATGGGGAAAGTACTATGCAAATGAAAGTATCTTCTTCTTCTTTCGGCTTTTCCCAGTTAGGGGTCGCCACAGCAGATCGCTTGTCCGCTCATGATTGGCAGTGAAGTTTTACGGTGTCGAGTTGCCAGCCTGACACCCAACCTTCCACAGAAGGCACACACACTCACACCTAGGGACAATTTAGAGTGTCCAATCCACCTACAGCATGTCTTTAGGATGTGGGTGGAAACCAGAGCACCCGGAGGAAACCCACGCGACCACAGGGAGGACATGCAGACTCCACACAGAAGGCACCTCACTATGCAAATGAAAGTATAATGAGATGTAAATGAGGAATGTATGAAAAATCTGTGAATATCTTATGTAGCTTAGGAGCTCTTCAAGCACACCCTGTGATTCATAGTTGATTTTTGATGCACATTTGCACATAAAGCTTATAAAAAGTGAAGTTATGTCTTTTTCATCTACTTTACAATCTGCAGAGATGCTTGCATTTGCTGACAGCTTAGCTGTTTTCCAGTATTAAGTGTTAGCCTTGGTTACATCAAAACCAGATGAGTTTACTTTTGTTTGTGAAAACTACATTCTATCAGCAGCAGTGTGCCGAAAATCAGAATGTCGAGTGCACAAACAATAGTTGATGAGATAGTTGAAGACAGTTATGTGAATGCAGTAGTGCATTCACATAAGTGTAATTCGGCCATCTGCACAGAGATCGTGGTGCAGTGGGGATTGGAAATTCATCCATATCCCCACTGTAGTGTGATCTCAGTGTTAGAATATATAAGTAGGGGGGTGTGGGGGGTGCAGCCCCCATACATGGGATGTACAGGGGGGCTTACCCCCCTGCAAAACCGTGATATGTCATATAGGAGTCTGACTTACATCAGCTCCTATACAACTATCATGTGTTGCTTTCGGCAACAAAATGTCAAATCAAATGTGTAGGGCATTTGGTTTGACAGTGTCATCGCTCGTTTATTTTATTTTCAGTGTTACTATTCATTTTTTCGAATGGCAAATGTTTTGTCGTTCGAAGAAACAATAGTAAACCAACCAGGTGTGCCCACTGACTGAGAAGAGGAGGATAAAGGCAAAAGCTGACACATCTGAACTTTGCTGATCAAAAATTTTGGGCAGTTTTACAGTGGACAGGGTCACATTATGGGCTTTGATGATTTTGTACAGCCTACAGACAGGGATGGGGGGGCACATGTCCTTTATATACTGGTGGATACCAAGGTATGAATAGACATCACTGTACTTGCCATGAAGAACTTCCAGAGACAAACTGGGGGCATGTTGCTTATCTCACATGTCTCTGACTCAAGAATACTATCAATTCCTTAACATACTCTTGGCACATGTTAATTAGTTCCCAGTGTCCCCTCAGGACAAAGCCAGCACCATGAGTGTTGCTTATGGGATGGCATGATTTCCTGAAATACTTAGTGCAGTATTTTCCATCAATGTTGCCATTTGGGCTACATCTAGACTATGAAGTGAGTGGTACCAGAACAGGAAGGGCTGCCAGTCCATTAGCTGCCAGGTAGTATGTGATGCATTGGGATGCATCACTGTGTTAGCTGAACATCGTGATAATGCCCATGATTCTCATTGCTGGCATACATGCTCACTGTACCACCACTCAATGCACAGCAGGACGTCTTGTGGTCACCTAGTTGGTAAGTGCAAAGCATTTTACTCTTAGTAGCCATAGGTATTTCAGTATCTGTAGAGCGATATAGATAGTACTGTACAATCACCTCCATTTTTTATGTGTTCCCTCCTTCTTTTGTTTTGTACATAATGCACTCTACCGACTCAAAACTTAGCTCATGACACCAGTCCATAAAGAAAATGCCAAAGAGTGGTTCAACACTCCCTTGCGCTAGACATGCCTAGTCATTGAGTGAGTTTTTGGCCTGTTCAAAGCCCATTTTGATTGACTGGATGTGTCTGGGGTGCCCTTAAATATGACCCTGCTACTGCATGCAGGATATGTACCTCCTACTGCATTCTATGCAACAGGATCATGCTTGGGTCTGCTGTACAACTGCAACAATCACTCACTGATAGTGGCAGTCTAGTGCCTACTTTTGTTTCTCCTATAGTGAAGGTGCATGCCTTGGTCTGTTTGCCATCTATTGTTTCTCCTAGAGTGAAGGTGCATGCCTTGGTCTGCTGCACAACTGCCACAATCACTCACTGATAGTGGTACTGTAGTGCCATCTATTGTTTCCCCTGTAGTGAAGGTGCATGCCTTAGTCTGCTGCACAACTGCCACAATCACTCACTGATAGTGGTACTGTAGTGCCATCTATTGTTTCTCCTCTAGTAAAGGTGCATGCCATGGTATGCTGCACAACCACCACAATCACTCACTGATAGTAGTACTGTAGTGCCATCTATTGTTTCTCCTATAGTGAAGGTGCATGCCTTGGTCTGCTGCACAATTGCCACAATCACTCGCTGATAGTGGTACTGTAGTGCCATCTATTGTTTCTCCTCTAGTAAAGGTGCATGCCTCAGTATGCTGCACAACCACCACAATCACTCACTGATAGTGGTACTGTAGTGCCATCTATTGTTTTTCCTATAGTGAAAGTGCATGACTTGGTCTTCTGCACAACTACCACAATCAGTCACTGATAGTGGTACTGTAGTGCCATCTATTGTTTCTTCTATAGTGAAGGTGCATGCTACACAACCACCACAATAGCTCACTGATAGTGGCACTGTAGTGCTGTGTATTGTTTTCCATATAGTGAAGGTGGCCAGTTGGCAGCAGTATCACAACAACCCCCACATCAGGCTCCTGCATTGTATATGGCTGCACAGGCAAAGAAGCAGCATGTGGTGTGCTATTATGGACCATGACATTCAATTAGATGCAATGAAACAAATTAGTCACACAGATAATGCTTGATGCATGCACTGTTACTTCTGGTCTATGCTGTGTGGTGTAAGATAACCTCACACTGTATTACAGAGATTTCTTACTTTTCATTGAAGAAAATGCTGTCTTTCATAAGTTTTGTATCAGTCTTCATCTGCAGTAATTTGTAGTAATCTAGCCTTTGATCATCCTGTGTCTACAGTGGTCAGGAAATAATTCTATGTTGTGCAACTTATAAATAAAGGTATGGCATTTAAGTCCAAGGAAATCATTGTTCCACTGTATTCTGCATTCATCAGACCTATCCTTGAGTAAAATGTCCCCTTTGGTATGTGCCTAACCAGGCATATCCAAAAACTGAAATGTGCACAGAGGTTCCTCACTAAAAGAATACAGGGCTTAAGTAACATGTCCTATGCAGACCGCTTGAAGGCTCTATCACTGTAGTCTGACTCCTACAGGCTATTGAAGGGAAATCTATGTCTGGCATACAGGGCATTGCCAGATCCTACTCTGATGGACCTCCTGATTATCCACAAAACAAACAGCACCATAATTACCCATTCTAAAGACTTAAACCTTACCTGTGATATAAATAGGACCTGCTGGAGAGATAGGTATGTACCCACTGACTACCCCGTCTATGGAACAGGCTCTCCATCCATGTGAAGCAGAGTTTCTCCCTAACCCAATTCAAGTTCAACTTGGACAATTGGATGAGAAACCAGAAATTCATCCCTGGTTTGGCACCTATTTCGGTAATGGAGACAGGTAACCTGCAAATGGTTCATCTCGCAGGCCCATGCTTACACTTACAAAGGGTATCAGGACTTGTCAGAGATTTGGGATGCATGGCTAGGCTTAAAAAGGGCCTTGTGGTTGTTAGCCTAGTAAACATCTATGAACCTATAACATATGCACACTGTTGATGAATAAGTGGTATAAATGTTAGTTATACTGCCAGGCTTTAGTGTATAAAAGCAGGTGGTTATGAAATGTTTATGGCTTTACTGTTATTTTAAACTGCAGTGAGCAGAACAGAGTACGATTGCTGTCGCAAAATTAAAATGTACTTCTCTGGGAAAATATTTTTTCTCTGTCTTTCCCTTTTCTATTTTTTCTGTTATTCTCTGCTGAATGTTTGTCAAATTTCAGTAAGACATAAAGCAGTAGCAGCATACATAAAGTGACTGCTGGGTGAGTACTGACTTCCTTATAGTTATTTTTTAAAACTAAGGGTCATATTTGGAAGATGTCATACACAATGTCCCCTAAAGATGTGTTAGTGCTTGCATGGAAGCTTATTGTTGAGATGCTATGATGGAATCTACTGGGTGCAGGGGAATCATTTGACACTAACCTGCTGACCTTACTGTACTGCAGCACCTAGACCTTGCCTGAGAGGTTCTACTATGTAACTAAAAATCAACACAAAACAATGTAAAACACCTCAAATGAAACAGTCATGAAAGGTAGTTTCATTAGTAGATAAAATCAAAAACTTTAATGATCTTTCTTTTAAAATCACATTTGTACTATGATTTTAAAGGAAAAGTCATTAAAAGCTTTTTTTTTCTACTAATGCAACTGCCTTCTTTGACTGTTTTGTTTGTAGGTTCTACTATGTGTTGCAGAAGACTGGTGAAATCTGGATGACTTATTTTGGGGAATCTAGTTGAATACCTAAAGCACTTTCTTAGAATGCAAGTTGTGTGTAGCTTACCCATCCACCATGCATGTGCACAGTTCCCCAGATGGATTCAACCATGTCCTTAGTGTATGTCTTGTAAGCCTTTACCAGTGTGTGCATTGATATTGTGTTGCAACCACTCTGTGCATGAGAATCATTATGGCATTGTCCCTGACCTTCACCATTCCCATTGATACTATGTTGCAACCATTCTGTGCATGAGAATCATTATGGCATTGTCCATGACCTTCACCATTCCCATTGATACTATGTTGCAACCATTCTGTGCATGAGAATCATTATGGCATTGTCCCTGACCTTCACCATTCCCATTGATACTATGTTGCAACCATTCTGTGCATGAGAATCATTATGGCATTGTCCATGACCTTCACCATTCCCATTGATACTATGTTGCAACCATTCTGTGCATGAGAATCATTATGGCATTGTCCATGACCTTCACCATTCCCATTGATACTATGTTGCAACCATTCTGTGCATGAGAATCATTATGGCATTGTCCATGACCTTCACCATTCCCATTGATACTATGTTGCAACCATTCTGTGCATGAGAATCATTATGGCATTGTCCATGACCTTCACCATTCCCATTGATACTATGTTGCAACCATTCTGTGCATGAGAATCATTATGGCATTGTCCATGACCTTCACCATTCCCATTGATACTATGTTGCAACCATTCTGTACATGAGAATCATTATGGCATTGTCCATGACCTTCACCATTCCCATTGATACTATGTTGCAACCATTCTGTACATGAGAATCATTATGGCATTGTCCATGATCTTCGCCATTCCCATGGACTGATTCTTCACATATTTTATGCAATGCTCTAATATCCTCTTCCTCACTCACTGTGGCAGTAGTCTGGGCTTGAACTATGGCATGGCACATCTCGTGCTGGAAAGCCAAGTTTTTGTATGCCTGTGGAGATAACTGTAAAATATGTCTTCACATGGCACATCTGTTTATAGAAGTGACAGTAGGTACTGCTACTTCTGGAAGGGTAGCCTCTTTAACAAGGGGTTCAGTCTTAATACAAGAAGTAGGTGTTGAGTTGCACAAGGATACCACCACTCTAACGACATATTCTCATTGCGCTGAGTGTGGGACTCTGTGTCACTGGCTAGGTAGTTGTCCACCTGCTGTGGTGTAGGGAGTTCTGACAGTGTACTTTGTGGGCCACTGTCCTCAGGCTGTGTCATGAGTACAAGAGTTATAACATCATCATTAACAGCCATTCTGCTGTTAGCATCAGCCTGTTGTTCTAAAGCACAGGACGTGCTTGTTTTTGGTGATGACTCCATGAACTAATGAGTGAATAAGGGGTATATTACTGCTGGTTGAGCCCCAAGCACTCAAAGACAAGTTCTTTAAAGCAAGGGACTTGACCATGCTGCAGCCCATGTGGCCTGCCAGATTCTCACTCTGAAACTCAAACATGAGTTCAACCAATCAGCTGCTGCATGCAAATGCTGGTATGCTATGGAACGAAGTATGAAAAAGTTCAAAGACCAAGTAAGATAGGACAGGAAATCGAGAGAAAGACTTTAGGTTTAGGGAGTGATTGGGAGATTAGGGAGGGGTGGGGGGGTTTCAGGTTTAGGGAATAATCAAATGATTAGGGTTATGGATGTGAGGGGGATTTTAGGTTTAGGGATTGATTGAAAGATTAGGATTAGGATTAGGATTAGGATTAGGGAGGTTAGAGGAAGGGGATTTTAGATTTAGAGAGCAATCCAAACATTAGCGTTCAGAAGGGGAGGGAGGGGATTTTAGGTTTAGGAAAAAGAGGGTGATTCGAGGTTTAGGGAGTGATTGAGAGATTAGGGAGGGGAGGGGGGTTTTGGTTTGGGGGCAATCAAGAGTTTAGGTTTAGAGACTGGGTTGGAGTTATTAGGGTTAGGGTCATGGGTCTAAAAGGGATAGTTAGGACATTCTTATTTGACAGGGATATTGTTCGTGGGAATTAGGGCTCTTACCAAAACAAGCAAGTGGCAGCAGGGAAGTATGTCGCAAGCTTGTTGTTTACAAGTACTTATAGTAGGCCCTCTGATTAAGTGGTTAATGTAACATATGACAGGTGGTATTATTTTTACACATATGCATGATAATCAGTCTTAGCGTCATCTGTCTATACACCTTGTGACACATCTGATGCTGATGGTATACATGATGATGAAATATTTGATGAGGGTATGTGCATGTGTCATGCCAAATACATCTTAGTGTAACTTACTAAAATTAGCTACACACTAACCTGAGACACTATCCAAATGTGGTTGCTGCAGGTGTTTGAAAGTACTGGTGTCAACATCAACTTAATATTTCTAGCAGCATCATAATCTTCATCAAAATCATCACCAGTTAGAGATAGATGGTAGTGCTTATCTAGCCTTAAAGACTGGAGTGTAGCAGGAGCATCAGCAGTGCTGCTTCAGGAAGTTGCACTACAGTAACAGAGAGAGATCATGCTAAAGAAAATATTTGATTATGTTAGTGTGACTATGCAAGTAATAGTAGTGGGTCAACTGTGATTTAATACATAGGAGAAAAGAAGGGCAGATGTAAAGGTAATTTCAGATATGTTTAAAACAGTAAACTGTATATGGAAAAGCAAACTTTGGACATACAAAAGGAGTAATTTGAGAACTGAAACTGATTATTTATAATAACTGAGAATCTAAGGATATTACATCAAGGAATTAAAATTACACGTTTTTCAGACCATGTAGCAATATGGATAGAGAGTCAGGAAAAAAATAGGCTATATAAAATAGGTAGCAGTATAAAAAGAATTCATGAATCAGAGTTAAATGAATATGTTAAGGAAATAATACATCAACTATGAAATGAGTAGTAAAAAACAAAGCAGGAGGTAGCAGCCACAGCTATGTAGAATTACAGCTTTATTAGTAAAAGAGGTGAGCACTTTCGTGGCACCAGCCACTTCATCAGACAATCAAAGAAGAGTAAAACACAGCATTTATACTAGGCTTATCATTGCCATCAACTACCGAATGAATCCTTAAAACCATATACCTAGTATAAAAAGTTTTATACCCAGTGTGAAAAAATTAAAAAACTTAAAATTAAAAACAGCTTGACAATAGAAATATCAGACAACTTAATACATACAATATAAAAGTATAAAAATATATAAAAGTATAAAAATGTATATTTTTATACTTTTATATTGCATGTATTAAGTTGTATGATGTGATATGCTGTTTCTATTGTCAAGCTGTTTTTAATTTTAAGTTTTTAAAAATTTTCACACTAGGTATAAAACTTTTTATACTAGGTATATAGTTTTAAGGATTAATTGGGTAGTTGATGGCAATGATAAGCCTGGTATAAATGCTGGGTTTTACTCTTTTTTGATTGTCTGATGAAGTGGCTGGTGCCACGAAAGTGCTCACCTCTTTTACTAATAAAGCTGTTATTCTACATAGCTGTGGCTGCTGCCTCCTGCTTTGTTTTTTACTGCTCATTTCATTGTTGTTGGAGGTAACTCTTGCCAGCACCATTTGGTTTTTACTGTGAATACATCAACTATGGTTAGATCATATAAACATGAGAAAAAATTTATAAAGACTGGAAAAGTTGGTGGATTAGTTTAAAAGAAAAATATACAAAATAAGTGATGTAATGGCAAAGGACAAAAAGAATACATGATAGCTGTAAATATAAGAAAATCAGTAACCAAGTCTTTAAAACATAACAGATAATAAAGAAGATTTTCTAGGAAAAAGAAGCAATGTTATATGAAATGAACCAAGAAAAAAAATAAAAAAATGTTATTCAAGCAAAGATATTTTTTACAAGGAAGACAAGAAGAAGTAGCAGAATATCTAAGTAAAATGGTTAAAGAAAAAAGAAGGATAATAAGAGAGTTAAGAAATGATGAAGGAAGTTTAGTGAATACACAAAAAGAAATAATGCACACAATAAAAAAGACATATTTTGAAAATATTTTCCATATATGAGACTACAAGAAAGCATTAATGGAACTTAAAAAATTAACTGAAAAAGATAATAAGAAAATGGAAAAAAAGATTGCAATGATAGAATTAAAAATGTAGAAGCAGCTACAGAGTTAGATGGACTTGAATATCTAATGTACAATGATATGCAAGAATGGCTAAAAGAATGTTTTTAGAGGTATTGAATGAATTGTTTGAAAAAGGGGCAAATTATGAAAAAGCATGTATGGGTGCATTGAAATTTATATCAAAAAAGGGAAAAAGAACAGACATAAAAAGTGCAGAGCCACTAGTATTAAAGTGTTGATTATAAGATGTTTATGACAGCAGTAGAAAAAGAATAGTAAGTAAGGCTAATACGCTACCGAATGAAACAATTCTCGGAATAAAAAAATGAAGTCAAGAACTTCTAATGATAATAAAAAAACATTCAAGCTTATATACAGGGAAAAAAAGCATGTTTAATTAATTCAGTAATACGTAAGATGGCACATCTAGCCAGTGTATTCATGATACCATTGGAATGTGAAAAAGAATTAAGTGTGTTATTTTATATGAGGAGCTAGATTAAACCCTATTAAAAGAGGAATTCTTCATGTTATGAAAAAAGGAAGGAAGTTTGGGTTTAGTAACTCCAATTGTATATATAGCTTCATTGAATTTATATAAAATATTGACAAGAATAGAGGAAAAAGGAAAATTGTTAATAAAGATAATAGAAGAAAAATATAAAGCAATATGGGAAAAGCTTAAACGCTTAGAAAGAAGTAAACGAATTACTTGTACAGAAATTAAAATATATGAAGAGAAAATATTTTTTATGGAAGACTGATTTAAGTAATATTGAAAAGAATAGGAAAGAATGGTATGAAAATATAATGGACAATTTTTATTATATTTACCCTTGGAGGGACTTAGGATAAACAAAATTAAAAGCTGCAAAAGCAAGAATGAAAAGACATGAAAAATATGTGGAATGTATATATTTTTTGTAGGGGTTGTCTATAAATAGGCTTCCAGTAAAGGCAAATATGCCAAAAAAAAAAATAAAAGATAAGAGTCTGTATATATAGTGGGGAATTAGAGACCGCTCAACATATTTTCCTAAAATGTATAAAAATAAATCAATTGTGGTACGAAATATGCAGTAAATAATACTTAAAAGGACTGAAAAATGTTAAATGTATAAATATGGACATGATATAATATGGATATTATGAAGATATGAAACAAATTGATGTAGATAGATTGGATGAACACATGTTTTGTATAATGTGGGTTGGCTGGAATGAAAGAATGACTAAGATAAAATTTAATGGGAAATGGGTATTGTCAGAAATTTTGAAGAAAATGAGATTTTGGTAGTGTAAAAAGGAGTGGGGGCAACTGAAACTGAAAATATGTCAGTTAAGTGTAAATAATTGTCAATAATTGCAAATGAGCTGTAAAATGTATCTATAAAATGTATATATTGTATAATGTGAATTTTAATAAAGGACCCTAGTCTTTAGAGACGAGGAATAGAAGTACACTTTGGAGCTGCTAGGTGGCACCATAGAGCTTCTACTGCAGCTCCAGGAATTTCAAGATGAAGGTGAGTGCAGTAGAGGTGACTAGAAGGAGCAGGATAAAATGTACTAAAGGAAAGAAACTCACAACTAAAACCAGACAGCTCCTCAAGTGAAAAATGCCATCCAAAGGACCAAACAAAGCAATAAAGTGTATAAACAAACACACAGTGAGGGAAGTACTACCTTTGGACTTAAGGAACTATTAAAGCAGGTCAAACTACATGCTTCAGGTTCCTTTGGCCTTAATGATATATGTTCTATAGCACCCATTTTAAAGATGAAATCCCTTTATATGTTTTAAGATTATTGATTATATTCTATTGTATTTAATCCTGATATTTTAGATAATTTGTCTAATAATGTTAAAATAGTTTGATTTTTATAGTATTTATACTATTTGATGTACTATTTGTAATGGATGTTTCAATTTAAAGTTTTGATTACCTGTTAATTGTTTCAATTGCTTTGATTATTTAAGGCAGTGATGTAACTGTGTTAATTTTTTCTGATGAGGTCCCTGTTTACCTGTTTGGGATAAAACCATTCATATTAATAAACTTTACTTTTATCCTTTGTATAATCATCTATATCAATCTGTTTATCAATAAACATATCTTCCAAATCATTCCTAATTTTCCTATAAGCCACATTTAACTCATTGACAGACACTTTTATGCAAGTATCATTGGTCAATAAATCCCAAAAAGGGAAGGCATCACTGATCAGTATTAGCAAAAAACTACGGGCACTCATAAAATTGTCTAAGGCCAGCTTTGAGAGAAAAATTGCACAGGACACTAAGGATAATCACAAGGCTTTCTTTAGTTATGTTAGGAACCTGGGTGGTAATTCCCAGATATGCTCAGAATTAGTCCAAAATGACAAAAAATACACTGAACCCACAGGCATTGCCAACATCCTAGCTGACAGGTTCAGAGCAAACTCCCCCCCCCTCCCCACCAAAAGGGCAAATATCTATCCCAGCAGAGTGCTGCCCCCCTGACATCTCAGATGCTCAGGTAAGAGCCGCCCTCTCCAAAGCAAAAAACACAACATCAATGGGACCAGATGGTGTCCCGGGCTGCGTCCTACATGAACTCCAAGAAGAGCTAAACCCAAACATAAAACTACTGTTCAATCTCAGCCTTACTACAGGATATGTACCCAAAGAGTGGCGTACAGCAACAGTGGTCCCTCTCCATAAAGGTGGTGCCTCAACGGATCCTGGAAACTATCGCCCCATAAGCCTGACTAGCTTGGTCTGCAAAGCTATGGAAAGGATCATCATGGACCTCATAAATAAAGATATTGGGGACCTACAGACACTGGATCCTACCCAGTTTGGCTTTGTTAAGGGCAGATCCTGCCTCTTAAACCTGATTGATTTCTTTGAAACAGTCACCAAGGCCATTGACGAGGGGAAGGTGGTCCACACAGCCTAGCTGGACCTCGCAAAAGCCTTTGATACAATACCCCACTCAGGCATTATAGATGAGATCACCAGCTTAAATATAAACCCCTATGTCACTAGATGGATTGCAAACTGGCTCAAGGACAGAACCCACATGGTTAGAATTGCTGGAGCCATGTCAGACTCCAAACCAGTTACAAGTGGTGTCCCACAAGGCTCAGTCCTGGGACCTCTCTTGTTCGGTATATATTTCTCAGGGGTACAGGCCAACACGGAAGGACTGTGGCTGACCAAGTTCACAGATGACTGCAAACTGGGTGCCATAATCGACTCTCCAGCCAACACAAGCATCCTCCAAAAGGGCCTCATAGAAACAGACAACTGGTGCCAGAGCCATGGCCTCAAGCTAAATGCCAAAAAGTGTATAGTCATCCCCTTTGGCAAAAACAGAGTGCCCACAAATTAGCACATAGGTGGTAATCCATTAAGTACAGAAGAAGTAATTAGGGACCTGGGGACCCAAGTTGATAGCAATCTCTCATTTGACAACCACGTGGCCAAAGTGGTTAGAAAAACATTTTATATAGCCCACCTAATCATGAAGGGATTCACATCTAGATCAGGGGAGGTTATCATGCCTCTTTACTCATCCCTCATCAGGCCCATAATTGAGTGCAATGCCCCTTTTGGGATGTACCTTACCAGATACCTGCAGCAACTGGAAAGACCCCAAAAGTACCTCACCAAGAGGATCAAAGGGCTCAGCTCAAACAGATGCCATATGCTGCCTGGTTAAAGAAATTCCAGCTCTACTCAGTGGCATACCACCTGTTCAGAGGTGATCTGTGCCTGACGTATAAAGCCATGTCCAACCCAGAATTAATGGACATGCTGCACCTCAGAAAATCCAAATCCCATCGAGCTACGCTCAAGAGACTTGAACCTCAGCACTGAAATAAATAGGACATGCTGGAGGGACAGATTCATAACCCAGAGGCTCCCTTCACTCTGGAATAAAATCCCAGTCCAGGTTAGGCAGAGTCCCTCATTGACTCTCTTCAAGTGGAATCTTGATGAGTGGATGGGAGATCGTAGGTTTACCCCGGGTATCACTTCTGTGTCACTGTTAGACAGGCACAGTATACTAACCTCAAAAAAGGGCATAGCAAAATAAATTTAAAATGGGTGGCGAAAGCCAAACACATTCTGGCTAGGCTTATAAATGCCCTAGGGCAGATAGCCTAGTATGAACCTATGAACCTATGAACCTATACATCTTCCTATTATAATCAACAGACCCCAACATGACAAACCCACCCCTTTATCAGGCTTCATGATTCTGATGTTTTTGTTCTTAACCTCATCCAGTATCTTTTTCTTCATCCTTCAAATTATAATTTATCTGCTTATAATTTTCTTGAGGTAAATTTCTAATATCTAACTCACAGATCCTTTCAAAAATCTGCACTGTAGGGTGACTTGTGTTATAAGCGCTGGATAACCAGAGTGGAGTAGTGGCATTATTTAAATTCTTAAACATGATTTTAAAGTTCAGTTTTTCTCACATATTGTTTAAAAACCATGAGAACATGTGCCACATCAGCATGTCTAGTATGCACAAAGGTAAGGCCTCTTGAAAAAGGTCACCGTAGCTATAACCAACAGAGAAAGAAGAAAAATTATATATTTTAAAGTCTCCCTATATTGCACTAATTGTCGTTTACATCACTTAATGCCAGTTTGAATTTCTGGTATTGTTGCTCTGCCAACTCAGATTGCTCCGCTGGGATGTTTGTGTGTGGTTCCCAGCATTCCATTGGTGGGTTTTATTTTGTTGTTTCTCTCATTTTCTTTCTGATCTATGAAAGTGCAGGTATTGTGTTGGATCTACAAAAATCATTATAGATATTTGTATCTACATTACTGGTATTCTCGAACACCTCTCTCAGTTGTGACTCATGGCTATTTTCGTTAGTTTCACCAACCTTAAACCTAGTTCCCCATTATTGTGAATGTGGTGTAACAGGTTACACCTTTTTATTATTATAATCTCTTCTGTCACATTCTAATTTTTTTAATCTTACGATTACATATATTCTGCAACTGTTCATCAATGCTTTTGAAAATACACACCTGTTCAATTTTATGGGACCCATATTGTAAGTCATTAATGATTAAACTTTCCAGTAAATTAATGTCTGCAATTAATTCTTCTAAAATGTATTGTTATATTTAATTAATAGCTCCATATACTCAAACCCATGGCAGTCAAAGAGTAAGAGTACTTCCATGTGTAGTGGTGAGTTCACAACTAACCCTGCAGAAAGCCACCATTAATTGTTTCAATTGCTTTGATTATTTAAGGAAGTGATTTTTTTGCAGGTATCACTGCTCTAAACTACTTCCTTTGTTGTATGTTTGTATGTTTGTTGATATACTTTATTGCTTTGTTTGGTCCTTTGGATGACATTTTTCACTTGAGGAGCTGTCTATTATTACGTGTGAGTTTGTTTTCCTGGTTCCTGGCTACAGTTTTTACTAAAGAAAGGAGAAAGAGACAGAATAAATTTAACAGTGCTAGAAATTGGAAAATTGGAGATATTACTGCTGGTAGATTTGAGCAACCTCCCAGACACAATAGAAGGAGAGGAAGTGGGAAGTAATGAAATAGTGGAGAGAGAATTACAGGACGATGAAACTAAGAGGTTGGTAATATAAGTAAAAGCTGAAGGGGAAACATTGGATGTGTTCTAGGCTGGTGGAGTAGCTAGTTTTAAGGGTTTGCCTTTGTTACAGGGGTTTCTGTTAGAAGAAAAAATAAGTTATGCAGATGCAGCCAGGTGAAAGAATGGCAGAAGTAACTGAGAGGGGGCAGAGATTTGCAGTTTCTCATCAACCATGGAAAAGACATCAGTAGTATGAATAATAAGTAAAAACAATGTCAGTGTGGATAGGTATGATTATAAATAGTATTGTTTTGCCACTAGTGTTTGACATTAAATACATAAAAGCATTAATTCATTAGGGAGCTGAAATGTTTGTGAAGTGAAATTTGAAAGTTTAATTTACTGGCAAAAATTATGATTGAGACTGAAAAAAAGAAATATAGTAGGACCAAGGAAGGACTATTTATTTCAAACCTTGGAACTACAACAAAAAGAAAACTAAATGTGCAATTTAGGACTTCAGGTATGGATGATCATGAGTTAAAACTGTCTATTTTCCTTCACTATGTGGTAAAGGGAATACAGTTACAATATATGTGATGAAAGAAAAGTATGGACTAGAGGTTTGGAAGTATGCATAACTATGGATGTTAAGGATGAAAACAATCAACATATTTCAAATACAATAACTGACTGTGAATGGCAAGAGAGAATTCATTAGATACTGTGGCCAATCTAAAGCATGTTATCTTTGTGGGGAGGAAAACCATTTAGTACAGGACTGTTAAGGATGAAACAATCAACATATTTCAAATACAACAACTGTGAATGGCAAGAGAGAATTCATTAGGTACTGTGGCCAATCTAAAGCATGTTATCTTTGTGGGGAGGAAAATTATTTAGTACAGGACTGTAACAAACAAAGGTGTGGACAATATAGGTAGAGGGGGCATATATCAACAACTGAAAGCCTGTTAGTATAAAATGTAAAGAATTGGAAACTTCTGCTTTCACTCTTAGATTAGGAAAGAGAAGATGAAGTGGAAAGCTTGGAAGAAAGGCAAACACTAGAATACAATACTACAGAAAAAAGCTGCTTAAAGAAAGAAGTGGTAATTAGAGAAGAAATAACATTTCAAACTGATATTATTAATATATATGAAGGGAACAGATTTGCAATTTTAGAAAATGAAGAGAAAGAAGAGGGAGAAAAGGAGACAAGAGTAGAACAAGAATAAGGCAGTCAAAAATTAATTGGTGGTTGACTTGGGAGGAGGAAAAGAAAAATAATATCTGGTAGTAAAACACTTAGAAATAGATATGGATGATATAGGAATTTTAACATTAAATGTGCATAACATTAGAAATGATATAAGAGTTTTTGGTGATGGTGGAATGGAGTAAAAATAAAAATAGTTGCTTTTTGTTTGCTGATGTAACAAAGATTGAAAAAGGGAAAAAAAGAATACAGGAGTATGGGAGGACAAATTAGTGAGTAGGAAATGAGACTTTCTAAACTACAAAAAAGGGAACCCAGTGATAAAAACAAATACTTTACTAAAATTAAAAAAAAGTGTATTACAATTCTCTAGTGCCTCAGCTGTAACAACCCTTTTACAGAGTATGACCCTGCTTCTATTTGACTCTTCTTAAATACATCCATTGCATACCAATTAAACAATTTATCAATAATTAATTAAATATGTTTAAAGAGACCTGCTAAAAACAAACATTTCCAATTGCATTCCCTGTTTAAACCCGTTGGAAAAAAGTATTACATTTTAAAATAAAAACTGTTTCTTTTCCTCGCAACTGATTTTTTTATATCATGTAACATTATTTTTTAATTAAACACGTGTTCCAAAACTGTAGCTTGTAACCCAGAGGGGTTTCCATTACGTGCTTGTTGAAAGTGTATGGCTACAGGGCTAATTTTGTTACCCTTTCCTAATGTCCCTTAAATGTTCTTTTAACCTAACTGAAAAACTACTTTTACTTTTACCTATGTAATATTTTTATAGGGACACCTTAGAGCGTATATCACTCCTTCTTGCCCTGGAATATGAATTCTTATAAAAATAAAGAAATATAACATCTACTTGTATCAATATCAGTACCAGGAAGGGAAGTGGTATGTGATATAAGGATTAAACAAAATATATAAGATTAAGAGTGATTTATGCATATACTAATATGATGGAGGGAAAACAGTTATTTGAAGGAATTAAAAAAATATTTTAGTGAATATGTCAATTCTGATGGTAGAAGATTTTAACTGTAATCTGTGGAAAAAAGGAAAAATAAAACAAGATGGTAAACTATCAGGAATTTATATGGATATTTAAAAGTAGAAAAGAATAGAGAATGGATGTATAAAAGGGGAATTTTAAGACTGAAGTTGATTATACATTTTACTGACTGCAAGGACAGGAAAGAAATTTCAGAGGGAGTACAGCTGGCAGAGTTTTCACATAATAGAGCAGTATGGAGTTGAATAGAGGAAGACAGAGAAATAACAAACAAGGGAAAATGGATAAAGAGATTTACTAGTGAGTTTAAAAAGGAAGAAGAAATGATAAGGGAGAAAAATATTACAGAAAGATTATATGACAATGAGACCATTTTAAAAAATGGATACAGTTCTGGATAATGTATAAACATACATATACAAATATATTTAGAAGTGCAAAAGAAAGAATAAAAAAGAAATACAATGAAATATTAAGAAATTTTACAGAATTATGAGAAAAGATAGAACAAGGAATTGACAAAACAAAGAAACAGCAAGAGCTATATGAAAAGAACAGAGAAAAGGTGAAACACTGTTATATAGGCAAAGATTTTTTTCTGATAGGAAAGAAAGATAATGTTTCCTCTTATTTAGGAAAAGAAATAAAAATGAGAGAAGGAATGATGGAGGCTATCGTAAAGAAAACATCAAATACAAACATCAAGATATTATGGCAGTAGTAGATAATGTTTTAAAGAAATTTATGAAGAAGAGGAAATGGATGGGCAAAAATCTGTAAAAGCAAAGATGTTTTTAGAATGTGCTATTATGATAGATGATAAAAGGTAAGAATGAATGAATAGCAGGATAGGATGGTACAAACTATGAGTGTTATAAGGAAATGAATAAAGATGAAAAAAAAACGTTTTTTAAATATTAAATGAATAGATGAATGCTGGTATAATGAAGAAAGACATATGTAGTGTGTGATAAAATTTATATGCAAAAATGATGAAATGATATAAAAGGAGGCCTATAACACTTAGGAATAAGGACTATAAAATATTTATAAAAATGCTACAAAAGGATGGAGAAAGTAATGGATGAGGTAATGAAAGAAAGCATCTATGGTATAAAAGGAAGAGATGTGAATGAAATGTTGATTACAGTGAAAGGAGAGCTGGAGATAATACTGAACTCAAACAAAGATGTACGACTAATAGCATGTGATAACGCTAAATCCTTTGATAAAGTTAGTCATTAAGTAATGTGTCAGACATTAGAATCAAATGTGATAAGAGAAAAAGCATTGATGTAGTATAGAAATGTGGACACTTTAATTACTATGCCTGTTTCCTTCCAATCTGTAATGCATTTATGAATATCCTACACTGTTTCTCTCGGAATGGGGTACTGTTTCTGATAGGGTGGTAACCTGTCTGTAGGTTCCTCTGCCCTTGCAGTGGAGCAGTAGCCAGACCACAGCTAGTATAGTCCAGTTTTTGTGTTGGTGCTGAATTCAGGGCTGTGTTACAAGTTTCTGTGTTTGCTCATACTTACGTGAATAGAAGGAAGTATCTCTGTTCACCTGTGAGAGAGGGGAGCTTTGAGTAACGTATCTGTCCCTGGAGAAGTGGTTTCAGCCCAGAAACTAGTAGTTTATTGGCCATTTTGGAATAATTTCTATCTCTTTCATTTCCCTGCTATAAAACCCACATTAGCATGGTTTTGCTCACCAGGCAGTGCAGATTAGCTAGGATATAACTATTCCCGGCTCCACAAAGTCTACTCTTCAATTTTTCCCTTGGAACTAGACAAACTTTCAACTTAAGAACTCAAACCATTTACTTCTCAGCCTGGCACTTGTCCAAAACTCATAGCAAGCACTAATAAACCTTAGCACTAGACCCCCCCCCCCATACTGTAGAGAAGGACAAGGATCTCTATTCGACCTTACCGGCCAATCAGTAAAACAGCTCACTGTACCTATACAGACATGTCCAAAGGGCAGTTTCAGGTGTACTCTCTGGTCCAACTGGTGAATCTGGGCATTTTGAGGCCATGTTACAACTGCCTCATGTACACAGACAACCCTCTCCTCCTACCACCAAACACTAATGCATGCAAGAAATGCGATTATACAGCCAGACTGGAGGCTAAGCTCTCTCAACCCAAGACTGGACCAGACAGTCAAGAGGAGAAGGGAATTACTTGCATCACACCCCCAGTCTCACACAGACCTATGAAACCAGAACCAGCAAAAACACACATGAATACATAAAAACATACTCGGAGGCTCTAAATAAAAATCTGCAAAAGCAACAGAGACCTCCAAAGCAGACATCTAGCCACCTCCACCCCCCAACACAAACCATGAAACATATACTTCACAAAACCAGTGTGCCATGCAATCAAAGCCCTTAAGGCAAAATAACATACTCAATACACTAGTAATAGCTGACTCTATACTCAGGCACACTGATGTCCCACTCACTGAACAAGGTAAAGGTTACTGTTAGCTGCCTGTCGGGTGCCAGGATCCACCACATAACACAAGCATTCAGGTGACTCCAGAACAAGTACAAATAATTTCTGTCATTGTCCATGTTGTTGTGAATGACCTGAGCCATACCTCCCTGGACTACATGAAAAGAGACATGGAAGAGCTCTCTGATCACATAGCCCAGGCTGGTATGACCCTTACCCTGAGTAGCATCCTGCCCTCACCAAGAATGATACCACGGTATAAAGAAAATAATTATCAATTTTAACAATTGGCTAAGCTTCTGGTGTCATTCAAAGGGGATCCAATGTCTGTCATCCTGGGATGACATGCTTGACAAGCCACTTTGCTTCACTAGAGATGGCTTGCACCTGTCACCCTCAGTCTTTTGAATACTGGCCAAGGCTCTTGCCACCCCCATAGTGCCTTTTGTAAGCAAGGCTCAAAAGACAAACCCACCGCCGTAAATAGCACAAGTAACAAAAAACTGAGGGTAATGCTACTCAATGCCAGAAGTCTAAACCTCAAAATGCATGCACTCGAGGCACTCCTCAGTATGGAGAAAATTGATATATGTGCAGTAACAGAAACCTGATTTAAGGCTCCAGAGAACACCCAGCACTACCAGGCTACAAGTCATACCATAAATTTTGGCCACAAAACCTGGACTGAAATACAAAAGCCGGGGGCGTATCCATATTCATCAAGGATACCCACACCTCCAGGTTAGTGGCACAGCATGATGCTTCAGAGAACATCCACATGTAACTAACAATCTGCAGAACTGCAATTCAAATTGAAGCTTGCTACAGATCACCCACCATGTCCCAGGACCCCCATTCCACATTTCTGGAAACACTGGGAAACATAAAAGTCCTACCAAACATCCTGATATTGGGTGATTTCAATTACCCAAACATTAACTGGGAGAACTACTCAAGTACTAACTCCCTTGCCCAACATTTCTTAGAATTTATAAACTCAAACACCCTGGCTCAACTGGTCAACACCCCCACCAGTGGTGAAACCATACTGGACCTGGTCATAACCAACATGGGCGACAGGTGTTCCGCACCAGAGGTCAACCCCTCGCTGGTTAGATCTGACCATAAACTAATCACTCTGGATATCCACATTTCACCCCCACCCCCAGTCAAAGAAACCACTGTGAAAAACTTTTCAAAAGCAAACTTCATGTTACTTAAGACCAAGGTGGAAAGTTTCAAATCCCCCATGCTAAAGGATAATGCTGCCCAAGCTGCAAAATCCTTTACTAATGCATTCTACGGGCACCTACAAGACTGCATGGATCATGCTATCCCAAGAAAAACCAATACTCACTCCTTCTAGAAAAGGAAACCAATCTGGTGAACCCCTACCATAAACAAGTTATACAATAGATGGAGGAAACTAGTACAGAAAAGAGTAAAATCACAAGAGGGGAAGACATCCCTGATCAGTATCTGCAAGAAACTATGATCCCTCATAAAATCATCCAAGGCTAGCTTCGAAAGAAAAATTGCCAAGGACCCCAAAGATAACCATAAGGCATTCTTTAGACCAGGGGTGTCCAACCTTTTGGCTTGCTGGGGCCGCATTGAGTGAACAGAAATGGTCTTGGGGCCACATATAAAATATATCATATAGTTAACTCTTTCGTTGCTTCGGAAGACGACAGTCGACCTCCTGGCTGTACTGTAGGTGCATTTGAACAATGAATAAATGTAATAAATGCCTAATATTTGCCTTAAAATTCTAATTCTCATTCTAATTCTAATTCTCTAATCTAACAGTTAACTCTAACATCTTTGTTAATATCTATATCTATATCTATATATATATATATATATATATATATATATATATATATATATATATATATATATATATATATATATATATATATATTTTTTACAAATAAACAGATATTTACTACAGCACTAGTATTTCTCACTGGGAAAACCATTCCAGCACTCCAACTACGTAAAATGTCAACATCAGCAGTCCTACAATACTATAATCCACAAAAATAACCCAACAAATTTGCAATAAAGCTAAGAATTCACATTACTGACTTAATAAAACAATTCTGAATAAGCTACAAGAGGGTCTCACCCAAACAAATAACTGGTGCCAGAAATATGACCTCAAGCTAAATGCCAAAAAATGCATCATCTTCCCCTTTGAGGAGAGTGATGTCCCCACAAATTATCACATTATAAACAATGCTGTAAGCACACAATAAGTCGTATGGTACTTGGGCACCCAGGTTGATAGAAACCTGACTTTTGACCGCCATGTTGTCTCTGTTGTAAGGAAAGCTTTTTACATGGCCCACTTCATTAGTAAGGGTATCTCATCCAGGGACAAGGCAGTCATAATACCTCTGTATTCTTCCTTTACAAGAGCCATTATTAAGTGCAATGCCCCTTTTGACATGTGCCAAAGCAAAACACCCTGCCAAAAGAAAGACTACAATCATTTCTGACAAAAAAGGTCAAAGGACTAAGTTCACTTAGTTATCCAAACAGACTAAAAAGCTTCTTGCTTTCCTCTGTCTCTCACTGGCCCCTATAAATTTCATCATTGGCTTGCTTTCCAGGCTAAGAAAGATCCTGCCTTAAGAGACTTCCTCTACCTCAGAAATACTGGTTATACTTAAAACGCTCACTACAAAAACCACAGCTTTCACTGCAACATAAACAAGCCACTTTTTATGGACAGGTTCTTGACACAAAAGCCTTCAACTTCGGTAAAAAGCTCTTCTCATTATCAAACAGTGTAGTTCAGCAACATGATGACTGGATGGATAGCCATAAATGTAGTCCTTGGGTAAGTAGCATAGCCTTCATCAAACCAGATGGAAAATCCACATACTAACCTTTCCCAGCTGGATGGCTAAGATCTAGCATTGGTTACTCAAATCTAGTTGCCCAAGAAGAGGGGCATGTTTAACTAAGAATTCCATTTGCAAAATTATATTCAGCTATGTACAAACAGCTTTCTCCTAAAAACTTAACTCATTGATATTTGCCTTGCTGTAATTATAACTGTAAAAAAAAAATGTTTTTAAGTTTATTCTGTACCTCAATGATTCTCACTGTTACGAAATGTAATCTCTGCCATATTGTATGAGTACTACATCCATAAGTTGCTGTCTCTCTCTCTCTCTCTCTCATGTGTTGTACTATATTGTTTTGTGTTATTTTTGGAGCTTTTCTCACCGGGCCTCCACTGAAAATGGACCTGTGCCCAGTCGGACTTTCCTGGTAAACAAATGTAAAATAAAGTAAAATAAATAAAAATAAACTTCCTTCCAATCTAAAGCCATTTGACAGACATTTTAATTTGTGCAGAAGTTACTCACAGACTGACAGTTTACTGAGCTGTAATGCTGACCTTCGCTTTTGAAAAAAACTAATTCCCAGACTTTGTCAATAGCTCCAAGTGTAGAGAGCATTATTTATTTATTATATATTTATTTATTTTTGAAAAACATCTTTAAAACTGTTAAATTGATTACACACCCAGAAACACAGAAAAGTTATTGGGATTATGTAAACCACAGACTGCTGCAAGAAATCAAAGTCACATTAGCACTCTATGCTTACGTCCGAACAGATGAATCATACCTGTCAATTCGAAAAGAAGTAAAGTAGCTTAATAAGAAGGTTATTTGCAAGGTTACATGGCAGTTTATATTAGAAATAAGCAGAGATATTAAAAAGGATCTGTTTTTCATAATTATGCCGAAAAGTCTTCCAAGGTAAATACAACTTCTGATTTAGTATGGAACCATACCTCTCAACCTTAGAGCAAGAAATCTAGACAAAGCGAAAAATAAAAGTGGGACACAGGCCCAAAAATAGTTATGCATCACAGACACCATTGAAACAACTGTAGCTGCAAACATTATACATCACTTATAATTTTCTGTCCCATTATTGTCAGTTAAACATTATATGGCTCATTCAGTCCTGCCTTCTTTTGCATCAAAGAAAACGATGCTTTGAAATGACAAATGCATTAAAAATAATAAATAAAACACATTGCATCAACATCCTGCAACTTCCTACCTGCAAGCAACCACAGAGCTTTCACTGAAACTAGAGCTGCTTGTTTCCCCAGAATGACAGCTTTCCCTAATTAAGTCTAATGGTATACAATCTACCAGTATCTGGATTACCTGAAATAAATTAAATTATGGCCTGTAAATTGAAAGTACACTTTGTTTAATTAAACTAAACCCACTTACTATATTTTTTCAGTAACATCCCAATATCCATTTCCAGGTCACTTTACAAGACATTGGCAGTGGTAGACTTGGCATCCTTCAGAACCCCACAGGCCCACGCTAATACGTTGTCCATTAAATGTAAATATCCATCCACTGTAAATGGCAAGAGGCTAGGTCTTAAAAAATCTACTTCTGGCATGCGTACCCAAGTATTAGGTTTTGAAACAAAGAAACATATTCTCCAGAGTCCGTAAGTCTCTGTCTTTAATAATCATCTACTGTTACAGCACTCCCAACACATAAGCACACACAAATGCACTAAAATCCCCAACATTTAAAAAATGACATTGTGCCCACTTGATTTGCCAGTATTGATGATCCGCCAAAGCTATGCTTACTGTTGTCCAATCTACCACTGCTTAGAACCCACCAACGAAAAAACAGTACTAGGTGCTTTTTTGTTTGTCTGAAAAAACAATACAACTTTATATGCAACAGTCCCACATAGTCAGTCCACTACTGACCCATTAACCCTAGGCTGCTGTCTCATTCTTACTCCCTGGAACTACATTACCTTGGATGACTACTTTTATTTCCTAAGCAAAAGACACAAATTGGAAGATGAGGCAAAAATCCAGACATTCTTTGAAAATCCATACAGTTAAGAGGTATGAGTTCATGTTCAATACAACACTCTCCCTGTCAGGAAAGCCACAATTTAATGAAAGTGTACTCTTAATGTATGATATATTTGAGAGCTAACTTGTTTGTGTTCAGTAGGTAGACTGATCATTGTTAGCCTCTTTGTGCATGCGTCTCTCTCTGTCATGCACACATATACACACACACACACACACACACACACTCTTCTTCTACTTTCACACACACAATTCTGCTTTCATGTATGCACTCACTCACTCCGTACTTACCTATTAACACAGGTAATTGCTGTCCCTTTCAAAGGCAACAGCGGCAAATCCATACATGAGTCCCTCTTCAGCGAGAACACACATACTGATTGTTCGGCGCAAAACAATGGAGTAAACACACTGACCCTTTTTTGGCTCAAAAACAAAACTAGAAGGGTGCTTTGGCGCATGCGCACACCAACATTAGCGTTACAGGTCACTGGAGCAAAAAACACAAAACAAAAAAAAGTGTTTTGGAGCATGCGTACATCCATGTTGCAGTTAGAGGTTGAGGGCCGCATGGAAGAGCTCTGAGGGCCGCATGCGGCCCGCGGGCCGCAGGTTGGACACGTCTACTTTAGACTATGTCAAGAATCTAAGTGGCAATTCCCAGATCTGCTCGGAGTAAGTGCAGAATGGCACAAAATACACTGAACCGACCGATATTGACAACATTCTGGCAGACAGGTCCAGTGCAATCTTCACCCCCCACTCATCCCCAAAAGGGCCCATAACCATCAAGAAAAATGTAGTGACCCTGTAATCACAGACACTCAGGTCAAAACAGTGCTCACCATAGCCAAAAACACAGCATCGATGAAACTGGATGGTGTCCCAGGCTGCCTCCTACATGAGCTCAAAGATGAACTAACTCCTCACCTAAACACACTGTTCAAACTCCGCATCTCCACAGGCTACATGCCCATAGAGTGGCCCACAGCAATGGTTATTCTGCTCCACAAAGGTGGAGCCACAACAGACCCCGGGAACTATCTCCTTGTAAGCCTGACTAGCTTGGTTTGTAAGGCTATGGAGCGCATCATCATGGTCATTAACAGAGACATTGGGAACCTCCAAACACTGGACCCTATCCAGTTCAACTTTGTTAAGGGCAGATTGTGCCTCCTAAACCTGGTGGACTTCTTTGAGACAGTTACCAAGGCTATAGATTAGGTAAATGTGGTCCACACAGCCTACATAGTCCTTGCAAAGGCCTTTGACACCATCCCCCATTCTAGTATTATAGACAAGCTCACAAGCCTGAACATAAACCCCTACATCATGAGATGGGTTGCCAACTGGCCTATGGACAGAACCCACATGGTAAGAGTTGCAGGAGCTAGGTCTGACTCTAAACCAGTTACAAGTGGCATTCCCCAGGGCTCAGTCCTAGGACCCCTCCTGTTCGGCATATACTTCTCAGAGGTACAGGCAAGCACAGGACTATGGCTGAATAAGTTCACAGATGACTGAAAACTAGGGGCTGTAACTGTCTCTCCAGCTGACACAGACATCCTCCCAAAGGGTCTCACTGAGACAGATACCTGGTGTCAAAACCATGGCCTCAAGCTAAATGCCAAAAAATGTATAGTCATCCCCTTTGGAAAAAACAAAGTACCCACAAATTACCACATAGGTGGTAGCCCCCTTAATACAGAAGACAAAATAAGGGATCTGGGGACCCAGGTAGATAGTAATTTCTCCTTTGAAAATCACATTGCCAAAGTGGTTAGAAAATCTTTCTATGTGGCCCACCTAATCACAAAAGAGTTTGCATCCAGATCAAAAGAGGTGATTCTGCCCCTCTACGCATCACTCATCAGACTCATCATAGAGTGTAATGCCCCATTTGGGATGTATCTTACAAGACACCTGCAACAGCTGGAAAGACCACAGAAGTACCTCTCCAAGAGGATCACTGGCCTCAAAAAGATGCCCTATGCAGCTTGACTGAAGAAACTCCAGCTTTACTCAGTTGCATACCGCCTACTCAGAGGTGATCTCTGCCTGACATACAAGGCCATGTCCAACCCAGAATTGATGGACATGCATAACCTAAAGAAAACCATATGCCCTCGAGCCACACACTCTAGGGATCTAAACCTCACCACAACAATAAATAGGACATGCTGGAGGGATAGATTCCAGTCCCGGAGACTTCCCATGCTCTGGAACAAGATTCCAACCTACATTAGACAGAGCTCCTCACTAACACTCTTCAATAGAAACCTTGATGAGTGAATGGGAAACAGGAAGTTTACCCCAAGGAACCCTTCAGTGGCTCTGCTGGACAGAGGCACAGGGAACTTATCTAAAGGTGGCGGCGAAAGCCAACACATTCCAGATAGGCTTATAAATGCCTTTGGACAGATAAGCTAGTACCGATCTATGAACCTATGACCCTATGAACCTATCTTTAGCCCATATCTCTGTAAACTCTTGCATTCACTGATACTTTAATTGCTGGACCTCATTAGTGCAATCTACTGCACACAGCTTTTTGCACATTTTTTTCTGTTTGCACCACTGCACCCATTACAGCATCTTTATTTCTCCACAATATCTTGTTATTAAAATCTAATACAACACCTAATCCAGGCATAATATCCATTCCCAAAATGATACTGTCACACTGAGGATGGAATAAGAATTTTACTCTCACCTTTTTTCCTGGGCTGATTGACTGTATTCAGGAATCTGACTTCCAAATGCTTGCTGCTGAGTGCAGCTACCTTTGACCCTTCAAATCCTGATAGCATTAGAACTGCACTTGGGTCCTCTGGCAGACATCTGTGTGTAACTGAAATGGAAGCCCTTATATCAATTAGTATATTGCTTCATAATTTTGTTCATTAATAATGAAATGTATTGTCTGCCATTTTTACCAGCTTTAAAAGAACTTAAATACACAAGCTGATTTGGTGCTGGGCTACCACACCCCTCATGTTCTGAAAATTGTCTGCTATCATAATAGCAATCACGTTAACTTGAGCTATGGCATACTACTGGTCATCACCTTTGTGCATCATTTACATAATTTATATTGTCATTAACTGTACAGATAGATTTTGCAGGACCTCTTCCCCCAGCAAAAGGGGGCTACTATTATTTGTTGATAGTAGTAGATACCTTTCGCAACTAGGTGGAGACTATTCCCACCAAGGACATGACAGTAAAAACTACAGCATCTGCATTATGGAATAATATTTTT
This sequence comes from Protopterus annectens, assembly GCF_019279795.1. Classification (NCBI taxonomy): domain Eukaryota; kingdom Metazoa; phylum Chordata; order Ceratodontiformes; family Protopteridae; genus Protopterus; species Protopterus annectens. Next base: position 81,781,464 of record NC_056735.1, read on the forward strand.
TCATACCAGAGTCACCCCAGATCATTGAATCTAATAATGGCACATAATTCACAAATCCGGTTATGAAAAAGTGTGCAATCTGTTAAAAATACAATAAAAATTTCATTTTCCATATCACCAAAAATCTAATGGAATGGTAGAAAGAGTGAATAGAACCATTAGTCATGAGGGACTTGAGCACCTAGGCTGATAGCAACTTGACTTTTGACCACCACATTGCCTCTGTTGTACAGAAGGCTTTCTATGAAGCCCACCTCATAAATAGGGGTATTTCATCTAGGAACAAGGAGGTCATAACATCCCTGTACCCCTCCCTTATCAGACCCATTATCGAGTACAATGTGCCCTTCAGCATGTACCATGCCAAGCACATGCAGCAGTTGGTATAAATAAGGGTATTTCATCCAGGAACAAGGAGGTCATAACATCCCTGTACCCCTCCCTAATCAGGCCCATTATCAAGTACAATGTGCCCTTCAGCATGTACCATGCCAAGCACATGCAGCAGTTGGTATAAATAAGGGTATTTCATCCATGAACAAGGAGCTCATAACATCCCTGTACTCCTCCCTTATCAGACCCATTATTGAGTACAATGTGCCCTTCAGCATGTACCATGCCAAGCACATGCAGCAGTTGGTATAAATAAGGGTATTTCATCCAGGAACAAGGAGCTCATAACATCCCTGTACTCCTCCCTTATCAGACCCATTATCGAGTACAATGTGCCCTTCAACATGTACCATGCCAAGCACATGCAGCAGTTGGTATAAATAAGGGTATTTCATCCAGAAACAAGGAGCTCATAACATCCCTGTACTCCTCCCTTATCAGACCCATTATCGAGTACAATGTGCCCTTCAGCATGTACCATGCCAAGCACATGCAGCAGTTGGTATAAATAAGGGTATTTCATCCAGGAACAAAGAGGTCATAACATCCCTGTACTCCTCCCTTATCAGACCCATTATCGAGTACAATGCCCCCTTCAGCATGTACCTTGCCAAGCACATGCAGCAGCTGGAGAACCACAGGGGTTCCTGACCAGGAAAATACAGGGTCTCAAACACCTGTCCAATACAGATAGGCTAAAAACTCTGTCCTTCTACTCAGTCTCATACAAACTGCTCAGAGGTGACCTGTGTTTGGCATACAAGGCCATCTCAGACCCAGCCTTGATGGAGTTGCTGCATATCCGTAAGTCAAACTCCACTTGCACATCCTGCATGTAAGACCTCAGCCTGGTCTGTGACATTAACAGAACTTGATGGCAGGATAGATTTGTGTCCCAAAGACTCCCCCATCTGTGGAATAGACTCCCTCTCCATGTCAGACAGAGTACCTCTCTATCCCTCTTTAAGAAGAACCTGGATGACTGGATGGGAAACAGAAGATACACCCCTGGGGTCCCAACTGTGTCCTTGATGGACAGGGGAAGCAGGTGCTGACTTTGTGTGAACATGGGCGAAATTCTGGGTTAGGCTTATAAGGGCCTCTGGGCCAATAGCCTGGTATCATCCTATGAACCTATGAACCTATGAACCTATTAAGGAGAGATTTACTAAAACGTATATACAGAGGTGGCCTAATTGAGTCATTCATTTGCTAGCTATTTTGCTTGGAATAAGGCCATCACCCAATGTTAAATCAGGACTCTTACCTTTTGAGTTAATGACAAGAAGAAACATTTTCCCTTTAACCCATCTTTGGGGTCACAGCCCTCTTATTTTACTGTAATGCAGCACCAGGATTGGTTACAGACTTTGCAGGAATACATCAACAACATGCGTTTATTCCATGCAGGCAGGATGTACAAGATGCTAGGAGACCCAGCCAACATCATATAGCTAAAGTAGGGGCAACAGGTCATGCTGAAGTGATTTGTGTTTGGGGGGGGTTGTTTTTCTTCAAACTGGAAAAAAACATACACCATAGTCAACAGGTAAAACCACTGGTATATCAAATCAAGAGAAATGATTAGAATCATGGGAAAGGAAAGTTAAAATTGTGCATGCTGATCAGTTAAAGCTTGGTAAAGATACAGATGTTAAGTCAATACTGCTTTTTGTACTTTGCAGGTTGTAACACAGAACACATTGCCAGCTTTGAATTTTTAAATAAATGCATACCTTTCAACATCAGCCATCCAGCCTCGCAAAGGAGATGGAAAGGGGGCGGGGTTAAAAGACCTAAATGTAAAGGGGACACAGCAAGGGAGCTTGGAGCTCTATGAAGGCCTCTCCAATACCTCAGGAGTGATTTGGGATGATGGAGTGTAGGCCTGATATTGTTGCTTTGCTTGACTGTGTATTTGTCAAGGTCTGGGATGGTCCAATCATTTATTTTGACAACTGTATTACAAGAAGAAGAACTACAGCTGAAAATTGCAAGTGACTGTGAAACAGTTTATGTGCCAGAAAATGAAACATTAAAAGCTTAATATTTTTTGGTGTTTCTTTAACTATAGTAGACCATTAGTGGTACAAACATAATAACACATTTTTTACATGGAATGTGGTTAATAGTATAGACTTTTTGCAAAGAAACAGTTTTCAAATTGAATCTGCATGTATTTATCTTAAATATCTAGAGGAATATTTTCTTTAGGATTAACACAAGTATGCAAGGCAGATGCAGGTATGTATTCATGTTGGGTAGTGACATCACAATATCAAGTATTACAAGCTGAGTTTCAAGACCAGGTTCTATGTACAGGGCATCACCTAATAAAAAGAGTAGTCGTAAAGTAGGACTGGAATCCACATTACAATACATTCACCAAGCATCAGTTTACCTACGCACATGCTTTTAATCTGTCTCAATGTTGGGTCTATGTTCATGTGCCAATGTCAGGGAAAGTTATCCCTCTAGTGACACTTTCAGTTAGTCTTCAAGAAATAGCCATTATGCTTGATAGGTTATATGATGAGAAAGGAAATGGGATAAACAGTAAAATGTTTGAAGAAATTAATGTTAATAATGCCCAATATCTGACTCTATAGACAGCAGAGAAAGGTTTCATTTGCTCTAAGACAGAGACATCATGGTACAATAAGGCACCAGTTTGTAAGGCAAAAAACACAAGCAATAGTCAGTGTAATTTTACCATTACAGCATAGAGCAGTGGAAAAGGAAAATATTCAGGTTAACAGTTCGTACTCTGCCTAACTTTATTAAAGATGCAGAGAAACAAGTAAAGACTGTGCTTGGCATTTTCTTCATATGCTGCTTCTGGAACAGCAGGGATGGCATTGTAACTGTGCTTTGGATTATGTGTGCGGAAACAGAGCCTATAAATGGCTACAATCAAATTGATATGGGTCGTGTTATATAGAATATGTAATACCAGCCATAAGACATTTTAAAAAATTACCTGGCCCAATAAGTTTTAAAAACCACAGAACTAAAACAGAATTAAACACTAACTTTCAGAATAATGTACAGATTTTTAAATACATCACACATACATCAGAACTTAGACTTAAAGACCCTAAAGGCTATAAATCTGGTGATGGGGTAATCACTGGACCAGGTATTATTTACTGCATATGGAGAAGTTAAAATATTTAAAAATTATTTAAATAAGCCAAGTTGCTAGAGGAATTACCTAATAGTACCTTTGAGAACATAAAAACATTACTTTGAAAATGGCCATAATGCGTATGGTGGTCCTCCAGTATGGTATGGCCCTTAATTACCTGCTGCCTTCCCAGCATGGGACTTGTGGCTTAATTGAAATGGAATGCTGTAGTTATATAACAGAGAAAAGTAAATCTATCACAATACATCTGCAAATTATAAATGAGGTAATGACCAAGGTGCAGGATATGGGTAACACTTCGTGGACAAACTGGATTGCAAACCTATTTCAAGGTTTGGATGGGAGAGTATTAAAATATCTTATGGTAGTTATATTACTTTTATTAGCATTAACTATTACAGTGTCACTTTGTAAACTGTGCATTACAAAAATGTAAAAAAAGGGTGACATAAAGCCCATATATTCAAACCAGATTACAGTAGTTAGTAATACAAATGGAATACATTTGTAAGGTAGCTACTAAAGAAAATTCCTCTAAAAAACTTCTGTCAGGAACCTCAGGGGGAGCTGTTAAACTGAGGGTTTTCACTTTAAAGTAGTTGTTAGGCATAAGGTAAAATAAACATAGTAAAATAGGCCTGGAAATATAAATTCAGACTTGTGTCTTCATTTATGTATTGTGTTTCAAGAAAAAACAGTTCAGTAGAAGGGAAAACATAACTTTTCTAGCTAAGCATGAGATGTGCAGAAATAATAGTTCTCAAGGGAAAACTACAGAATGTTCCTTTCTCAAGAGAAAGATATATGTACTTGCAATGGAATGCTAGATAAAGAATAGACAGCTAGGCACCAGCAAGACATGGCATGGGAATCAAGGTTAAGGTGGTGGATATGGCTGCCAGAGGAAAGTTACCAAACCAAAGTAATATAATATGTATGTTTAGAATGGAGAGTTCAGTTGCAGTCTGGTACAAGACTTGTTCAGATATTCTTGTTGAACTACATTCTTGTTATCAGCGATTTAATATATTATGCTGCTATATACCATTTAAATATGCTGCTTTGACATTTATATATGCTGCTATTATATTATATCCCAGTCCCTAGAATAAACTATTAGTAAGCAATCCATGGCAACAGAACTCTGATTTCTTATGCACCTGTAGTGGACGTGAATTCAGAAGACACGCTGAAGGTAGCCTGAGTATTATTCCGCCCATGACCATCTGATTCCAAAACACATCATATGATACTACCCAACTTACATGTGAGAAACAGCTTTGCTTACTCTAGTACTGAAATCCTTGTCATATGCTTTATGGACCCCCAAGGAATTCAAGTGAATACTATGGATTATGAGGAAACCCATAGCAAAACATCAGAATATATAAAAATCCACTCTGCTGTTAATGAACTGCAACAGGCTGCAGTGATACAAACCAGAAATTAGGTGGTGGCTGGGCTCCCTAGAAGGCAGCCAGATGGAGTCAAAGCAAGGCTGCAACTAAACCAGTTGCCACACCAGCAAATAATCAACAGATACCAGCTAGTTGGACAACTTGTACAGGCTATCTGCAACATGTGTGTCTCACACATGTCTGCGCATGCCCTGTGAGGAAATTCCATCCTCCTTGAAACCAAAGCGTGTCTCAGCCTGGGTGTACTTAGATCTGGGATTTTCCAGAGACAAATGGGGATGCAGTGGGAGTATCACAGACAACTGCCAGTAGCATCCTGGCAAAACTACTGGAAGCAATGTGCAGCAAGGTAGATGCATGTACTTTCCATCTGCTCCCATGGAATAGAGAACTGTCATTCAGCAGTTTTACAGCATCACAAACTTCCTACATGTACTTGGTGCAGTAGACTGCACAAACATACCTATCAAGACATCAGTACTTCCTGAAGCAGACATATATATAAACAAAAAGGCTGGCCATCCATCAGCTGATTAGTTGTGTGTGTGCAGCTGACGGCAGAATAACAAACATCATGGCAACAGACCATGGAGATGTCCATGATGCTGCCATTTGGAGGGAAAGTGGACTGAAGGCTGCAATCCAGCAAGGATCACAGGAACACAGCTAGGACAGAAGTTAAGGATACTCCTCACAGCAATACACATCCTGAACACATATGCTCCCACTCCCCACAACAGATGACTGTGGCTATCCACATGAGCCATGACTAATGACCCCATACCATGAACCATCCAACCCTGCACAGGAGGCCTATGATAGAGCACATGTGACAACTTGAAACACCATACAGCATGTGTTAGGTGAAAAATAGGTTCAGATGTATGGATGCATCTGGGGTTGCACTGCAATACACACATGAAAAGGCAAAAAAATGATAATGGCGTGCACCACGCTGCACAATATGCTACCCAGAGCACGTGGTAGTCTTCCCGCTACAGGTGTGGGTGAACTATCCCCACAAGAACCCCAAATGTCAGAATAGGACATTCCACAGTTATCAGAGGAGGACCATGAGGATGTGAGCAGAGTGCAGGCCCAAGCAATGCACCAACATCTGACCCACATCTTTGAGTCATGAGAAGCCACACATACATGAGTTCACACATTAAACAGTGATAGCCAGGTGTTGCCCCACCACAACAGCAGCACAGAGTGCATGTAATGACAATTACCCACTAGATGCACACACTGAGCATCAGACATAACATCATAATCATAACATATAACACAACATATTACAACATAAACATATCCTAATGTGGTAGTTCAATAATTTGAGACATCTATGTGTACTACACTGTTGGACACACTCTACCCAGTCTAGAGCGAACTCGCTGATGTCTTACACCATGGTCCGCTCTGCCCTGACTATGTATTGGCAAATTTCTCTGATTGCTCCACAGAAGAGATGGACAATATTTTTTCTATTTAACTTTTATTATTGGTGTTTATATAACTCTAATAATTTATAAGTAGCTTCATTATTGTTAGAGGAAGTTTCTTTCTGTGAAGTAAGGCAAATATATGTGTTTCACCTGGAAAACTAGGCAAACCAGATAGATAGTGTGATGCACTGTTTATGGAAGGGTGACTAGCAGGCAGATTATATTTGAAAAAGGCAGTGTTTAACTGTGACCACAGTTAAGGTGTTGGTGCTGATTACGTCCCAGATTTGAGCATTAATAAGTTGTACAACAGAAGGAAGAATATCATATCTTAAGCAGGATGTGCAATGCCCAGCAAGGGAAGAACTTCCTCATCAAACTAAACAAGCCACTCTGAGGACTGATTACGTCTACCAAAGCTAAGTCTGAAGTAAAAGTATACTCCCAGGCTAAGGAGAAACATAAGGCATTATTCAGCTATGTACTCAACCTCAAAGGCAATAACCAACAATGTGCTGAACCAATTGCAAATGTAGCCACATATTCTGAGCCAGAAGATGTATTGACTCTACTGACTGATAAAGTCAGCTGCAAATTCACCCCATTTTCACTCCAGGACACCACTGAAGAAATTCTTTCAAGCATTAGTCCCCCAGTTATCACTGGGGAAGCCGTCCTTAAAGTACTGTCCAAAGCCGAAAATACTGCATTGATGGGAAGTGATAATATCCTGGGATGCTTCCTTAGCAGCATAAAACACGACCTATGGGGCCCACTAGACTCACTATCTGCTACTATTATCATGCTCAAGGACCAAACAAGGTATTAATCCATAAGTCTTACCAGTGTTATACGTAAAGCCACGGAAACAATGATTTATAGATTTCATAAATGACGACATGGGAAACCTTAACAAACTCGATCCAACTACATTTGGTTTAGTCAAGTTCAGGCCATTCCTAGTCAAGTACTCTGCAGTGTGCCATCTTGCAAATGAGATGGTAAGCCAGGTTCCTATCTGCCTAGGTGGTGGCAGATGAAATGGATGTAAAATATCTGGGTCTACTTCACGTCGTCGATATCGAGTCTGATATTGCCGGCATGACAATATCAAAAGTGAAGAACATCATGCAAGTAAACGGAAATCTCCATAAGGGGAGATTTCTATTTACCTCAATGTAGTGCGGTCTCGGAGTTGGTATATTTAAGTAGGGGGGGGTGTGGGTGCAGGGGTGCTTGGCCCCTGCCTACGCCATTTAGTTTTTTTTTAATTTGTTTTTTTTTCCATTATTCAATGTTTTACTTAATCGATCAATAAAGTTTTACCTTTATTGATTCGATTAAGTAATCTTTCGATAACGAGATATAGACGCAAATATCCCACGTCATTTATAAAAATGACTGTGGGTTAGATTATTTCCACATATTCTGCACAATAGTTAGATATTTCTTATATAATTATTAATCATCCCCTTGCACAAAGGAGAGGACGCCACCGAATTCTGTAATTACCACCCTGTCACCATTATTTCTCCAGTACCGAATATTCTATAAAAGTGTATGCAGCTCTAACTTCTCAAACACTTAATAAATAGCAACCGCCTCTCCTCTGAACTGTATGGCTTCAGCCAGGATTCTCCAGACCAATTCTTTCCAGGCCCAACAAATGCATTCGAAATCCATGATATTCAGAAATGAAGGGGTAGCACCCTTTCATTTGGACCCCAAAACTCAGTAAAAACCGAGTAATTTGGTACGGTTAAGAGGTCCTAGTGCATTCAAAATTCTCTTTCCAAGCCCAATGAGTGCATTTGAAATTTGCAATATTTGAAAATAAAAGGGTGCCACTCAGGAATCATGGCACCCCTTCATTTGGACCCCAAAATATGGTAAAAAACAAGAACTTTGGTATGGTTGAGAGGTCTGCCTTGATGCCATGCCTTTACTTATAAGTTGAGCCAGAAGGAAGGATGTCCTCACTACTGTAGCTACCTGGTGGTCAATGGTTAGGTAATTATTTATCTGTCTTCCTAGGTCACTCACCACTGGGTCTACCTTTAGGGGTTTGTTATCAGCATTATAATTTGCAGGGACATCTGATTTACTGAATAGCATAATTACATATTTTTTAGCACTTAATCTCAGATCACAGTTTTTGCACCAGTTGTTTGTCATTTTTACGCCTGTTTGTAAGATGTGAACATTATTTGAGGATTTGAAGATTGTTCCCAGCTTACAGTCAACGAACTTGGTGAGCCAGAGGCGTCTAACATTGGCCTTCACTTCAGAGAAGTATATATCAAACATGAGGGTCCCAACACCAAGACCTGTGGGACACTGCTAGTAACAGATTTCTTAGATTTGCCTATCCGGACAAAATGGGTCCAGTCAGTAAGCTAGTTTGCTATCCACCTGAGGATGTAGGAGTTTATGCCCAATGCAGTAAGTTTATCTATGATCCCTGAGTAGGGGATTGTGTTGAAAGCTTTGGCCAAGCCTAGATAAGTGATGTGTTCTGTTTTACCCTCATTTATGGCCTTTGTGACTTTCTCGAAGTGGTCCACCAGATTGAGCAGACAAAACCTCCCTTTGACAAAGCTAAATTGCGTCTGGTCCAGTGTTCGGAGATTTCCTATGTTGTTATTTATCAGGTGCATGACAATACTGTCTCTCCATGGCAGTGCAAATAAGACTGGTCAAGCTTATGGGTGTGTAGTTTCTGGATCAGTTGATGGGCCCCTCTTGTGTGGAGTTAATACTGGTGCAGTCCTCCATTCCTCTGTAACAAAGTCCATCTGGAGGCTGTGGTTAAAAAGGGCTTCTAAGTGGTTCTGAAAGATTCTGTTTTAAGCTATTTAAGAAGCATCATGGAATGTTGTTGGGATCCATGGAGTTTGTGTTTTTGACTTTAGCAGGTGCACTAAGGCAAGGTGACCAATGGTCCCAGTTTTTCCAGGACAATCCCAATTTGGAAATCTCTGTCCCAGAATCCCAAACATTGTCTTTGGGACACAGAAATGTCCTAGTTTAGACCGCTCAGTCTGAATGGTGACTTGGCATCCCAGGGTGGCCAGTCCCCCTGCTTTCCCATCCTAAGCAGCTCTGGGGACTTTGTGATTTTTCAGGGATGCCTTTGCCCTGGCAGGGTGCCTTCCAGGCCCTGCCACCATCAGTCAGTCACTCCCTCAAGGACTTCCATCATGGGGGGTTCTGCTTGACCCCACTCACCCAGGCAGGAGCTCTCCAGGCCCTACACCCATCTGTCTGGTGCTTCCGTACTGACTTCTGTCAAGGCCAAACTCTACAGTCCTCCCCTTCGACCTGGCCAAGAGACCTTCCCCGGCTGAGGCCCCCTGTGTCAGGGGACTCCGGCAACTGCATGTCTCTTGCAGGCTGCCAAATTGTGCCGGATCACTCATGCTTATGGACACTCTCAGGAGAGCTTCCCTCTGATCCCATTTGCTCCTCTGGAACTCCCGTCAGCCACTGAGGGGCAGATCCTCTCTCATGAAGGCTTCAGAGTCCCCCTGCTTTCCCATCCAAAGCAGCTCTGGGGACTTTGAGATTTTTCAAGGATGCCATCGGTTATAGGATGAAGTTGGATGCCTTTGCCCCAGCAGGATCTCTCCAGGCCCCTCTGTCATCTACCCTGGCACTTCCTCAATGACTTCCATCATGGGGGCTGTGCCTGACCCCCTCACCCAGGCAGGAGCTCTCCAGGCCCCACTGCTGCCCACCCTAGTGCTCCCTTAAGGACTTCCATTGTGGGGTGCTCTGCCTGACCCCCCCTCACCCAGGCAGGAGCTCGCCCCACCCAGCCCTGCCACTATCTGCCTCTCTCCCCCTTCCAAACTTCTGTCCTAGAGAGGGCAAGGTCCGTACTGCATCTCCCAGGTGAGAGCTGTCTTGTACCAGTCAATGTCCACCTCTCTCTCCCTTCCAGACTTCCATCAATACTGTCCCCCTCTGGGGTTCCACTTCTACCCAGGAGAGAGAGGTCTTTTCCAGGGTTACATATTTCCTAATTGCTGCCAAATCATGCAGTGTCATGCATGCTGTTGAAGCCTGCTGTTGAAGCCTCTCAGGGGATCTTCCCAGCTTCATGTAACTCTGCTGGGCCACGAAGCCTCAGACAGTCCCTCATACAGACTTCCATGACACCAGTTCTCCACTTTGCCCTGCACCTAGGGCTTTCAAACTCACAGAGGATGGCCCTGGGTCCCCCCATCTCTGCACTTTTTGTGGCACACCACTGTCTCTCACCCCCATGGTGCCAGGTGCTGATTAATGTGCATCACTTCAAGCCTCCTGGCATGTGGCCTCTTACCTCCTGGGTGGTGCTATTCACAGAGTGGCCTCCCCACAGTGCCTGGTGAAGGAGGGGAGGCACACCTGCCTGCTCCAGTGTGAGATGGCATGGCTGCCCTATCTCCACTCCCATGGGGGCTGGGAGAATTAGATTGCAGACATGGCTTCCTGGGGCAGCTCTCAAGTGTCCCAGTTTAGGTCCTGTAACAAAATGGTCACCTTGCACTAAGGACCTGTTCTTTCTTCATGACCAGTATTGGGATGGTTGCAAGCATTTATTTGGGTGTGTTAGGAGGTGATGGGAGGGTTTGAACTGAACATGTCGGCCAGCAGTTTGTAGTAGTTTCAGGCTGGGTGTAAGTGTTCATGACTAACTTGACGCATCGTTGAGTGCTTCCCCTGAGTTTATGAAAACAATAAGAAAAGCTTTACGGTTATCTTTCATCTGGGAGGCCATCTTTGCTTTGTAGTTTGCTTTGGCAAATTTGACCAGCTCTCTGATTTGTTCAGACTGTTGCGTGTCTTTTTGCACTGTTTTGTCTGTTCCTTCTTGGCTTTGAAAAGGATTATTTTCCTTTTGTTGAATAGCTTTATAAAAAGGGGTCCACCAGGGAGGTTTATTTTTGTCAGTCATCATAGGTTTGACTGGACAGGTACTGCCTCCTCTATGCATCTCTCACAAGTCTGAATGTTGGGAGGTAAGAGGAGAGGGTTGTCTGTGTACATGAGGCAGTTGCTACACTGCCTCAGAATGCCCAAGTTCACCAGGTTAATAGGAGAAAGCACAGGGAACTGACCTTTAGACATGCCAGGGGGGATGGTCGTTATTACTAAGTACTGGAGCTGTTTCTTTATATATATACCTTGTACAGGAAAAATGTCACTCAAGGTGCCTAACTCTGTACAGAGCACTGCCAAACACTTGAGGAGAAACTAATACATAGACCCTGAAATTTTAAGGATGAAGTATTTAGGCAGATATTCTGAAGTCAGAAAGAAATCAAGCAGTACTTGCTGAAAAATAAAAAAAATTAGCTTGTCAAGAATGATGGCAAGAGGGGAGTCACATGAATGGCTACTGCTTGGCTACTACTAATGCTGGTCTCAGCACAGCTTCACTCTGTTGGGATACAATACTCCTTTGCTTCTTCTCTCATCAGTTGCAAAATGTTAGCACCAATCCCAAGATGAGAAGCAGGCCAGGGCCTGTTTGGTGATCCACAGTCTTGTCCCAGATGATGCAAGGTTCTGCAGGCTTGTAGCCTTTTTCTGGTAGATGCTTCAAATAGCAACCAGACCAATCAGGTACGTTAAGCACAGACACTCACCCTCCAACCAGAAAGAGTGAGGAATCAGTGCGCTCTGCTCCTACTCACACCAGGATCAGACTATAAGCGCAGATTCCAAGCTGTCACCTATAAAGCAGTTATTAAGCTTTCTGGTGATCAGCAGTCTCCAGGAAATAATGTAACTGCACTCCTTCTCTTACCAGGAGAAAACAGAAGCACTAATCCCAAGATGACTGCTGAGAGGCAGAATGTGGGCTCTCCAATAACTGGTGGTCTTGCAATAGATGCTTAAAGGTAAGATGAAAAAAATAGTTTATCCTAAACACTGCAGTGTGCACTAGAGGAGTTAGAAGTGAAAGCAGGTAACTAAAGTTTTACCTGTCTAAAAAGTTAGGTTTTAACGGAGAGTCACTATTTTTAAAACAGCAAGATAGATTGAAAGGGGATGGTCACTTTTGTATTCTGGTACTATGGAATACAGTAGGATGGACAGTACATTTAAATAGTTGAAGGGGAATGATTTCACAAAATGATAATTTTGTATTTACTCTCACCAGCCAGTACAAACAGACAGGAAATGAGATATAAGGTCAAGTTAACATAAGGGGCAGGCAACTAGAAAGACAATGGTGTTTAAGAACACAACAGTAACCAGGTGGTAGGGTGGGAAAAAGTTCTGTTTGACTCGCACGAGGTAGAACTCTGGCCTCTTTGCAAGTTTTAATATGCAGTTAAAGGCAGAATACAAGTAAAACATAGTGTATAGAAAACAAATCACAGTATACAAAATAGAAAAAGGCAATAAAGTAATACAAAATGCAACAAATAAAAAGCAAACTAACCTTTCCCTCACAGCAAACTGTAACAGACTCTGGGTCTTTATTGCCTAGTTCCAGATGGAAGATAGGTGTTCTTTCCAGTAATCTGGAATTCTATCCCTACTAACATCAGACAACAAACCAACCTATTTGGATTCAAAAACTTGCTATAGGTACACTTTGAAAACACTTGGTTCTATTCCTGTACCTCCCCAGGTTAGGCTACCTCATGGCTTAGACACCTGTTTAATATCTATTCTCAGAATAAAGCACAAATAGAAATTGTCACTCACACAAATCTTCTAGGAGTCCCCATTGATGAAACCATAGACAAACTCCTAAAATCTGATATTCACTTACAACACAATGTCCAAAAAAACTCATCAGAAATTAGGAATCCTCTACAAGCACTATCACTTCGTCAACTCCTCCACTAAACACACCCTTGCCTCCACTTACTTACTCCCTTCCCTCATGTATGGTGCCCCACTATTTACCAACCTGCATACTATAATAAAGGTGAGGCTCGAGACTTGTTGCAATAAAATAGCCAAGTTCATAACAAATTCCAAAAACATCACCCATCACTGTACTGTTCTACACTCCCTAAAATGGCTGGATTTACCAAACTGCCTCTGCCATCTACAACTAACCACAGCCAACAAACCGATCTTTCAAGCTTCTTATTGTCCTGCCCTTAGATCAATATTCATAACAGGTGCTTTAGATCAGTGAACTAGCAACTTTTGCAGGTTTACAAACCAAACTTTCCACCTGGCCAGTTTTTTTACCCCCACTCTTAGCCAAAGTTTGAATGCTCTGCCTTTAACCATTAGAATAAAACAAAATCATGCCCACTTCAAAGCTTCTCTATAGGAACACCTATCTTCCATCTGGAACTGCACTTGCACTCATCCTCGGAGTTCCTCTATGCTCTTACTCACTCAAATATGCTGCAATTAGCTTCGCTCTGAATTTCTAGCTGTTATTTTCACATTGTAAGCTAATTATCTGTTAGGTGTATATTACTAATGTATAAAATTATACTTTAATTACTGTACTGAGGAGCTTTTCTCCCTGAGCTCCACTGAAAACGGGCTCTGAATGGCCCAGTGGACTTTCCCATCTGACAAACTGCAAAAAAATAAATAATAAATAAATAAATAAATATTACCCCATATAACTCAAGGCAAATTCTGAATGTAAATCACCTGCTGTCTTCCACCCTTTGACCTTACTGTCACTTCTTCTAACTCTACTCACCCCACTCACAATTTTTCTGCCTGGCAAAATTCCATCTCACTCATTACTAAGTTCAACATTTACCCCCAACTTCACTAGAACTTCCTTTATCTCTATATCAGCTAACAAAAATGCATTCTTTTCACATATTTCATACCTCCTCTCTGCCTTTTACACATATCTGCTATACCTCATCTCTTATATTTCGCATACACGTAATGTAAAATTATAAATTACATTTTAAACCTCACTGTAGATGTCAGTTTGCAATGTACTATATTACTGATTGTAGATTTTCCCAACTCTAACTCCCAGTCAGTTATTGTATATACAAACTGTAACTTTAAGCTTTACGTTTTTGTCTGTTGTATAAAACTTCCTGTTTTGTAAATGGAGCTTTTCTTCCCTAGCATTGGCAGCAAAGGGGCAACACAGGCTTTTCAAACTACCCCAACTGACAAAAGCAATACATCAATAAAAAATAAATACATACATACATGCATAAATAAATAAAAGATGGGTGCCAATGGTGAAGTGATACCCCCACCCTATGTGCAAAAATGGGAAAAAAGGGGGTTGAGAATGGATGGATGGCTAGACTTTCTCATGATGTGCACTTTAATATTATTCACTGACTGGAATAAGCCCGGTTTCTCTTATTACATGCTATTCTTCTTTTCGCTGCATTTATTCTAGAACTGTATAGAAAGTAAAAAAAAAGAAAGATAAGAAACTAATAACTCTTTTTCCATACTGTTTGGAAACATCTTCACTAGAGATGTATTTGACATATAAATCTTTTTCTTAAAGGTAATCGGAATACCTTCCTCCACTCTTGTCAGTTTTTCTTTTTTTTTTCAGCAATTCTTTGTCTTGTTCTGTCATAGCATGATATTATTCAAATCTCATGCCTAATTCACTGATTCCATTTCTTGTGCGATAAATTATGTACACACCAGTTGGTGTACTGGTTAAAGTGCTTGCCTCAAAAACTCAAAGTGGAGGGTTTGAGTCTCTCCTTTGGAAGGAGAATTGGCTAAGTTTAAAAAGGCCCACAAAAGGAGTTAGCAAATTAACTTCCCCAACAAAACTTCTGTTTTTGCAATTACGTCTTTCATTAATACTTATTTTTTCTATTAATACTAAATCAAAAGACAACATTAAGGACTGTTCAATTCATCATTATTTTTCTATCTTGTTCTTCTAAGGCATTCCCACAAGTTATTATGTGCATTCATCACCATAAGAAGCAGAAACACACTCATTAGACACCCGTTTCATCTCTCTTCTATTGTAGTCTTTTGTTTATTACTAGACATTCTATAATGCTGATACCCATGACAGGCTCTTATCACGTAGTCGAACTTTTGCAAGTTTGAACCACATATGGTCGAGACCATATGTTCGAATTTGTAAAAGTTTGAGCGTTTGAATGGAAATCTTCATAAGCAGAGGTTTTCATTCACTTCAATGCAGTGCAATCTTGGAGTTGGTATATTTAAGTAGCGGGGGTGTTGGGGGCATAGCCCCCCACATGGGGGTGCAGGGGGGCTTGCCCCCCACTTACAATTTATTTCTTTGTCCATTGTTTTTTTATTTTTTTTTTATGTAGTCGAAGTTCTGTAACTTTAAACATAATGGTTCGACCAATAGGTGTGCGGAGTTACGTAACTTCGAATATCTTATATAGACCCATCCATGACACTTAATAAACTAATTTAATAAATATTAACATCTTCTTTTGTTTACTGTTTTCTTTTAAATTATTCTGCATTTCTGTATGATTTATACTGTCTTTGCCACGTCATAGGCAAACATTCTTCCTTCATCTTTCCCATTTCCTATATTTTCTACTACATCTTTTATTAACACAAGCACCTCACTGACATTACACAGTATACATCCCCTCTGTTATTACTTCATCCAAATCACCCAGAATTCTTTTCTGAGTAATCTCCATAAATATTTTATGATCTGTATTCTGCAGTGTTGTTGGCCTCCATTTTTATGTCTTTTTCCACCTTTTTTCATATAAACTTTATGATGCCTCTGCAAATTTCTTCAGTTTATATCCCTACATTCATCCATTCACTTATTACTTGAAACATCCCTCCTTCTCTGCCTCCATTATTTCCTTAAACAACCATACCCTAAACCATCTGGTTGAGGTACAAACTCTTACCCTCATTCATTTCTTGAAATATCCTTTTCTATTTTTTGCTACATTTTTTCCTTTTTGTTCATATTCCATATTCCTCTTTCCACCTAATTCTTCTCATCGTATAAGTTATTCTACAATATCATTGAGATCTTCCTGGTTAAACTTTAATTTTCCATCCTTGTTTTTAAGACCTTTGTTTTCTTCTCCTTATATTTTGCATCTACCTAAAATGGAAATACATCTTTTTCTTTCAAAACAAATCTCTGCCTGAACATTCTCCTTATTATGCTCATGTAGTTTTCTCACATCTTCCTCATAATTTCAACTTCCTATTTCCAATACTTATTCATATTTTTCCTTTTATCTCTCATACTTCCTTTTGCTTTTTCTTTTCTCCCCAGAATTCTCTGTCTCTCTGAACATAATTTTATATTGTTCTTTATATATAAATATATATATTTTATACTACCAATATGCTATATTCTTTTAAAATTGTTTCATTGCTAATGTTCCTTCCATAATTCTACTATTTCTTTTTGTAAATTTTCTTAATTTTAAGTTATTTCCTTTTAAGTTTTTTATCCCTTCCCTTCATTTATTACTGTTATTATTATTAATTCATCCCTTGACTGTCATTATTGCACTATGATCAGAAAAAAAAAATGTTTCTTTATGTTTTTTTACTTCCTCCTTTAATTTCTGTCATATCTTCTGAAGATATTGCATAATCTATATCTGTCCTTTGATTCCCTCTCATACGCAAATTATTTTTTTCCAACATTAATCAGACATTTGGCATTCATTCTTTTAATATTTTAATGACCCTTGTTATTTTGCTTTTTTCTTTCCTGAAATTACCAGTATAGTCACAAAATACAATAAAAGATAAGTCATTTGTTTATTTTTTATCACTTTGAGCACCTGTTTTTCTGTCCCGACATTTTGTATGATTGGATGGGAAATAGGAAATTCCCCCCTGGGATCACCTCTGTGGCTCTGCTCGACAGGGCCACAGGAAAATTATTTTCTTGTGTAGCAAAAGACAAGATACCTTTTTGGCAAGGCTTATATAGGCCCTAGGGCCAATAGCCTAGTACCTACCTATGAACCTATGTATGTACATACAACACAGTCTCTCTCACTTCATTTTTTCTTAAGTCACAAACTAAAACACAAGCTGTTAACACTACTGACATATGCATTATTTCCATATGTTGTTTTTTAACAAGTACTGTCCTGGCTGTCCACACTCCTTTCCCCCCACATCAGTATTCAAACATGTATCTTTTACTTCTCTCTGCACACCTCATGTCTTGCACATAATTCTATACATTATTCCCACAATGTCATTCTTCTCTCATCATTCTTTATCCATTTTGCACTTAATGACACCCACAATAACATTTTCCTTGCTGCATCCTTTTTAGCCCATATTTCTTTTTCTTAGCCTCATGCTGTCCCTTCAGATTTCCTCACATGGATATAATTACTCCACCTTCATCATGTGTCTCACTGTCAGTTCAAGTGTATCATATTTATTTTCAATCAAAAGCCATGTTCTCTCTTTTTTCCCCATACATTTTTAGTAGGAACATAGGATCGCAGAAGGTTACTATGCTAATGGCCCCAGGGCCCTGGTAAGCCTAGCCAAGTTCAACCCTTGTAATCTAAAGTGCCTAGAGATATGGTCTATGTTAAGAGTAGATCTAAATCAGCACTGACTGCTCCTAACCAAGCAGGACACAGATGAACCCCCCCTGGGGTAAATTTGCATTTTCCCATCCAGTAGTCCAGGTTATGCTTAAATAGGGTCAACGAGGGTCTCTGTTTAACTTGAATTAAAGGTTTGTTCCACAGGAGTGGTAACCTCTCTGAGACAGATCTGTCTCTCCACCAAGTACTACTGATCTCACATGCTAGGTTAAGGTCCCAAGAGCAAGAGAATCGTATAACATTTGACTTACAAATGTGCAGCATTTCTATTAAGGTTGGATCAGATGTTGCTCTGTATGCAAGGCACAGGCTGCCTTTGAGTAGTCTATACAAAGTATAGTGATGGTGATTTCAGTCTGTCTACATAACACATATGCTGAAGACCCTGAATTTTCTTTGTGAGAAACATTTAAGGTCCTCCAGTTGCTGCAGGTGCCCAGTAAGGTGCATACCAAAGGGAACATTGAACTCTATTATTGGTCTGATGAGGGAAGACTACAGGGGAGTTATAACCTCTTTTGATCTGGAAACTATGGCCCTACTTATGAGGTGAGCAATGTAGAAAGCCTTCATTACCACTGTGGAGACATGGTGATCAAAGGTAAGGTTGCTGTCGCCTTGTGTACCCAAACCTCTCACCACAGATTTAGAGCTCAGGGTGTTGTTATTAATAGGGTAATCTGCAGGGATACTGCCCTTGCCAAAGTGGATGATAATTAATTTTTTGCACTGAGTTTAAGTCCATGACTTTGGCAACAATCATTTGTTTGTGTACGTCCTTCTTGTAGAATGTTGACAACATTTGGAGACTCAATGACTGCACCCAGTTTGCAGTCATCAGCAAACTTTATCAGCTACAGACCTTTTGGTTTTGCCTGTACTTCTGAGAAGTAGATTCCAAATAGTAGTGTCCCAGCACCAATTCTTGCGAAACACCACTTGTAACAGGTCTGCTAGTAGAGGTGGAATCCCCTATTTTGGCTGAGTGTTTTGTGTCAGTGAGCCACTTTGCAACCCAGCTAACAATATATGGGTTGATCCCCAGCTGGGTGAGTTTTTCAATGATGCCTGAGTGGAGGATTGTGTCAAAGGCCTTGGCTAAGTCTAAGTAGGCTGTATGCACAGATTTGCCTTCACCCAGGGCCTTGATGACAGTCTCAAAGAAGTCCACCAAGTTTAACATGCAAGATCTCTCCTTAACAAAACCAAACTGGGTTGGATCGAGTGATTGAAGGTCTCCTATATCTTTGTTGATAAGATCCATGATGATTCTCTCCATGGCCTTGCAGATAAGGCTGGTTAGGTGTATGGGCCTTGTGAAGAAAAAGAAAACACTGTCATCTGTGTTAGCATGTCTGGCAGGAGATTTGTGCATATTCTCACATTAAATTTATTTATGCCAGCATGCCTGATTGTGAAAATGTAAATAAATTTTAAAATGTTGAGTATTTTCCTGTTTAAAAGAATGTTTAAACAACCTGTCACTACTTTGATACATTTCTAACTGTACATGTTTGAGAGGGACATTTAAAAGTACAAACTGTGGAAAGTCAGCTGAATAGTGAATGGTGCCATTAGAATGTTCCTGGTTGCTAAGCAATTAAACAGCTGATTGGCAGAATTTTTTTTAATAGATGACCGTTATATTTTGAAATCAGACAGTGGAGACTGCAGTTTATGAAGTACTGAGCAGTCAGTAGACACCAGATCTTTAGCTAGATCAGGAAAGTTTAGTCATTAAGATATAGTTTTTCTTGAATAATTGATTCATATGCTGCAGTATGATTTACATTTCTAGTGAGTGAATTCTAATGTTTATTGAGAGTTATTGATTTTCAGTTTTGTAATCATTTTAATTATTATTAAATGTTTTTCATTACTTTATATTGTGGCTGGAAAATCAGTGTTTTTTTTTTTTTAGAGATTAGAGAGTGCTTCTACCTGTTTGATACTCCCCAGGTCACCTTGAAGGCCTGGTTACTTTCCTAGAAGTCCAGGAAGCAGGTGGAGAAGAGCTAGACGTACTGGTGGACCAACACGAAATTAAATCCAGTAACAAAAAAACACAGCATGACTATCCATGTAAAACAAGGTTTATTACTTCAAGCTTTTGAGTTGAAACTCTTTTTCAAGAATGAATCAGTACATTAAAACCACATAATAAATATAAAACACCAGCCAATCACATAACATATCTCATGAACACATTATATAATTATACAATGTACATGATTAATATAATTAATATAGTTAACTAAGCCTAGTTCACTAAAAACTTAATTAAAAATAATGGTCAGCTTGACAATATACCAAAATATTTCATCACTGCCTAAAGAACTTCACAGGACCACTGTAATACTCTAACAAATGCTTGTCTTAATTTAAAAATGGGTTTAATACTATTAGTTTTATTAAGCCCTGGATAGACATCAGATCTAAAAAAAGTTTATCCATTTGTATTCTGCTCTCTCTCTGTGGCATTCACAGTGTTCACCCCCTTGTTATTGTTACAAACTCTCTGCAGTATCCTAAATTTAAATGTATGCTCATTTCCACAATGTAAAATATGCTTACTAAGTGCATTTGCCTCAACCCTCATTCTTATATCAGATAAGTGGGATGCAATTCTCTCCTTGAATTTACAGTTAGTTTTCCAATGTAAAAACACAAACACAGTTAGCCAAATAAACTAAATTTTCACTATTGCATGTCCCAAATGCCTTAAAATAAAATTAACTTGTGTTATAGGATGTATATATCCTGCTTCCATATTAATGAACTTGCAAAAGATACCGTTATAACGGGACTGTCCCCTTGTAAATCTATGTAGCTCTTCATTTTTACCAAAATCTTTATAGCAGAGACGTTGTTTAAGATTTTCCCCTTTCTTATATACAAAATAAGGCTTTTCTACTTCTATTTTCCTAACATTAACATCAGAACTAAGAACAGTCCATTTTTTTAATTATGGACTGAATCTGCCTAGAATGTCTGTTGCACTTCATCGTATATCCTAGTTTATTAAACCCAGCTTCTCTCACCGGGCTGTTCTTCTGGGCATTATTGCCTTCTCTAAGTAACTATGGTTTAGCTACACTAGGCCTTTCAGATTTAATATATTCTGCATTCTTAGTTAATAAGTCTCTACTATAATCTCTTGCCAAAACATCCTGTGTCATGGTACTAATTTCAGCTGCAAACCCCTCTTCGGTGGTGTTTAGCCTACTGGCTGTCAAGAATTGACTTTTTACTACACCCTTATAAATATGGGTGGGGTGCATACTAGGGTAATGTACACATTTAGTTGCTTTCCCATATATATATATATATATATATATATATATATATATATATATATATAGGTGTATGAATTTTACCATCAATATTTATCAGTTTAACATCCAAGAAAGGGATTTCCTATACTGAAGAAGACATTTCAAACTTAAGGAAGTTGGTACTATTTTGTAGATGTTTAACAAATAGCTCCAATCTCTCCTTGCTACCTCTCCACAATAATAGTGTCATCTACAAATCATTTATAATGCATTAAAGCACAATTAAAGTACTCATGATTGTTAGAATAAAAAATAGTGTATTCTTCCCATCTAGCCAACACTATGTTAGCGTAGCTATTTGCTACAGGTGTGCCCATAACTACTCCTGAAATCTGATGATACACAACATCCCCAAACATGAAAACATTATTTTGTAGAACAATCTCCAGTAGAGAACATAGCAGTGAAATTTTATTTGTTGTAAAAGTGCTGTGCTTAACTAGAAATTCTCTAACATACTCAATACCTATATTGTTAGGAATAACCGTAAATAAGGACTTAATGTCCATAGTTACAAGCAACACATTTGTCATATTTATATCCAAAAACATTCTCAATGACTCTAAAACTTCACCGGTGTCCTTTATATAGGACGTACTGTGTTTCAATAGAGGTTTAAGTTGCTGGTCTAAGTATTTTGAGATTGCTTTAGTAGCCCATTGTTTTCCTGAGACTATGGGTCTCATTGTGGGGGTGAAGCAAGTTTTTATGAAGCTTGGGCAGCCCATATATAACTGGGCAGACAGGATATTCTATGTAGAAATAAGTATACTGTTTAGGAGTAATTGCTAGCTGCATTAAATAGTCATACAATTCAGTTTTAATCCTATAAATCATTCTATTCAGCTCAATAACATTTATAACCTTAAATGTTGCATTGTCATTTAAAAATTCATACATCAATTTCCCAGAAGTGTTTGGATGTGTGAGAGTTAAATTTACATTAAGTGTGAGTGTATCAGAGGTCCTAAACTGGGACACTTTGCTCTGAAGTGTGTAATAAGAAAATACATTTGGGGGGACAGAGGTATATAGTCCAGTCCCAGAAAAATAGAGAGTGTTCCTTTTGTGCTCTTAGGGACAAATTGCGAAATATTACTTCTGTTTAAGTGACACTCTCATATTGCAATCAGTATTGAGGACTGAAACTCCTTAGTTACTAACCCAGGATAGTAATGGACATAATTTAATTGTTGGCAGTCCAATGGGGGTATTCACTGGACATCACATCAATTGGTGCCAGCAGTGTGGGATTTATAATTGGATTCCAGTATCCTGTGGGTAGTTGTCATTAAGGTGTGTACTCTTGACAGCCGCAAAGTAAATATTCAGAATTTCACGCCACCATGGTTTTATTTATTTTTCAGTTAGTCAGGGATAACAGGCAAGGATGTCAGCATAAGATTTTAACAAGCTGACACAGATCCAGTTGGCTAAGGAGTGTGAAGCCAGAGGATTGGTGCATGCCAAACTGATCAAGGAAGCAATCATTTTAGCCTTGGTTGTAGCCACAACTCAGACCAGCTGGTCAGATGATATCCAGTCGGGTGTTGGTGATGTGCAGCCTGCCAAGACAAGACAGTCCGCATTTTCTTCAGAGGACCTGCAAATTCATCTAGATTTAAGGAGGCTGGAACTAGAGGCTGAGGACAGAAATGTGATGCCTAGAGGCTGAAGAAAGGGAGATAATGTGACATATAGTGGCTGAGGAGAGACAGTATCAACATGAAATGGAGGTCAGACATGTAGAAGCAGAGGAGAGTTAGAGACAGCCCCAGCATGAAGTGGAGCTTCTTACCCTTCGAGAGGGTCATGGAGGTAATGGGGAAGGGAATAACTGGACCCTAGAAACTGAAAAAGTCATTAAACCTTTTCCTTTGTACAGAGATGGGGATGACTTTGATAGTTTTACTCATATTTTTGAGAGGGCATGTAGACAATATGATGTTGACCATGAGCTCTGGGTTCAGCACCTGACTTCCTTACTCCATGGTAAAGCTGTTCAGGATGTAGCAAAGTTAAATGATGTAGAGTGTTTGTATTATGAAAAAAGTGAAATGCTGCTTGCTTGACATTTTTAAACTTACACCTGAAGCTTATAGAAAAAGTTTTGTGAACACTGACACAAGGCAAATGAAAGTATACATGACTATATTGCTGATTTAAGTACTTTCACAGATGGGTGAGTGGGTGTCAGGTTACCACTTTTGAGGGACTGTCAGACCTATTCATGAGGGAACAAGCCCTTAGTACAGTACTAGCCTGATGACATGAGAGTCTGGTTACCAGACTGTGAGTGCAATTCTGCAGAGAACATGGAAAGAAAAGGTAATATCTAGTGTGCAAACAGAGCACCATTGCATAGGAAAGGGATAACTGTGCTGTTAATGAACATAAAGGAACCCATACCTCTCAACCTCAAAACATCAAAAATCTGGACAAGGCCAATGAAAAATAGGTACAAATCTGTACGCTGATTAACATAAAATTTGCATACATAATTATGTAACCCCTCCCATTCCAGTGGAATTGTGGGATACCAACTTTCAAACGCAAACTGAAGAACAGACAGCCAAAATATGGCACCACTGACCCCCTGCAGCCATTCCATTGTCCCATACCATTATCTGGCTATTTCGCCCCATTTACCATAAACACTAATGTGTGCATACTACTTTACTTCTACAATGATTATTTGCATTTTATTTTTACATCTGCTAAACAAAGTAATATTGTCTCACAATGAAAATAGACTTGGTATTAAAACGTGTCTGCCCTTGAAACGCACATTCATTGAAACAGCATTGAAACCCACTCTACATCCAAAGAAAATGCATCTGGCCTGTGGTGGATAAGATTAACTTTGGGCTGTTTTCAAATCATAGGCCCATTGCACACAAAACAAGAAACATACACATGTTCTTTGATACACCTTCCTGACTTTATAATATTCCTTGTATAATACAGCACACTTGTTAGACTTAGAGTGCATTTTAAATGTACTGTTTGAACATTTTTCCAGTAGGCAATGAAACAAAATGCATGAACCAATAATGACAAAACTGGCCAGTTCAGAACATTTCCATCAAAAAAGTCTACTTCTACACACACTCACTATAAAAACAGAATGACAGTGTAAGCCATAGGCATCTTGCACAGCTTCTCACACTTAAGAGTGTGCTACCACTTTAAAAATGCTAAATAAATTGCAAAAGAATATATGAAATGTAAACTATTATCACTAAATAAAGACTTCTGATTACAACACAGCATGAACTAAACCCTATCATAAAAAGCTTAGTCTGACACACTATACTAATTTTAAAGTGCTTAAAACTTTACCATTCATCAAAATAAAATTACTTAAATAAAATATTTACAAGCCTCCCAGTACTTGGGGGTGTATATGATGTTACAGTCACGAGTATTTCCAATTTTGCACAACCAACACTAATTTTCAGCTTGAACATTGACTCAATGAATTTCAAATCTGATTAGAAAATGTAATGAGCTGCTGATTTACAACATGAATAAACATTTGAGAGGATACTGAAACTATTAATATATAAATGAGTGAGCGAAATGTTACTCTAGAGCAAGCTTTATAAGTAACTTTAAATCATTTTTAGCTTATTATTAGACTAGTAATCCATAAACAAATTAAACTGAATTAATGGATACAAGATTACATTTTCCATTAAACATTCTCATACACACACACACACCCCAACCAGAAATGTTTCCCCCAACGAGATCCCTTCAATCAGCAGTCAGTCCAAGAAAAAGTCTTAGCAAGCCAAACAGGTAAATTAAAGATACCCTTATCTCCAAAATTACTGTTCATTAAATGAGTCAACTACAGTGTCTGCTGAATTCCGAGTCCCGCTCGGTCTCTGTGAAACATTCTTGTTAACTGGAATCAGTCCTTCCTCCTGGTTCACTTGCTGTGAAGTATCCGAGGTTAACGGAATTCCAGAAAAATAAAGAAATGCTTGGCTTGTGCCTAATATTAGATAATTACCCGACCAATACACCCAACCAAAAAGAATAACAAAAAAGAAAACCCGCATTCACACTCTTGCCAGAGCAAGAACCTTTGTATCTGTGGTATTTCTTGCGATAACTTAATAGGAGGCTGGTGTTAGCAAGTGCGACATTTTGTAGTACAATTTTAGCTGTGAGAACACTTTGTTGAAAGTAACTATATATTTACAGAAGGGTAGGGTAGGGTACTGATACGTCGTTCAAAGGCTGGTACTAGGCTATCGGCCCTAGGGCCTATACAAGCCTAGCCATAACAATTCCCTGGATATTTCTTCCCAAAATTCAAGACATCAAATTTCACAACCACTAACCCACAGTTCAACTAATTTATTATATTACCAAAAAAATGTTTTATCTACATCACAGTCTGAAATCTGGCCCTGCAACTATACAGTGGCTACAACTTGTGAGGCACCCCATACATCTTCCTTTCCAACAAGTATTTCAACTGCCACCCGGCACAGACCACTGATTTTCTACACTACTCCCAAGCCTATGGAAATTATTACCAGCAAAACTAAAATTAATCTCCTCCTCTGAACTTTTCAACCAGCTCATAATATTTATAGTCAAAGAGGCCACTTTTCACTGCTTTAGAAGTGGTAGATTAATTTAAACTATAGTAACACGCCCCATTACCTTACACAGCACGATTCTCTGTTGATATTCCACAACTAAAATCCACTGTATTCTTAAACCATGATACGTATAAATAAACGCATTTTGTTAAGTTGTGAGCTGCCTACTTAAAGTATTTATTAAGTATTCCACATTTTATACACTTGTTCCATATCATCATGCGTAGGAGTGTTTTGCATTTTGGAGATGGAAGATTGAGAACCGTTATTTTGGTTTTAGATTTCTGGTTCTCCCTGGGCCGTACCTGAAATAGTCCACATTAATCTGCATGCTATCTCAGTTAACAAAATAATAAATAAATAATCTGTAATCTACCACCATTTGCAGAAATGGACGTGTCTGAACAACTCTTCAAAACTTTTTATAATCCTGGATTATAAAAAGTTTTGAAATGTGCGAGCGACCGGAACTGTTAGAAACTCTGGGACTGTTTTTCCGAGTGAGTTATTTCCTGCGGAGTTTTGTAAAGTACAAGTGAAGCGATTTTTTTTTTTTTGCAGTGTTAGCACACACACATTCTTCTTGTGACTGCATGATCTTTTAATATCCTTCTGTAGCATAGTCATTCCTCAGAAATGAATTACAAATAAATGTGTATAATAAAAAAAAAATCGCTTCATTTGTACTTTACAGAACTATAACCTATGAAGTCTCTCTCTACGCTGTCAACAAGGAGATCTCACACACACACACACACACACACACACACACACACACACACACACACACACACACACGAATACCTGAAAGCAGCTCTGCAGTCCTTACCTGAAAGCTTTCTCATTGTTTACAACGACAGTCCTACAATGCAGCAAATAAATCTCACTCGGAAAAGCAGTCCCAGAGTTTCCAACAGTTCCGGTCGCTCGCACAATTTCCAGCATCAGCAAATAAATACAGTGCAGTCCCACTCGCGCAGGTGCAAATGCACCACCATTGAAGTGTTTAATGGTTCCTGGTCCCGCTCACAGATCCAATTCAACAGTTAGGAAAGCTCAATTCCGAGAGGCTGACAGTGTTGACGTCATCGCGTACGCGATGACATCAGGTCGAATAGCGAAAAAAAAACATTAAAATAAAAGCTGGGAAAAATCGGAAATGAATGGGTGCCACTCGGGAATCATGGCACCCCATTATTTGGACCCTAAAACTCGTTAAAAAATGATTAATTCGGGACAGTTGAGAGGTATGAAGGAACCCATGGGGCAGTCTAAAGCATTACAACACAGTATACCAGTAACGTAGGAAACTACTAATCCAAGTGCATGGTTAGGGATTAAATGTTTCAAGTGTAACCATATGGGACACATAGCAGTCAAATGTCCATTGAGGCAAGGTGAGAAACAGAAGGTGAGGGAGCCAGCAAGTGGTGATGTCAAACTGCCATTGGTAAGTTGTTTACAAACAACTTGGGTGCCAAATTATCACCAGAAATTATAACCAGTCTTAGTAGATGGTAAACAGGTAACTGCTTAGAGGGACACAGCTTCTGATATAACCACTGTGCGGCCTGAAGTGGGTAGAGAAGAGCAGGACTTGCTTGGGCAGTTCACTCCAGTCAGAGCATTGGGAGGGACCCCATTCCAAATACCCTTAGCTAGGGTTCATCTTGACTGGGAGGGTAGAAAAGGAAGCAAGCAAGTAGGTGCGTTCAAGGATAATCCTGCAGATGTCCTGATAGGGAATGACGTTGATGATGCAGGACCTTGTGTACATGCAGTGGCATGCAGTCAGGCTTGGACAAAGACATACAGGTCCAGTAGTCATAGGTCCAGTAGTCTGGGAGGGATGCAGAAAGACCTCATACCTGAATCTGGGACTGAACTGATGGCTGTTTCAGAGAAGATGCTATCTGATAGCAATAAGTCTGAATGTGAGCCACAGCTGGTGGTGGGTACTGATGTTCCCTTGGACACAATGACTGTGAGGACAGAGGTGAGCGGTGGTACCCACAGTAACAGCGAGGCACAGTTGTTGGTGGTTACTAGGCTTCCAGTGGAAGGGGAACTTGTGTTTGAGAATATTCCTGCAGATGCCCTAACAGAGAATGACTGTGATGATGATGCAGTGCCTTGTGTGCATGCAGTGACCCATACTCAGGCAGGTAGACAGGCATGTAGGTCCGGTAATCTGGGAAAGACCCAGATAGATCTCATACCTGAAGTTGGACTAGTGTGGTGGCTGTTTCAGAAAAGGTGCTATCCTGTAACAGTATGACTGAAAGTGAGCCACATCTGCTGAGAGGTACTGATGTTCCCTTGAACATGGTAACTGCAAGGGTGGAGGTGAGTGATAGTATTCAGAGTAACAGTGAGGTACAGCTTCAGAAAATAGTACATTTGCTAAGGAAGGGCAGCTTGTGAGGGTCACAGATCTGTAGATGAGACAGGCTCAACTTCTCGACCCTACAGTACAAAGCTTAAGGGAGATAGTTAAGGAAGTACCTGAGACTCAAGGAAGAGGGGAGTCTGTATACAGGAACAATGGTTTGTTGTATAAAGAGTCAACTCCTAAGGGAGGGCTGGAATGTAAAGTAGTATGGCAGTTGATACTACCGTCTGCCACTTCTAACTATAGTCCCTAATATTCCTTGTGCAGGAGATATTGAGGCAGAGAAGGAAGGTTTGCTGCATAAAGACTGGACTTCTAAAGGAGGGCTGGAAGGTGAGGTAGTACAGCAGTTAGTAGAGCCTAGAACCTACCATCTGCCACTTTTAGTTATGGTCTCTAATATTCCTTGGGAAAGGGGTATTAAGGCAGAGAAGGAAGGCTTGTTGTATAAAAAGTGGACTCCTAAGGGAGAGCTGAATGGTAAGGTACTCCAGCAGTTGGCAGAGCCCAGAGCCTACCATCTGCCACTTCTAGCTAAAGTCCCTAATATTCCTGATGCAGAAAAGGTGACAAATGCTTTGTTAGAAATTTTCAGCAGAGTAGGTTTTCCATGTGAAATACTGACTGACCAAGGTGCCAACTTCATGTCAGACCTGCTCACTTGTCTGTGGAAGTGTTGTTGGCTGAAACATTTGAAGAACACTCCCTACTATCCTCAGACTAATAATGTTGTGGAGAGACTAAACACTAAACATTAAAGACTATGCTACGACCATTTGCAGACCAACATGTGAAGTAGATCTTGGATAGATTAAGCAAGGCAGGATTAATCATTAAAGCCAGTAAGTGTCAAGTGGGTATGGCAGAGATCAGTTACTTAGGACACAGAGTGGGAAGTGGTAAACTTAGGCCAGAACCTGTCAAGGTGGAAGCTATCCAAATGTGGCCATTTACTGCTGCTAACAAACAAGTGAGAGGATTTCTAAGGACAGTGGGGTACTATAGGAAATGTGTGCCCAATTACAGTACCATATCTGCACCACTTACAGATTTAACTAGGAAGAATAAACTGGACAATGTAGGGTGGACCACAGATTGTGAACAGCCATTTAAAAAAATAAAAGAGATTTTGGGAGGCTCCCCTGTGTTAGCCAGCCCAGATTACAATAAAGAATTTTTTGTACAGATAGATGTTTCAAATTTTGGGGTGGGGGTTATGGTCAGGCAAGTTTCTGAAGAAGGAGAAGAACACCCAGTGGTTTATCTCAGTTGTAGACTCCAACCTAGAGAAGAGTGTTATGCAGCTATGGAAAAACAGTTGTGGCCATAGAGTGGGCATTGCAAAAGCTGCATCCCTATCTTTATGGGAGAAAATTCACTGTACTCACATATCATAACCATCTAATATGGCTTAATAAGCAAAAAGGCCAAGTTACTGAGGTGGAGTCTAGGATTGCAAGCATATGATATGACCAAACAACATTACACTGGGATGGATT
Organism: Protopterus annectens; assembly: GCF_019279795.1. Classification (NCBI taxonomy): domain Eukaryota; kingdom Metazoa; phylum Chordata; order Ceratodontiformes; family Protopteridae; genus Protopterus; species Protopterus annectens. Next base: position 81,811,250 of record NC_056735.1, read on the forward strand.
GTCCAGGAGAGGAGTGGGTTAATATTCCCAGTTAAACCCATTTTTTTCAAGCATCAGTTTTCAAGGGTCACTTGGAAACCATGCTTGAGTCATAAGGGGGGAGAAATATGATGAAAATTAAAGCACTGTCATCTGTGTTAGCATTTCTGGCTGGAGATTTGTGCATATTCTTAGATTAACTTGTATTGTATGCCAGCATGCCTGACTGAAAATATAAATAAGTTTTAAAATGTTGAGTACATTTCTGTTTAAACAGAATGTTTAAAGAATCAGTCACTACTTTGATACATTTCTAACAGTTAATGTTTGAGAGGGACATTCTGAAGTACAGACTGTGGAGAATCAGCTGAATAGTGAGTGATGTCATTAGAACGTTCCTGGTTGCTAAGAGATTGTTTAAACAGCTGATTGAGAGAACATTAATTTTTTAACAGCTGACTGCTATATTTTGAAATCAGACAGTGGAGACTGCAGTTTGTCAAGTACTGAGTAGTCAGTGGACAGCAAGAGAAGACAACTCACCAATAAAACTGTAAGCTTGCCTTGTCCTTGCTATTATATAGATCAGGACAGTTTAGTTATTAAGATATAGTTTTACTTCAATAATGGATTCATATCCTGTAGTTTGATTTACATTTCTGGTGATTAGATTTTACCATTTATTGAGAGTTATTGGTTTTCAATCTTTTAATCATTTTACTTATTATTAAATGTTTTTCATTACTTTACATTTTGGCTGGAAACTCAGTATTTTTTTCTTTAGATTAGAGAGTGTTTCTACCTGTTTGATACTCCCTAGGTCACCTCAAAGGCCTGGTAGTTTATAGTCATAGCTATAATTTATTTTGATAATTAATTTTCATAACTGGACACCCCTTTAGAAGGGCATGAAGACTCTCTGATTGGTGGCAGCATTACTGTACTATTTTGGGAGAGAGAGACATCTGGGAATCTCACTCAGGCTTTCCCAGAAGTGTTTGGATGTGTGAGAGTTAAATTTACTTTCAGTGTGAGTATATCAGAGGTATTAAACTGGGACACTTTGCTCTGAAATGTGTAATAAGAAAATGCATTTAGGTGGACAGAGGTATATAGTTCATTCTCAGAAAAATAGAGCATGCTCCTTTTGTGCTCTTAGGGGAAAATGTGAAATATTACTTCTGCTTAAGTGACAATATCATATTGGAGTCAGTAGTGAAGACTGGTGCTCCTTATTTACAGACTCAGCATAGTAATGAATGTAATTTAATTGTTGGCAGTCTGGTGGGGCATTGGCTGGATGTCACAGGCATATAGTTCCCCAGTTTGGTGGATGCAATCCTTTGTTCAAGGGGATGACAGTAGCTGTTTTCCATTCAGCAGGGACTAAAGCAGTACTTAGGCTGTGGTTGAAAAGAATAAACAATGGTGTTGCTAACTTCTGTTTTAAAGCAATTAGAATGCAGCCTGGGATGTTATGAGGTCCCATAGAGGCTGTGTTTTGGCCTTAGTGAGAGCAGTTAAGACCTGTTGTTTAGAAATACTAGGTGGAGAACAGGTGGGGAACATGTGGCAGGGGGAGATGTTTTCACTAAACCTGTCTGCTAACACTTTGGCTATTTCTACAGGTTCAGTATATATGGTACCATTCACTACAGGTTCTGTGCAAACCTGAGCTTTTTCTTTAAGGTTACAGATGTATCTAAAAAAATGTCTTATAGTTATCCTTAGCTAGGGATGCTTTTAAATTCATATTTAGCTTTAGAATACTTGACAAGATGTCTTATTTGCTTGTTCAGGCTGAGAATGGTGTGCTTCTATTTCTGAAACCATTGCTTCTTGCTCTTAGCCAGCAATTGTTTCCTCTTATTGAATAATCTGTTAATGGCAGATGACCACCAGGCAGGCTTCTTCTTTCTTGAGGATCTTGCTTTGGTCCTATCAGGTATGACTGAGTCAGTACAACTATATAGATGTTTATACACAAGTTAGTGTATATACCAGCATAGCTGACCTTGCCATCAGTGGGGGGTGCAGGTGCTTTGAAGCTATTAATGCCATCTTGTAAGAGACTGTAGTTGGCTTTGGAAAAGTTCTTTAGCCTAATCTGTCCTGAGGGGTGGTCTGATGTTAATATTACTTCGAACAAAATGGATTTATCATTCACTACTGGGACTTTTACTCTCTGAAATATCCGTGTAGGTGTATTCCTTGGAAACTATTTATTGTAGCTAGTTGTTAGTGATTTTAACTTGTTTTTATTAATTGGCATAGCATGCACACTAGCAAGGTATTTTCCCTCTTTCCCTTCCCTGCCATTCAAACTAGATAGTCTATCCAGCAGAACATCACCAAACAGTTGAATCTCAGCCCTGATAAGTAGCTTGTCCTGTAAGCAGGACAGTGCTCTCAGATAATTAAATTCTCAAACATTTCTGACTAGAGTAAAGTCACCCAAGTCCCTTCACAGCTGTTATTCTCCATTCACAGTGAATAAACAGTGGAAACAGTAAATTTGCACAATTTCTGTGAATAAGGTGCAACACTGCTTACCTTCACTACTCAGATTCCTTATACTTCTTTTCAGCTCTTACCTGCTTGGTAGGTCTCTGTCCACTCCACTCCCCTACCCTGCCCCCATTCCCACACACCCCTTACCTCATTTGCTTTACACCTAACCATACCACACCCAAACCCAACCCCCATCCTCAAACCAATCATATAAACAACTATCACCACCCTCTCCTCAATGCTCTCAAATTACACACTCTACACATAGTGCCTCCCCACACACAAACTAGCTACAGTCTATCCTGCCAATATACTGCTGGGATTCCTACACATTCCACAGAGTTACCCCTATATAGTCCTACCACTTCTATCTAACCAAACATGTGCTCTCAGTAAATAATTCTACTATTAGCACTCACCATCACAGCCCACCTAACCTCACCCTACTTCAACAACATAATCCCCAGCAAAAATCACCCACCTCAACCATACCTTCAAAATTGTTGAAATGGCCAACCAGGTCACAATAAGAGCAACGCTTCAAAAGTTAAAGTTGCAATTTAATGAAACAAATTTGAAGTGAGCGTAAAATCAAGTACACGCTTTCGGCAAGCACTGTGTCCCACCTTCATCAGACTAACAAATGTAACAATGCCAAATAACAGTATTTATATTCACAAAACTTTAAAATCTCCAATTATTTTAAAATGCATTTCTGTTAATTATACGTTGTCATGGGAACCTCAAATATGTATCCACCCACAATGACATCTTAAAGATGTAGGAATGAACCCCATCATAAATTCATATGTTAAATTATACATTATTTAAATACCTGTGCAAATTGTAAATTATAAAATAATATAAAAAACTTTGAATCTTATTTCAAAAAATTCCTTTTTTCATATCCTATATAAAATATGTATATGTGTCACGATATGTTTTATTACTTATGTAAAATTAAATAACATTAAAATAGGCATGTACAATGAAACATAACATCCTATTGTTATTCAAAAAACATTTCATCTATTGCATGCCAATAATTTTAAAACTGGTTTAATTGATAGAGTTTCATTAATCCCTGGACTGATATGAGCTCTAGTACGAATTTGCCAAAGGAGTTCGTTGATTTCCAATCGAATCTGCCAAGGGCCACCTCTATTATTTACAAAACCTTTTTGTAGAATTACAAAACCAAAAGTATGCCCCTCATTCTCTATTATGTGCCTAGCAAGTGCATTATTAACATCTTTTTTATTTATATCATATTGGTATTTATATATCCGGCATTTTAATTTGCGCTCGGTTTTGCCGATATAAAATGCTTTACACTGGGTACATACTGCTGCATAAACTACAATTTTTGTTTCGCAGTTATAATGATCATTAATTTTATACGTAATGTCATTAATAAGTACCTGGTTGCAAACTTTTATGAATCTACATTGGGCACAAAAGCCACATTTAAACATCCCATATTGCCTATTCATATAGTTCTTAGTCTTAGTTCTTTGCAATATGGTCTTTAAATTGTCATCCCTCCTATAAGTGATCTTAGGGACTTCACCTAATAAATTCATTAGGTATCTATCATTTTTTAATACGTCCCAATTTTTAAAAATTATTTCCCTAATTTCTTTAAAATCCAAGGAGTAGGTATGTAAGAAACTAATTCTATAATTATTGTTAGTTTCATCCTTCTTATTTTCATTTTTGTTGGGACTATTGTCTAAAATGAGCTCCCCATTAGGTTCAACAATATAATTGTGGCTCAATAAAGGAAGATATAGGCCCTCATTTCATTTGAATGTAACCTCAGCTATTATGTCTGAGACTAATTTAAAAGGATATCCCCTAACTAAAAACATATTCATAAGTCGATTGCATTCCTTTTCGTAATCGTGACAGTCAGAAACCATGCGTGCTGCACGGACTAACTGTCCTTTTATTACCGCTTTTTTCTGGTGAAATGGATGATTACTTGAAAAGTGCAACAGAGAATTAGAGTATGTTTGTTTTCTAAAAATTAAACTTTTATATTTACCATTGATTCTATCATTAATTAATAGAATATCCAAATAATTAATCTGGTCTATCCCTATATTATATGTAAATTCTAAAAAGTTTGTCATTTTAGAGATATCTTCTATGAATAGTGAAACAGTGTTCAGATCTCCTGTCCATATGCAAAAAATGTCATCCTGGTACCTAGTGTACCAGGAGACACATTTTTGAAACCAATCATTTCTAAAAAGCAGAGTGTTTTCCCAGAGCGCCATGACAGCATTGGTGAATGTTCCCCCACAAGGTGAGCCCATCGCTACACCAGATGTCTGCAAATAAAACTTATTTTCAAAATAAAAGAAATTATTTGTCAAAACTAGTTCTAATAAAGTCTCAATTAAGCATATAGTATCTTCACTGACCTTCTTAGATACTAAAAACTGTCTTACCCAATCGATGCCCACAGTTTGGGGTATCACAGTATATAAATCTTTGACGTCTATCGTCAAAAAAATAGATTCTGGTGAATATTCTAATTTGTTAATATTTTCCAAGAAGGACCAGGAGTCTTTACAAATTTGTTTTTCACTGCTTAATAATGGTTTAATAATGCTGTCAATATATTTAGCACAGGCGTATGTGATTGAACCCCTGCCATCAATGATGGGCCTAAACAGGGGATTGGTTAATCTTTTATGCAATTTAGGGGTTCCGAAGAGTGCTGGTATTTTAGGTGCAGCCATTCGCAAATATTCATGTAGTGTTAAATTAGTAAACCCTTCTAAAAATAAATCATTCAAAATATTATTGATTTTTTTATATGCCATATGAATTTCATTTAATGAAACTGGCTTATATGAAGGGGTTTCCAGATGTTTTTGCATGTACTCGACATACATGCAGTGGTCCATGAAGACCAAACCCCCACCTTTATCTGGTTTCATAACTCTTATTCCACAATCTTTTAATAAATTAATGAAATCCCATTCCAAACTAGTAATGTTACTAGGATGTACATAATTCTTAAAAATTTCATGATTGTGAATGGCCCAAGTCCCTTCACAGCTGTTATTCTCCATTCACAGTGAATAAACAGTGGAAACAGTAAATTTGCACAATTTCTGTGAATAAGGTGCAACACTGCTTACCTTCACTCCTCAGATTCCTTATACTTCTTTTCAGCTCTTACCTGCTTGGTAGGTCTCTGTCCACTCCAATCCCCTACCCTGCCCCATTCCCACACACCCCTTACCTCATTTGCTTTACACCTAACCATACCACACCCAAACCCAACCCCCATCCTCAAACCAATCATATAAACAACTATCACCACCCTCTCCTCAATGCTCTCAAATTACACACTCTACACATAGTGCCTCCCCACACACAAAATAGCTATAGTCTATCCTGCCAATATACTGCTGGGATTCCTACACATTCCACAGAGTTACTGCTATATAGTCCTACCACTTCTATCTAACCAAACATGTGCTCTCAGCAAATAATTCTACTATTAGCACTCACCATCACAGCCCACCTAACCTCACCCTACTTCAACAACATAATCCCCAGCAAAAATCACCCACCTCAACCATACCTTCAAAATTGACTAACAACCCCTTACTCCTCTCACCCTCACTCTTTAACCACACCACCAATGACCAATATCCCTAAAAACTCTTCCATTATCAAAGCAAATCTAGCTTGTCCATACAATGTGACTTAGTCTTTTCCAAATACCTACAAACCATAATAAACATTGCCTCTCACCTGTTATGCAGTGGTGATATCAACCAAAACTCAGGTCCACTAACAAATCCAACAAATCACCAAAATCAGCCTAGAACCAATACAAGCCTATTTAAGAAAACATTCGGTATACTAATAATAAATCATAACACAAGAAGCATCCATAAAAAAAACACTGAGCTCCATGCAACCATAGCATTATGCTTACCTGACATCATCTTCCTTACTGAAACATTGCTCAAACCACAATTAAAAATTAAGAAATACTTCCCCCTGGTTATTGCATACTATGAAAAGATTATATAGCTAAAAAGGAGGCGGGGTCACTCTCCTATATCAGAACAACATTAATGTGGAACTATTTAACATAGAAATTCCTGCATCTAATAATGCAGCAATCCTTTTGCTAAGGTAAGACTAAATACACAAAAACAGCTAAATATCTTAGGAGCATATATCCCTCCAGGAGATAACAACAAAACTCTAGAATCCCTCTTCCATTGGGCATCTGAATCCCTCCCCCATGAAACAGTTATACTACGAGACTTCAATACTGATTGGACCTCACTTAACTCATCCCACCCCTCAAATCATATTAAGCTCTAAGGCTTCTCACAGCTTATACAACCCCCTACTAGGATAGACAAAACATAAAAAAAGAATCAATACTAGATTAGATTCTTACCAATCGCCCATCTTCCACTCATAATTTTGGTACACTATCTGACAATCTAAGCGACCCCCTCCCAACCTTTTTCATCACAGACCAAACTAAACTCGCTAGAACTAGCTCCCTTAAACACATCAGATACACTAAAACATCAGATCTGATTACCTTAATACAGCCCTTAAACACTCTAACTGGTTTCCCCTTCTAACACTTCCTCTAGACAAAACAGTTGAGTATTTCAAAACTATCTTCTTAGGCAATCTCAACAAACTTGCCCCACCAAGACAGATCCAAACTAAAACCAAGTATGCCCCATTGCTTTCCAGGAACACTAGGCAACTTATGAAGCAAAGGGAAAAGCATGGGACTCCTGGTGCAAAAACAAAACCATTCCTAATAGGCAAACAGTCTTAGAACTGAGAAACACTGTAAAAAAACAAATCACACTAGACAAACTAAAATACTATAAAACATTTCAAACTAAGCACAATACCAACCCAGAAAAATTCTGGGCTACTATAAACAGTATTCTCCAACCAAGTAAATCACAGATTCCTCATCCAAACATAAATATTTATTTATTTATTTATTTACATTTGTTGATTGGGAATGCTCAACTGGACGCAGGTTCATTTTCAGCGGAGGCCTGGGGAGAAAAGATCCACAAATTAAAATATTACAGACATAGTTACAGATGAAAAATCCTAGCAATTAAAATGTTACAAACATAGTTACAGATGAAGAACATAGTACATTTAGTAGATAACTAGTATCTGTTCCATCCACAAAGTCATAGCAGATATTAACAATTGTTACAATAAGAAGTTACTGCCATATAATAAGTAGAGAGGCATGGAAGTATCAGAGCTTGCTGTAATCAAAGGTAGTTTGTGGGGTTGAAGAGAGGTAGAGGGTAGATGAAGTGGGAGAAGTTAGAGGGGAGAGTTACAAGGGCATAGCCAGCATGTTTTTAGGTGCGCTTTAAGTAAAGCTTTGAAATGGGTGCATGATGGTACAGAGGTTATTGTGGGGAGGAGGGTGTTCCATACTTTGGCTATAGTGCTGGAGAATCGTGCTTCTCCAGCAGTGTTATTGGCTCTAGTAACCTGTAATTGATTTTTGTTGCTGGATCATAGTGGTCTGGTGGTGAGATCGGGTTGGAGTAGATACTGGAGGGATGGGACCTTTAGAGGATGGTTTACCAGTTTGTGGGTGAGTGCAAGTTGATACCATTGAAGGAGGTGAGGGAGTTCTAGCTAGCCTAGTTCAGTAAGTAAGAGACAGTGGCGACTGCGGTAGGATGCCCCGGTGGTGAATTTGGCAATTTTGTTGTAGCAAGTCTCGAGTTTATTTAGATCGCATTGCCTTAGGTCGGTATATATCGGCGAGGCATAAAGTAGGATGGAGATAAGGTGCGAATTTGCTACTGAAATAATAGCTGCGTTGGTGAGGAGTTGCTTATTTCTGTATAAGGCTCCTAGATTTTTGTGGACTTTTTATGGTCATGGATATGTGAATGTCAAATTTGAGATTGTTGTCTATTTCAACTCATAGCAATTTGGTGTGATCTATTGGGTGGATAGTGGTGTTGTCTTTTGCTGTGATGTTAAAGTGAGAGTTGTTTTGAGTATGTTTGCTGGGTTTGAAGATAAGGAGTTTAGTTTTTTTTTGGGTTGAGTATTAACTGGGCATCGGATAGCCGAGTTTCAACAGAAGAAAAGACATCCTGTGTGACTAGGCTGAGCAGATGATGGTTGAATCACCTGCATATTGTATGAGTGTGCCATGTTTGGTGGCAGAGGCTAGATTACTGGTGAAAATCAAGAAGAGTAGGGGTCCAAGGATGGATCCTTGGGGAAAACCAATAGAGACAGGTAGTTGGGAAGATATGTCACTTTGCCATACAATGGATTGCTGGAGGTCAGCAGGTAACTCTGAAACCAGTTGGTGACTGATTGAGAGAAGGATAGGTTATTGAGTACAGAGATGAGTTGTTTGTATGGGACCATGTCAAATGCTTTAGATAGGTCTAGGAAAGTAGCAGAGGAGAGATGGCCATTGTTTTTATGGTGAAAGATAGTGTTAGTAAAAGAGAGTAAGGCAGTGGTGGTGCTATGGTTTGGTCAGAAACCATGTTGTGTATTGGAAAGGAGGTTGTTAGTAAGGAGGTAGTCTGAGATTTGATAGTGAATGCATCTCTCCAGTATTTTGGAGAGTCGAGATAGAATCGCTATGGGGCGGTAGTTGGTTAGTTCTGTGGATGGGCCGCCTTTGTGAAGGAGAATGATGTGTGATATTTTGCATAGTGTATGGACATTGCATTCTGACAGAGATCCGTTAATCAAGACATACTGGGAAGGCTGGGGCATCAGCTGCGATTTGTAGGAATTCACTTGGGAGGTTACCCACTGCTAATTCTGTGGGTTTAAGTTTAGTTAAGCATTTTCTTATGTTGGAGGTAGGAATGGGAGAAAATGAGAAGAGTGTGGGGAGTTTCCTGGGTGAAGGTGTGGAGTGTAGGGGAGGGGGTTGTATTGTCTAGCTAGTGATAGTATGGTTTATGTGAAGTGTGTGTTAAATGAGGTAGAAATATTTTCTGAGAAGTGAGGAATGTTAGGTGTAGGGGTATTGGTTTTACCTGGGTGGAGGATAGAGTTTATGGAGGTCCAGAATTGTTTGGGGTTGTGTTGGGAGGAGTTGATGGCAGACTGGTACTATTGGATTTTGTCCTGCTTTATTAGCTTTTTGACACTATTGCGTAGTTCTAAGAATTTCTGTCTAGCTGAGCGGGTTTTGGTTTTGCACCAGTGCTCCCAGGCTTTGTCTCTGTTTTTCATTTCTGACCTAGTGGTTTTCTGTAGCCATGGGGAGGGTTGGGCTTTGGTTCTGGTAAGTCTTATGGGGACATGATTATTTAGTATGCTTAGGAAGGTAGTATTGAAAAATTGGACTGCGTCATCTAGGCTGAAGTAATTTAGAGGGTGCCAGTTACATTCTTTGAGGGATGAGATGAATGTGATTGGGTTAAAGTGTATTTTTTTACGTATTTGATGGTAGATGTCAGGTCTAACTTGGTATAGGTGTTTTTTGAGTAGGAATGTTGGGGAATGATCACTGAGGCTATCTGATATGAAGCCTGTTATATAGGACTGATGAATCTTGCTGACTAGTATCCAATCTAGGGTAGATTGCTTGTTGGAGTTTTTATTTATTCTGTTTGGTGACTGGACTAGTTGGGTGAAGCCATGAAGGTTTAGATGATGGGTTGGATGGTTGCTGCAACAGGATTGCCAATCAATATTGAAGTCACCTAAAATTATGGTCTCTTGGGGGAGATGGTGGGTAGTCCAGCTGAGGAGGTCTTCTAGTGGAGGGATATTTTGGCCAGGTGGGAAGTAGCATCCTATTATGATGATGGTTTTATTTTGGTTTATTTTCCGGTTGGTAAAATTATTTCTTCATTTTGGGGAGCTGATGGGTTTAGGATCTGGATGTTTAGATGCTGTTTAAAAATTATAGCTATACCACCTCCTTTCTTGTTTAGTCAGTCTAGTCTTAGTATGTTGTAACCATTAGGGAGGATTTACTCACTGGTAATCTCAGGTATTAACCAGGTTTCTGTCAGGATGATTATATCCGGGGAGTACAAGTCTATGGTGGCATGAAGTTCATGGACTTTGTTGGTTATACTTCTGATATTTAGGCTTACCAAAAGGAGGTCATTTGGTTTTCTCCTGGCTAGGATTTGGGAGACGCTGAGGTTGTTAGTTTGATTATTAGAAGTGAGGTTGGAGATGGACGGGCCAGGGATGGGGTGGATGTTTCCACTGAGGGCAGGTTTTGATATGCCTGAGGTTATTAGTTTTATTAGTTTGTGAAAGAGTTTGCATTTTAGGGAAACTTTATGATTGGGTGCAGTCAGTAACAGATGTGGTGGTAGGGTTATTTTGTTAACTTGTAGGGATGTATTTAGTTTGAGTATTTTAGTTGATAGAATATGTGGGGGATGCATAGGGATGGTTCTTGACTTGGTGGGACAGGAGCAGAGTGAGAGTTAGTCATGAGTGATGGTGTGAATAGTTGTACAGTGGAAGTGGTTGAGTGGGGTATAATGGAGTTTTGGTAAGATTAAAGATATCCAAGGAGAGGATATGCAAATAGTATAAATATGGTATGTTTATTCATGTTAGCAAAAGAAGAGGGGTAGTAGTGGGAAGATGTTGGAGTTAGAGTTGGGAGTAGTGTTCTGGTTGGTGGTAAAAATGATGGGAGGGGGTTTGTTCTAATAAAGGTAGGACCACGGAGGGTGGGTGAGAATTGGGGTAGGGTGGGGAGCGAAGCAGGCAGAGACCTGTAAGCTGCTCTTAGGATGGGTTGTGGGCTGGAAAACAATCAGGTAACAAAGAATACATGCCCTTATATAACTTCTGTCCTATGCATTCCTAGTGGGGGAGGTGGGTAGGGACTAATTGCAGGAGGAGTCCTTTGGGAGTGATTGACAGGTCACTCAGCCAGATTCTGGAGGATGGGCAATTCTAACAAAAACAATCAATTGACTCAAACTGTAGGTAAGTGATATGGAGAGAGTACCAAGAGAAGAGATGAGCTGCAGTTAAATAAATGGCAGTACAGTTCAAACAGGGAACTAAACTAGCACAAGTTAATTATTTCTGGTGTTACTAATTCTAGGGTAGTGCAGTTTAGTTTGGAAGTGGATAGCTAGTTTGTTTACTGCTAGGGTGTTGGGTTTAAGTTTGGTTAGGTGTCTATAGATGGTGTAAGTTGCTACATAAACACAGCAACCCAATTCAATGATTTCTTTAAAAATTCTATACCAAAATTATCAACAGACCCACCCTCCTCTACCCCCACTATACTACATAACCCATCAAATAACTCCAACTCCTTCACCTTCAACCAGTACCAACTTACACCATCTATAGACACCTAACCTAACTTAAACCCACCACCCTAGCAGTAGACAAACTACCCGCCAAATTTCTACAAATAGCCACCAAAGCCATTTCATACCCTATATCAATAATCATAAACAGATCAATCTCAGAACAAAAAGTGCCACTTCTCTGGAAAAATCACCTATATTATATCAATACATAAAGAGGGCACTTCCTCTGATCTAACCATCGCCCTATAGCTATACTTTCCCCACTGGCTAAAATACTAGAAAAATTTATCCACACCCAGATCCTAACACATCTCCTCTCCAATAATCTTCTTTCTGGCACTCAACATGGATTCTGCACCAACCATAGCTCTACCACAGCACTCATTTATTTTAGTAACCTAGTAAATATGCATCACATCAATGACCAACTAGTGTCTGCAGTTTTCCTTGACTTATCAAAGGCATTTGATACAATCTCCTATACAAAACTTCTAACATCACTCTCAGAATTAAAACTAACTACCCCCACTCTACTATGGTTTCAAGACTACCTCTCCCAATCCCAACAACCTGTTCAGTTGAAAAATTCCCTTTCTCCACTTCTTCCTGTGAAACTAGGAGTACTCCAAGGATCAATCCTAGTACACCTACTTTTTACTCTATTTACTAATAATCTTCACAAAGCCACCCCTATAGCAAACTTGGTTCAAAATGCTGATGACACCACCTTAATTTGCTCTGCCCCCTCCCTACAACAGCTTCACATTAAGTCCCAAGAAGCATTTACATCCATTGAAACCTGGCCATCAAACTCCCAGCTAATACTAAATCTTAAAAAGACCCACTTTATGCTATTCCATCCCTCCAAAGCAACAGTACCTACTCTCCCATTCTCTATATTTGCATCAGATAGTACTCTTATCTCCCCTGTCAAACAAACCAAATTACCAGGGGGTCATCATTTGACAAACATATATCTCAAACAATAAGCAAAGTCCACAAAAATCTAGGCACTCTTTACAGATGTAAAAACGTCGTAGCCAACAACAGTAAAATCACCCTAGCTTGTAGCCATCTTCTCTCTACCTTGCTGTATGCTTCTCCTGCCCTAATTAATCTAAACATGAGTGATTTAAGCAAGCTATCAGCATGCTACAACAAAATAGCAAAATTTGCCACAAACTCCTCCTACTGCACCCACCACTGTCAAGCCCTAAAACAACTCTCCTGGCTGGAACTCCCAAACACCTTAGCCCCAAGCTAACTTATTCTACCTTACCAAATATTGTACCTACCCCGATAAAACTGCAGCCTTACAAGACCTGATTGCCCTCTACTCCAATAATTGAGAACTAAGATCCAGTAACAATGCATTAACCACAATCTCCAAAACCCCTTACAGCTCTAGTGACTCTAGTAACATTTCCAAGAATTGGAACTCCCTACCACTAGGAATTAGCTTACAATGTAACAAAACTATCTTCAAAAACTGCTTATGTCCCACCTCAACAACTCCTGGACATGCAACTGCCTAGCACCTGGCTGGCATATTCAAATTCCTTCCTCTACCCTTTATCCTAGTACTTGCTGATATTTAAATATTTGCTTTCTCTAAGTCTACTGTTGCAAACTGCTCTTTTTCACCACCTCCCTCTCTTCCACCCTCTTACCCTTGTGCTGGTACCTTTCTCATGGTCTACTTTCACATCCTGACAGTTCTGAACCATTACATACATTTTTTTTCTCACATCTGCTGTAATGTTGGTGGCTATACTGCTCGGGTCTTACAAAATCTGTGTTTCTTACTTTCCACTGTACTAATCCTGTAATCCTTTTTCACATTATCACTGTTTATCATTATCTCCTAGTTTTTCCTCTGGTGACCTTAGCTTTTGCTTTTATCTTCATACTAGCTACCTTCCCCTATTGTATCTTAACTTCTCTCCCTGTTTTCATTTGTTTCTAACAGCAATACATACATTAGATACTCTTTCTCTATCTAATGTACTCTGCCTCTTTCTACTCTTCTCAATATCTAAAACATAAACCACTCCTTCCTAATAATGCAGTTAAGCTTACCTGCAATTGTTTTTTTCTTCTTTTTTTTCAGAGCAAAAGATCAGGAATGAGTTGTTGCTCCTCTAACAATTGGCTTGAATTAACCTATGAAAAAATTTTTGGTCACGTCATCTGAAACCTGTGAACCTTTGCAGGCTCCATCCAGGCCTCTAACTGGGACTAACCCTTCCTATATTCAGCAACACTGTGCAACTGAGTTCAGGTAGCTTTTGCAGTGTGTATTTTACTTTGGTTTTGTTTTTATTTTTATTTTAAGAAATAAGGTCACTGCTTCTTTAGATAATCTGTATATCGGACTTAGTTGGGTTTGCACTCCCCCTGTAAGGCTCCGAGAGCATTTGTTAACCCCTTTTCACTCCTTCCCCCTTTTCTGGACTGCCTCTTTACTGCTTAGACTTGCTTTCTCTATCTTTGCCCACTAGATGGCAGTGTAATTCGGGTTCCTATTACCTGATCGCAGACGCAGTTTGTCGAATGCGTCTTGATCGAACCAAAAAGAGCAAAATGGCAAAATAGCAAAGCGGCTTTTCAGCAAATTCTTTCCCTGGGAAAGAATCGTTTGGCCGCTTTCATTATTTTGCCTTTTTTGGCACTGTAGTGCGATCTCGGAGTTGGTATATTTAAGTATGGGGGTGTGGAGGTGTGCATTATGTAATGTTTTAAAGTTTTTTTTTTTTTTTTTTTTAATTTTGGAACAGCAATATTTTTCCCTTGAAAAAAAAATTGCTGTTCTGAGGTTTCGGTGTTGTAAGCTTTCACTTACATGGGGTTGATTATTTATCATTCGCTTTTGTAAGCATGCGATAATATAATATAGACTTGTGTAATTCCACATGATTTTAGCACTCACTTGTAGCCCACTTCTATACCTTTCCCACTGACTCCTTTACCCTCCCTGCTCTTACCACAGCTCTTTAGGGCCTAATTACCTTTTTCTCACCTTGCTCTAATCTCCTTTTCTCACTCTCCTTCTAACTCCACCCTTCAGCAGAGCATACTTTCCTGCAAAACAAATAAAGAAAAGAATCACTGTTTCTCTTACAGATTGTTTTTTATTTTTTTGGTAGTTTGTGCCACCCATTAACCTTGTTCTGCTGGGATAACCCACTCCATTTGCCCCCGCTATGGTCGAACGCACTCCACTCCCGTACTCTAACCCCATTCCCATCCACCTCTGACATCATTTCCTTTATTCCCTAGATTTCCTTACCACACCCCCTAAGGGCCCACCCCTCTTTATCTCCTCCTCCAATCTCCTTCCTCCCTCCACCCTGCTCCACCCTTCCTGCCACCTATTTAACTCTACTTATTTAGCTTCATCCTTACTTGCACACACTCTAACATCATCTACTTCTCCTTTTACTCTATAACCTTTCAACTTCCTTCTTTCATCTACTACTTAATCTCGACTACTACCTCACTAACCTACTTGTCACCATGTCCTACCACTTCCTGCAACTTGTACATCTAACTACTGCCACTTTATCCTCTATAACCTCACTTTTTATACTTTTCCTCTTAAGCCCAACTTCTTCTCACCCACCTCTACCTATCCTTCAGTCTTCCCTCAACTTCATCATTGTTTCTCAACACCACCACTCAACACGCTACCTAAAACCTTAACTCCTAAAACTAAACTTAGGACATTTAAACTTACTTAACCTAAAGGAAAAGTCAAATACTTTGTACTATATATATCACTAAGCCACAATCAACCTCCACTCTCCTATCCCTTTTACTTGCAGGTGACATACACACCAACCCTGGCTCTAGTTCGCCCTCAACCTCTGGTGGTATCTTCAAACAATCCATCAATTCCTTCTCCCATATCCCATCAAAGCACATCTCCCTCTACGCCATCAACCTGAGGAGCTTAGTAAATAAAACTGCTGAATTCCATTATTGCATCTCTCAACACTCTCCTAAAATCATAGCCCTTTCTGAGACTTGGATTAAACCCTGTTTTTCAGATAAAGACATCCTTACCCTCATTATAACATCTTAAGACTAGATTGAACCAATAAAGAAGGAGGCGGTGTAGCTATCATGTACACTGAAAATCTAACAGTAACCCCTCTAGTGTCCCCCTCCCCTACACACTCTCTTGCTAAACTTCTTTTGCAAAGTGCAAAATTAATCCCCACACCTCATTTAACATTGCTGAAATTTACATTCCACCTGGTGACAACATCACAGTATTGGAAAGTATTCTTTCCTCTCTCTCATCTGATCTCCATAATGAGACTGTAATCGGGGAGATGTTAACATCAACTGGTCTACTCTTACCATGGCATCCCCCTCCACTTTCATCAACTTACATGGTTTTACCAAACTCATAACTACACCTACTTATACCACTAAATTTACTACCCATTCATCTATACTTGACTGGATACTAGTATCGCATTCCCCATAAATATCACTTCCCTAAAACCCTTCCTGACACCCTCAGTGACCACTGCTCAACAAAAGTCCTCCATTTTAGTCTACACATATTTAAACCCCATACAATCAAAGCTTGCTGAAGTCTAAACAAACTTTGACCTTAATGAACTTAATAGTCAACTCTTAGTTATCAACTGGTCCTTTCTCAGTCAGCTACAACTCAATGAAGCTGTCACTGAATTTAATAATATATTTCACAACATAACCAATTCCCTTGCCCCTATACACTATGTTAGAATAAAATCTGCCATATCCCCCTGGCTGACTCCTCCCACTCACTCCCTAATGGCTCAAAGGGATAAAAATTGGAAGATTTGGACCAAATCCAAACTGCCCTTTTATCTACAACAATATAGGCTCCTTCATAACCTTACTAAAAAAAGAGCTATCAATGACAAGATAAACATCTACTCTAATTCTGCTAAAACACACCTATATAACCCAAAGAAATTCTGGCATACAATTAATCAAATCCTTCATCCCATCTACTCCTCAACCTAGCCCCTCTCTCACGCCTCTCCAAACTGCTACTAACTTCAACTCCTACTTCATAGACTCTATCACTAAACTTATTAATCTTCCACACTCTTACTCCACCACACCCTCCTTCCCTCCTAGTCCCTCTAATACTTCCTCTGCTTTCTGCTTAAAAACTGTATCTACTACATATGTAAAATCGTTACTCCTGAAGCTTAAACCTTGTTCTCCCTCATTTGATGGTCGCCATCCTCTCTTTCTCCAACTAGCTGGCCAACTCCCTGACACTACCCATCTCTATTATTATCAATCAATCTATTACACAAAAAAATCCTACAACACCTTATACATGAGAATCTAATCACCCCACCCAACATGGCTTTTTCCCCGGTCATAGTACCTCTACTGCTCTGATCTCCTTCATAAATACCATTTCACAAGCCAGAGACCAGAATAAACCAGTTTCCTGTCTCTTTCTTGACCTCTCAAAGGCATTTGACACTGACTCCCACCGCCATCTGTTAGACAAACTCTCTCTATTAAACCTATCTACCACCACTATCTCATGGTTCTCCAGTTATCTTAGCAACCATTTCCAATCTATCAAATGGTGCTCTGATATCTCTCCTGAATTCCTTATACAGATGGGAGTTCCCCAATGGTCACTTCTTGGACCACTGCTTTTTAATATTTTTGCTAATCATTTCTCTTCCTCAACCCAATATTTATCACTTGTCTGGTATGCAGATTACTCCACAGACATCACCATTGCTGATATCTTCTCTGAACCTCATACTAAAATTCAACACTCCTTCTTGTTTGTTGAAAACTGGCTCAACCTAAACCTTCTAATCTTAAAGCCAAAGAAGACCAAACTCTTACTCTTCATACCAAAAACTATGTCCCACTTGAAATCATCTTTCACCGTCTCTTCCCACAATCACAAACCAATCATAATAGAAAGACACACCAAACTACTATGATTCATTATTGATGACCAGCTAAAATTTGACCTGCATGTTCTAAGTAACATTAAGAAAACCCATCAAAAACGTGGTCTCCTTTATAGAAACAAAAACTTTCTCTCTAGTACTGCTAAAAGATCTCGTTCACATGCCTACCTATTACCAACACTTCTGTATTGCTCTCCAATTCTCACCAATTTACAATCCACACATTCCTAAACGAGAGTTCACTTGCAAGACATCTACATTTGCTGCTGAACTTCCTTACTCCATTCATCACTCTTTAGCACTCAAAAAACTGAACTGGTCTGAATTGCCCCATATCCTCCTCCTCTCTCAGCTTCAGATAATTCATTCTATTCTATACCAACCCACTTTCTGCCCCAGTATCAACTACCTCTACACTCCTGTTAGAACCCTGCGTAGCTTAGAACAACATCTCCTAACTATTCTCAAATCCAAGACCAACATAGGAAAAAAAACTCTATAGCTGTTACCCTACTAAGAAATAGAATAAACTACCTCTAGACATCCGATACATTAGATCCAAATCCCAATACAGAAGGGCAGTAAAAATTCACTTCAAGGAAAATAAACTGTGTCTGTGCTATCTTCCTCCTGGCTGACTCATCTCTCTAAGGTATCATATTCTCTCATTTTGCTTCTACTTCTGTGAAACCCTACCTTCCTCCTAATCTCTCTCTTTATCACACCACTTCCTTCCTCTCTGCTTCTATCCTGCACTCTTACAAATTCTTTTCATATTTGACCATCTGTTCTCCTACTCACAGCCAGTCTAATTTATTTTGGTATAACACTTTTCAAAAGCTAAATGTCTATCTGTATTATTTCTTGTTTCTCTCCTCTGTATCTCCTCATGCTGAAATGTATATTCAAATTGCCATGTACATTAAACTTGCTATTGTTAATGTTTATGTAAATCTTTTGTATTATTATATGTTTAATTAACTGTACATTTTTATCGTGGAGCTTTTCTCCCCTGGTTTTCACTGAAAAAGGGCTCTTTCCCAGTTGGACTAACCCGGTCAACAAATATCAAATAAATAAATAAATAAATAAATAAATTGTAATTCTGTGTTTAAGCCACAATGCACATGCAAATATTTTATGCATAGTACTTTTAACAACTGTTCTGGAGCTTTTCTCCCCGGGCCTCCACTGAAAACAGACAGCTATGTGCAGTCGAACCTCCTTGGTAAACAAATGTAAAATAAATAAAATAAATAAATAAATTCATGATCAGACTTCACCAGGGAGGGCCACACACTTGTGGTGGTGCAATAATCACCCATGATGGTGAGCACCAGATCTAGAATGTTTTGGCCCCTTGCGAGGGTGCCAACTATCTGTTCCAAGACATTACAGTTAATGCAGTCCAAGAACCTTTAGGTGAGTGTGTTTGTACATGTATAATTTACCCACTCTATGGATGGGTAGTTAAAGTAACCCATAACCAGAGTGTTTGGTTGCATTTGGAGAGACTCAAGTAGATCCAAGTAGGCAGTGTGGTTATCATGGTTCATGGAGGGTGACATCACTGATGATAACTTGGAGGAGGGTCTTTCCTACAGTTATTTTCACTTGCAGTAACTATAGGCAATTGTTCTGTTTAACCAATCTAAAGGTGTATTTTATCCTTGATGAATATTGATACTCCTCTTTAGTTCTTTTGTGTTTATTTTGTGGTCTGGATGTGTGAAAGGCATTATAACCTAGTATGGGCCAGGGTGCTCTCCACAGCCTTGAACCAGGTCCCTGTGACTGCACAGACATCAGCACCTTTCAAAATGAGGAATGCTTCCAGTGAGTGTAGTTTTAGATTTAGACTCCTAGCATTTAGCAGCATAACCCTGAAATTGTTCTTTGAGGATATTGTTATGTCTGAAATTTTGTTCTTGTGACATAGCCTAAAAATGGCACTAGGGAAGGCAAGTGCCTTAGCCAGTAACTGAAAGGCCAGAGGTGACAGGCGAAGGTCATCTCTGGCAAAACATCAAAGTCTATCAACCATATCATCCCAGGCTGACAGATACTGGATCCCCTTAGAATTATACCAGAAATTAAGCCAATCGTTGAAGTCAGTCATTTGTTGTGTGCATTGTGGTATCATCTTAGGTGAAGGTAAAATGCTGCTTCAGGCTAGAGACATGCCCACCTGGGACACATAATCAAAGAGCTCGGCCACATCTGTCTTCATACACTCCTGTCTCCATCTACATTAAAATATCCTTCTTTCTGTAGCTATGCTTTCGGTATTCTGTATTCTTAATCCCCTTTTTCCACTACATGCTCTATTTATTGCACTTTATCTACCTTTTCTTTACCTTGATCTTCTTTATGCTCAATGATTCATAGGTAAATACTAGGCCCGCTGCCCTTGTGAGCCATTTTAAGGCCTAGTCAATTGTTCTTCAAAAGGTGGGACTCAAGCCCTGTACCTTATGTCTAAGTGAACATGTTATCCGTTATACAAACTCCCAACTCTTACTTCTCCTTCACTTCATTCACTACCTCCCTTTAGCTATTATAAAAGAACAATTCAAACAAAAATAGTTAAGACACTCATATTTCCTAGAATTTGGTGTACAATTTTTATTTGAATGACAATATTCTCTACATCACTTACACTGCCTTTTGTAATAGTTCTGTATAAAATGCGACATATTGCTACGAAACATATTTTGGGTTGTCCCCATTATTTTACATCCCCACATTCCCATTCACTATTACCACATTAGATACTGCATTTTGTCTTCTTCTACATTCTGAGTTACCCATGCACCCCAACGACATGTCCACAGTTTTCTTTCCTCTAGCACTTTTTTTAATCTCATGCACTTTCTGACATACTTTTAAAATAATCTATTTACAATTCATTTTCATGTCTGACTGTAGTTCTAAACTGTACAAGCAAATTTCTTTTAACTTGAGTATGTAAGTTATGCTAAACGCACCTATTCCAAAGGCTTATATTTTTTATATTCATTTGCAAATTTTTCTGCCAACAACAATGTTTAAAAATTCAGTCCCCAAAAAGATTCAGTCCTGAAAAGTACTAGAGCTCTAATGCTTGTTATTTTAAATACCAGAAGTTGTCAAAAATAAAGTATCTGTCGATTTTTTTCTATGTTTCTTTAGTTTAATTTTTACCATTAGTATTCTTCTAACAGCTGCTACCTGATGCACATTGTACTGTCTGTCTGTCTTCTCCTTTGTTTGTAGCTGCTGCTGTTTGTTTACTGCACCCACTGTTGCATATGTCTGTCTTCTTCTTTGTTTGTACTGGCTGCTGTTTGTTTACTGCACCCACTGTTGCATATGTCTGTCTTCTTCTTTGTTTGTACTGGCTGCTGTTTGTTTACTGCACCCACTGTTGCATATGTCTGTCTTCTTCTTTGTTTGTACTGGCTGCTGTTTGTTTACTGCACCCACTGTTGCATATGTCTGTCTTCTTCTTTGTTTGTACTGGCTGCTGTTTGTTTACTGCACCCACTGTTGCATATGTCTGTCTTCTTCTTTGTTTGTACTGGCTGCTGTTTGTTTACTGCACCCACTGTTGCATATGTCTGTCTTCTTCTTTGTTTGTACTGGCTGCTGTTTGTTTACTGCACCCACTGTTGCATATGTCTGTCTTCTTCTTTGTTTGTACTGGCTGCTGTTTGTTTACTGCACCCACTGTTGCACATGTCTGTCTTTTTCTTTGTTTGTACCCGCTGCTATTTGTTTACTGCACCCACTGTTGCACATATATATTTTCCTTTGTTTGTACCTACTGCTGTTTGTTTATTGCACCCACTGTTGCATATGTCTGTCTTTTCCTTTGTTTGTACCTACTGCTGTTTGTTTACTGCACCCACTGTTGCACGTATGTCTTTTCCTTTGTTTGTACCTACTGCTGTTTGTTTACTGCACCCACTGTTGCACGTATGTCTTGTCCTTTGTTTGTACCTACTGCTGTTTGTTTACTGCACCCACTGTTGCACACGTCTGTCTTTTTTTTTGTTTGTACCTACTGCTGTTTGTTTACTGCACCCACTGTTGCACGTATGTCTTTTCCTTTGTTTGTACCTACTGCTGTTTGTTTACTGCACCCACTGTTGCACACGTCTGTCTTTTTCTTTGTACCTGCTGCTGTTTGTTTACTGCACCCACTGTTGCACGTATGTCTTTTCCTTTGTTTGTACCTACTGCTGTTTGTTTATTGCACCCACTGTTGCATATGTCTGTCTTGTCCTTTGTTTATACCTGCTGCTGTTTGTTTACTGCACCCACTGTTGCACATGTCTGTCTTCTCTTTTGTTGTACCTGCTGCTGTTTGTTTACTGCACCCACTGTTGCACACCTATTTTAGCCTGAAAATTGGAACATAAAGTACATTTGAGTTTAAATACAAGAGCTTTGAAGAAGGTCATTAAATGTTTGGATGAAAGCACTTGGCTTTGCAAAACTGGTTCTCTTATTGTGTGTTCTTTTGAAGAAAGGCCAGTTGAACAGCTATTAGACTTTGGTACTTAAACTTAAAAGTACTGTTACTGTGACTTAGTCCTGTGGTATTACAGCAATTTCTTTCTTTGATTTTGTCTAAATTCAAGATTTACAGGCTTGAAAAAAGAATAATTTAGCTGAGTTGCTACTATTTAAAACACAGAGTATCCATGATGGTGGCACCCTTTGCGGCTGTGGCTACTCTGACTCTCGTTGTGCAGTTCATGTTCTTTTTGTGACTTGTCAGTGTGTCATCCATTCTTGTGAGCTGTTTTTGGCTGGTTAGATGGTTGAATGTATGGTATCAGCAGTCATGTATGTTGTGTTTTGTCTTGCTTGGGAGGTTTCTGCCATGTTTTTGAAGATTGTTAGTCTCTGGGATCGCTTAGCTGACTGAGGTTGTTTGGCCTTCAGGGGTGGCGGTGGCACCAAGGGCTGGTATTGGAGCCTGACTGGTGGATTGTATGTTTGTTGGTTCCATTGGATTCTGTGTGTTGAGGACTAGCCTGTGACTTGAGACATAACAGGGGCTGGTAGATGAAACTGATGATTCTTGGTCAGGATGGTGTGGAGTGCTGTGATGGCCGTAATTGTTAGGGCCTCAGGTGATGGAAATATGTTAAGTGCAGGTAGTGAGACTGGAGGGAATCAGAAGATGGACTGCAACTGACAGTTTGCTGGTGTGAGGATGGAACTGGCAACAGTGTGCATGATATGGATGGTAAGGATGGCAGCAGTCATGGCAGTTGCTACTGGGATGGGCAGAGTATGGTTACTGCAGACATGATGCCATTGGATGGCCTGGCTTGGGCTCTGTTGTATTGTCATTGCTGTTGTGTTGCTGTGCTGTCATTATGTGTATTGTTATGTGTATTTTTGTTGCAGATGAGCATAGAGAAATGTAATTTCATTCTGCTGTACACTGTGCTGTATGGTTTTGAATGACAATAATGTTTTTACTTTTACTTTACTTTACATAACCTTCTATTGTGTAATTAATAAAGTTCAAGGTTCCTCACTATGATTTATAAAAATGTAGCATATAAGGGTCATGGCTGGGAACCTTTCTTTTCTTAATTTATGCATAAATGTACTCCTTATCAACCTTGAGATCAACCTTGATAATAATGGCAGCATTTTAAGCAGACAATTTCATATATGGAGGCCTCACAAAGATCAAAGTAACACTGCATATAACATGAACATTCATCTAACTTACATTTGCTACTGGTTAGATAAATTTGGTCTGAAGCTCAACATAAAATATAAACATTATTTGCAACCTATAAAATGCTGGCTAAGGCCTAGTTTCTAAGAACAGTGCCCTATCTGGTGGCCATTACAGGGAGGCAATGGGCCTTCTGATGCTGGTGAGGCCCACTGTCTGTGGCATTTGGACATTACAACAGCCATGGGCAGTCCATTATTTCCCAGAGATCCCCACCCAGTCTGACATCATTGCTTACTTAATACTCACGTCTTTGAACCTCTGTGGCTTTGTCATTTCTAGAACTGAAAAATAAGAAATCTCCAGTTGAAATCACATTCCTTCTCAAGCAGCCACACATCAGTGAGGCATTAAAATGTAAAAAAAAAACTCTTCTTGTTGCTCTGTCTGTTACTTTGTACCCAGATGTGTCTATGGTATGGGTAGGAGATGGTTTCTATATTATTTGAAATTAATTCCATTATTCAATATAAGTTTTAGGTGTCTTCCATTGTATTAGGAAGCACTCTCACATACCTTAATAAAGTAGTTTATATAGTTGGTAAATAAAGGTTGTAGAAGGGCAGATGTAAAAAAAATAATGTGCATATGGTGATATAAGCAAACAGTGAAACAGAATTAAAAAAGACAATTTAAAGTATTTGAACAACAAATGCTATCAAATATCTGGCAGTTGGTTTAGAGGATTAATGAGCTGCTTCCAGTGAACAAGTGGAACAAGGTTCGATTCCCTCACCTTCCTTTGCTTAACTGTGTGACTGAGCAAATCACTTAACCACACAGTACTCCTGGGCTGAGCCTACAAAAAGGTCCATGAGATCAGAGTTCTACCCTGGTATGCAAATAAATCACTGTATAATTATATGAATAATGTCTTAGGAATGATGCTATAAACAGGGGAATCACTATCTGTAATGTCTGCTTTGGGTTGCAGGAGAATGTTTTCAAAGGGATCACTGCAAAAGTCAGTGATGTTATGAAAGACATAAAGAGGCAAAGCAGTGCCATCAGAGGACAAAATTAATATATTTGTGACTTTTCATGGTCAAATAAACATTTTACACCGAAGGGAAGAAGAGAAATGTTATATGAGAAGGAATGGCTGAACAAATTTGAAATGGCTGCAAGTAAAGCTGCAGTTACAGAGGCTGGAAAGTGATGCAATGCTGACCAAGGCAGAACAGAACACATGATCAATGCCCTCTGTGTGCGTAACAGCCACAGGAAACATGAGGTATAAATCTGTGGGGATTTTCAATTTCTCTTTAACTCAGTGCTGTTTGGTGTACAATATCCATGACCATGAACTGAAGACATTTCTGAATCCCTAACTTGGTCAAGTGTTTTATAAAAGTTGTTTTGGCACAAGCTTACTGGCAGATAAGGAAGCATTAAACATTAACGTGAGCTCTTGTCTAATAATATGTGTAATAGGTTATTCTCAGCCTGTTCTTGGTTTGTACCTTCACTAACCATTTGGGGAAAAGCAAAGAATCACTTTGCATGCATTCCTGATGTGCACTGCAAACTTAAAGGCATTGTAGTGAAAAAAAAACAAATAATGAACAGAACATTTTGGAGGCAACTTCACTTTCTAGGAATGGTAGAGGAAACAGCTGCTGAAGAATAGACTCCCTATCCCCATTAAACAAAGTTCATCCCTGTCCATATTCAAGGGCAACTTAGACCTATGGATGGGAAACAGAAAATTTGCCCTAAGGCTATCCCCAGTACTAATAATGGACAGCGGCAGCTCATAAATGCTTTATTCCTTGCATGGGTTTCCCCCAAATTATCTATGGTAGGATGCCAGTTATTCTCAATAGGGGAAATAGGTTCATAGGTTCATAGGTTCATACTAGGCTATCTGCCCAAGGGCATTTATAAGCCTAGCCCATAGTTATTTGGCTTTCGCCACCCCTTTAGTTTGAATAAAACTATGCCTATTATTTTGCTGTGCCTCTGTCAAGCAGTGACACTGAAGTAATCCCTGGGGTATATCTGCGATCCCCCATCCATTGGTCAAGATTCCTCTTGAACAAGGCCAGCGAGGTGCTCTGCCTCACATGTACCGGGATTTTGTTCCACAGCATAGGGAGTCTCTGGGTGATGAATCTGTCCCTCCAGCATGTTCTATTAATAACCGTGTCAAGGTTTAAGTCTCCCGCCCTTGTGGTTCTGAGGGATCTAGATTTTTGAGGTGAAGCATATTCATCAAATCAGGGTTTGACATGGCCTTATATGTCAGGCACAGGTCACCTCTGAGCAAGCGGTATGAGACTGAATAGAGCTGGAGTTCTTTCAGTCGGGCAGCATAAGACATATTTTGAGACCCTTTATCCTTTTGGTGAGGAACTTTTGGGGCCTTTCCAGCTGCTGCAGGTGTCTGGTCAGATACATTCTGAATGGGGCATTGTACTCAATCATAGGTCTAATGAGTGATGAGTACAGGGGCGATGACCTCCCTTGATCTAGATGTGAATCCCTTCATGATCAGGTGGGCAATGTAGAAGGTTTTCCTAACTACTTTAGCAACATGAGTGTCAAACGAAAGGCTACTGTCAACCTGGGTCCCCAGATCCCTGATGACTTCTTCTGTGCTCAGTGGATTGCCACCTATATGGTAGCTAGGGGTAACCTTGTTTTTCCCGAAGGGTATGACTATGCATTTCTTGGCATTTAACTTTAGGCCATGGCTCTGGCACCAGTTATCCGTTTCTGTGAGGCCCTTCTGAAGGATATCTGTGTCAGATGTGTTTTCGACTATGGCGCCCAGTTTGCAGTCATCTGCAAACTTTGTCAGCCATAACCCTCCTGTATATAATTATCGACTATGGGATGGGTAAGAGCAATCTATAACAAGATGGGACAGGTGATTTCAAGAACAAAAAGGGAAACTTCCTGGGATAAAAATGGCCCACAAAGTCTACTTGCCTAGGACTTACTTTGAACTGATGAACCTATGAACACCACTTGGATTATCTAAAAAGATATGAGACAAAATACTATAAAATGAGTTCTAAGTTAACAGAAACAAATGTGTGAGCTCCTCATAAATAAATCACTTCTGTGGGTGTGTAATCCACAGACCTGCTAACATATATCTCAGGATAAAAGAGAAGGCTATGGTAAAGGCATAAACGCCTCAAAATGAGTCACACTAAGAATCATGCTTCATACTGGTAAACTACCAAATGTCCGGTTACACTTCACAGTGGTACTGTATATACTGTATGCATTGGCATATTCCTGCTACATGTCACAGTGGTACTGTACATACTGTATGCATTGGAATGTTCCTGCTACATGTCACAGTGGTACTGTACATACTGTATGCATTGGAATGTCCCTGCTACATGTCACAGTGGTACTGTGCATACCATATGCATTGGAATGTTCCTGCTACACATCACTGTGGTACTGTACATACTGTATGCATTGGAATGCTCCTGCTATACATCACGGTAGTACTGTACATACTGCATGCATTGGAATGTTACTGCTACATGTCACAGTGGTACTGTATATACTGTATGCATTGGCATATTCCTGCTATACATCACAGTGGTACTGCACATACTGTATGAATTGGCATATTCCTGCTAAATGTCACAGTGGTACTGTACATACTGTATGCATTGGAATGTTCCTGCTACATGCCACAGTGGTACTGTACATACTGTATGCGTTGGAATGTTCCTGCTACATGTCACAGTGGTACTGTGCATACAATATGCATTGGAATGTTCCTGCTACACATCACTGTGGTACTGTACACACTGTATGCATTGGAAGGTTCCTGCTACATGTCACAGTGGTACTGTACATACTGTATGCATTGGAGTGTTCCTGCTACACATCACAGTGGTACTGTACATACTGCATGCATTGGAATGTTCCTGCTACATGTCACAGTGGTACTGTATATACTGTATGCATTGGCATATTCTTGCTACACATCACAGTGGTACTGCACATACTGTATGCATTGGCATATTCCTGCTACACGCCACAGTGGTACTGTATATACTGTATGCATTGGCATATTCCTACTACATGTCACAGTGGTACTGTACATACTGCATGCATTGGAATGTTCCTGCTACATGTCACAGTAGTACTTTACATGCTGTGCATTAGAATGTTCCTGCTACACGTCACCATGGAACTGTACATATTGTATGCATTGGAAAGTTCCAGCTACACGTCACAGTGGTACTGTACATACTATATGCATTGGAATGTTCCTGCTACACATCACAGTGGTACTGTACATACTGTATGAATTGGAATGTTCCTGCTACACGTGACAGTGGTAGTACTTTACATACTGTATGCATAGGAATGTTCCTGCTACACATCACAGTGGAACTGTAAATACTGTATTCATGGGAATGTTCCTGCTACACATCACAGTAGTACTGTACATACTGTATGCAATGGAATTCCTGCTACACATCACAGTAGTACTATACATACTGTATGCATAGGCATATTCCTGCCACATGCTACAGTCATACTGTACATACTGTATGCATTGGAATGTTCCTGCTACATGTAACAGTGGTACTGTACATACTATTTTCATTGGAATGTTCCTGTTACATTTCACAGTGGTACTATACATATGGTATACATTTGAAGATTCCGGCTACAGGTCACAGTGGTACTGCACATACTGTATGCATTGGCATAGTCCTGCTACACGCCACGGTGGTACTGTACATACTGTATGCATTGGAGTTTTCCTGCTACACATCACTGTGGTATTGTACATACCGTATGCATTGGAATGTGCCTGCTACATGTCACAGTGGTACTGTACATGCTCTATGCATTGGAATGTTCCTGCCACATGTCACAGTAGTACTGTACATACTGTATGCACTGTAATTCCTGCTATACGTCACAGTGGTACTGTACATACAGTATGCATTGCCATATTCCTGCTACATGTCACATTCATGCTGTACATACGGTATGCATTGGAATGTTCCTGCTATACATCACAGTGGTACTGTACATACTGTATGCATTGGAATTCCTGCTACACATCACAGTGGTACTGTACATGCTGTATGGATTGGAATGCTCCTGCTACACCTCACAGAGCTACTGTACATACTGTATGCATTGGAATGTTCCTGTTACATGTCACAGTGGTACTGTACATACTGTCTTCATTGGAATGCTCTTGCAAAATTTCACAGTGGTACTGTACATACTGTATGCACTGAAATGTTCTTGCTACATGTCAAAGTGGTACTGTACATACTGTATGGATTGGAATGTTCCTACTACAAGTTACAGTAGCACTGTACATACTGTATGCATGGGAATGTTCCTCCTACACATCACAGTGGTAATGTACATACTGTATTCATGGGAATGTTCCTGCTCCACATCACAGTGGTACTATACATACTGTATGCAATGGCATATCCTGCTACATGCCACAGTTATACTGTACATACTGTATGCTTTGGAATGTACCTGCTACATGTAACAGTGGTACTGTATGTACTGTATGCATTGGAATGTTCCTGCTACATGTCACAGTGGCACTGTGTATACTGTATGCATTTGGAATGTTCATGCTACAAATCACTGTGGTACTGTACATACTGTATGCATTGGAATGTTCCTGCTACAGATCCCAGTGGTACTGTACATACTGTATGCATTGGAATGTTCTTGTTACATGTCACAGTGGCACTGTACAAACTGCATGCATTGGAATTCCTGCTACACATCACAGTGGTACTGTACATACTGTATGCATTGGAGTGTTCCTGCTACACATAACAGTGATACTGAACATACTTTATGCATTGGAATGTTCTTGCTACATGACACAGTGGTACTGTACATACTCTATGCATTGGAATGTTACTACTATGTCACAGTGGTACTGTACATACTTTATGCATTGGAATGTTCCTGCTACATGTCACAGTGATATTGAACATACTGTATTTTCTCGCTACATGACACAGTGGTACTATACATACTCTATGTATTGGAATATTCCTGCTACACCTCACAGTGGTACTGTACATACTGTATGCATTGGAGTGTTCCTGCTATATAGCACAGTGGCACTGTGCATACCATATGCATTGGAATGTTCCTGCTACACATCACTGTGCTACTGTATATACTGTATGCATTGGATGGTTCTTGCAACATGACACAGTGGTACTGTACATACACTATGCACTGGAATGTTCCTGCTACACATCACAGTGGTGCTATACATACCATATGCATTGGAATGTTCCTGCTACACATTACTGTGGTACTGTACATACTGTATGCATTGGAATCTTCTTGCTACATGACACAGTGTTACTGTACATACTTTATGTATTGGAATATTCCTGCTACGTGTCACAGTGGTACTGTACATACTGTATGCATTTGAATGTTCTGGCTACATGTCACAGTGTTACTGTGCATACCATACACATTGGAATGTTCCAGCTACACATCACTGTGGTGCTGTACATACTGTATGCATTAAAATGTTCTTGCTACATGACACAGTGGTACTGTATATACTCTATGCATTAGGATGTTCCTGCTACACATCGTAGTGGTGCTGTACATACCATATGCATTGGAATGTTCCTGCTACACATTACTGTGGTACTATAAATACTGTATGCATTGGAGATTTCTTGCTACATGACACAGTGGTACTGTACATACTCTATGTATTGGAATGATCCTGCTGCACATCACAGTCGTGCTGTACATACTGTATGTTTTGGAATGTTCCTGCTACATGTCACAGTGATACTGAACATACTGTATGCATTGGAATGTTCTTGCTACATGACACAGTGGTACTATACATACTCTATGCATTGCAATGTTCTTGCTACATGTCACAGTGGTACTGTACATACAGTATGCATTGGAATGTTCCTGCTACATGTCACAGTGGTACTGTGCATACCATATGCATTGGAATGTTCCTGCTACACATCACTGTGGTACTGTACATACTATATGCATTGGAATATTTTCGCTACATGACAAAGTGGTACTGTATATACTCTATGCATTGGAAAATTTCCTGCTACACATCACAGTGTTACTATACATACTGTATGCATTGGAATGTTCCTGCTACATGTCACAGTGATACTGTGCATACCGTATGCATTGGAATGTTCCTGCTACACATCGATGTGGTACTGTACATATTGTATGCATTGGAATGTTCTTGCTACATGACACAGTGGTACTGTACATACTCTATGCATTGGAATGTTCCTGCTACACGTCACAGTGGAGCTGTGCATACTGTATGCATGTAAATGTTCCTGCTACATGTCACAGTGGCATACCTCTCATCCTAGAAACATCAAAAATCTGGACAAGGCCCATAAAAAATAGGTACAAATCTGTATGCTGATTAACATCTAATTTGCATACATAATTACATAAGTCTACCCACTCTAATGGAATTGTGGGATCCCAACTTTTAAACGTAAACTGAAGAACAGACATCCAAAATATGGCACCAGAGTCCCCCTGCAGCTATTCCAATGTCCCATTACTTGGCTATTTCGCCCCATTTACCATAAACATGCCTAACATATAAAGCTTTGTCAAACCCAGAGGTGTTGGACATGCTACACCAAATGAAATCCCAATCCCACTGAGCTACATGCTCTAGGGACCTAAACCTTGTCACCACAATAAACAGGACATGCTGGAGGGATAGATTCCTGTCTCAGAGACTTCCCATACTCTGCAACAGGCTATCCATTTATGTTAAGCAAAGTTCTTCATTATCACTCTTCAAGAAAAATCTTGATGAGTGGATGGGAAATAGGAAATACACCCTGGGGATCACTTGAAATATAATGGCTATCATTTAGTGAATTAATTTCTCACTCCTCACCATAGCTCTCGAGCTTTAAACACAAAAAAATGGACAAACAAAGCTAATAATGGGGGAATACAAATTGAGTTCTCTCTTCTCACCATAGCTATGAACTCTTATCACAAAAACCTGGACAAAGCTCACAAGTGGTGGTGGTGGCTAGGGACTTACCAGAGACACACTTTAAACATTGCTTGTATACTTTTGTAAAGTTGCTAGAATAAAATGTATTACCACCATGCATTTTACTGGCAAGTCTTGAATCCAGGACTCTATGCACTGCAGTCAGAGCAACATACTACTATGCCAAATCAGCAGCTTCCTGAAAAATATGGAGACTGAAACTTAATGGCTATCATTTATTGAATTAATTTCTCACTTCTCACCACAGCTCTCAACCGTTTAGCACAAAAAACCTGGACAAACAAAGCCAATAATGGGGGTATACAAATTCAGTTCTCACTATAGCTCTCAACTCTTAGCACAAGAAACCTGGGTAAAGCTCACAAGTGGTGGTGGCTAGGGACTTTATGCTCTTTTTACCCTGTACTCAATGTACAGGGTTGAGACTAAGTACCTCTAGTCACCAGGTGTATTAAATGGGGGGCATTTTCATAGACACACACACACACACACACACACACACACACACACACACACACACACACACACACACACACACACTTCTCACCTCTGAATGTTAGTTTCCTTATTTACAGATTTAGTCTGATTCCCCTTGTAAACTTCATGCCGCAGAGTTAGTCCGATTTTCTAAAAGTTAGTTTCCATCTTCCTGAACCTTCCAAATGTACATTATCCCTGCAACAGAGTTATTCCTAATGGTGTTCCCACTTGCAAGGTCCTTCCACAAATGTTATCCCTGCAGCAGAGTTAGTCCTAAGGCTGTTCCCACTTGCAAGTAGCATAGTTAGTTCTAATGCTGCAGAGTTAGTGTTGTAACGGCCGTTCCTGCTTGCAAGTTCCTGACCACAGTGGAGTTAGTCCTAATGTTGGAGAGTTAGCACTGCAACTGCCTTAGTTAGTGCTGTAAAAGCTGTTCCCACTCACATTTCAGCAGCCAAGCCAGCTGGAAATGTGTGAGCTCCTTGAGCTCAATTCCAGCAGACTGGTAGCCATGAGGGAGCTGATGTCATCACGCACATGATGACATCAGCTCTAACAGCATGGAAATTAAAAAACAAAAGAAAAAAATTGGAAATGAAGGGATGCCACTCAGGAATCCTGGCACCCCTTAATTTGAGCCCCATAACTCAGTAAAAACCGAGTAATTCAGCACGGTTGGGAGGTACTGTATGCATTGGAATATTCCTGCTACACATCACTGTGGTACTGTACATACTGTATGCATTGGAATGCTCCTGCCACACGTCACAGTGGTACTGTACATACCGTATCCATTGAAATGTTCCTGCTACATATCGCTGTGGTACTGTACATACTGTATGCATTGGAATGTTCCTGCTACATGTCACAGTGGTACTGTACATACTGTATGTATTGGAATGTTCCTGCTACACGCCACAGTGGTACTGTACATACTGTATGCATTGGAATATTCCTGCTACATGTCACAGTGGTACTGTGCATACCATATGCATTGGAATGTTCCTGCTACATGTCACAGTGGTACTGTACATACTGTATGCATTGGAATGTTCCTGCTACACATCACAGTGTTACTGTACATACTGTATGCATTGGAATGTTCCTGCTACATGTCACAGTGGTACTGTACATACTGTATGCATTCCAATGTTAATGCTACACATCACAGTGTTACTGTGCATACTGTAAGATTGGAATGTTCCTGCTACAAGTCATAGTGGAACTGTACATACTGTATGCATTGGAATGTTCCTGCCACATGTCACAGTGGTACTGTACATACCGTATTCATTGGAATGTTCCTGCTACAGGTCAAACTGGAACTGTACATACTGTATGCATTGGAATGTTCCTGCTACACATCACCTTAGTACTGTGCATATTGTATTCATTGGATTTCCTGCTACACATCACAGTGTTACTGTACATACTGTATGCATTGCAATGTTCCTGCCACACGTCACAGTGGTACTGTACATACCGTATTCATTGGAATGTTCCTGCTACAGGTCACAGTGTAATTGTACACACTGTATGCATTGGAATGTTCCTGCTACATGTCACAGTAGTACTGTACATACTGCATGCATTGGAATGTTACTGCTACATGTCACAGTGGTACTGTATATACTGTATGCATTGGAATGTTCCTGCTACATGCCACAGTGGTACTGTACATACTGTATGCATTGGAATGTTCCTGCTACATGTCACAGTGGTACTGTGCATACCATATGCATTGGAATGTTCCGGCTATACATCACTGTGGTACTGTACATACTATATGCATTGGAATGTTCCTGCTACACATCACAGTGGTACTGTACATACTATATGCATTGGAATGTTCCTGCTACACATCACAGTGGTACTGTACATACTGTATGCATAGGAATGTTCCTGCTACACATCACAGTGGAACTGTAAATACTGTATTCATGGGAATGTTCCTGCTACACATCACAGTAGTACTGTACATACTGTATGCATTGGAATTCCTGCTACACATCATAGTAGTACTATACATACTGTATGCATAGGCATATTCCTGCCACATGCCACAGTCATACTGTACATACTGTATGCATTGGAATGTTCCTGCTACATGTAACAGTGGTACTGTACATACTATTTTCATTGGAATGTTCCTGTTACATTTCACAGTGGTACTATACATACGGTATACATTGGAAGATTCCGGCTACAGGTCACAGTGGTACTGCACATACTGTATGCATTGGCATAGTCCTGCTACACACCACAGTGGTACTGTACATACTGTATGCATTGGAATTTTCCTGCTACACATCACTGTGGTATTGTACATACCGTATGCATTGGAATGTGCCTGCTACATGTAACAGTGGTACTGTATACGCTCTATGCCTTGGAATTTTCCTGCTACATGTCACAGTAGTACTGTACATACTGTATGCACTGGAATTCATGCTATACATCACAGTCGTACTGTACATACAGTATGCATTGCCATATTCCTGCTACATGTCACATTCATGCTGTACATACTGTATGCATTGGAATGTTCCTGCTATACATCACAGTGGTACTGTACATACTGTATGCATTGAAATTCCTGCTACACATCACAGTGGTACTGTACATGCTGCATGGATTGGAATGGTCCTGCTACACATCACAGAGGTACTGTACATACTGTATGCATTGGAATGTTCCTGCTACATGCCACAGTGGTACTGTACATACTGTCTTCATTGGAATGCTCTTGCAACATTTCACAGTGGTACTGTGCATACTGTATGCACTGAAATGTTCTTGCTACATGTCAAAGTGGTACTGTACATACTGTATGGATTGGAATGTTCCTACTACACGTTACAGTAGCACTGTACATACTGTATGCATGGGAATGTTCCTCCTACACATCACAGTGGTACTGTACATACTGTATTCATGGAATGTTCCTGCTCCGCATCACAGTGGTACTATACATACTGTATGCAATGGCATATTCCTGCTACATGCCACAGTCATACTGTACATACTGTATGCTTTGGAATGTTCCTGCTACATGTAACAGTGGTACTGTACGTACTGTATGCATTGGAATGTTCCTGCTACATGTCACAGTGGCACTGTGCATACTGTATGCATTGGAATGTTCATTCTACAAATCACTGTGGTACTGTACATACTGTATGCATTGGAATGTTCCTGCTACAGATCACAGTGGTACTGTACATACTGTATGCATTGGAATGTTCTTGTTACATGTCACAGTGGTACTGTACAAACTGTAAGCATTGGAATTCCTGCTACACATCACAGTGGTACTGTACATACTGTATGCATTGGAGTGTTCCTGCTACAAGTAACAGTGATACTGAACATATTTTATGCATTGGAATGTTCTTGCTACATGACACGGTACTGTACATACTCTATGCATTGGAATGTTACTAATAGGTCACAGTGGTACTGTACATACTTTATGCATTGGAATGTTCCTGCTACATGTCACAGTGATACTGAACATACTGTATTTTCTTGCTACATGACACAGTGGTACTATATATACTCTATGCATTGGAATATTCCTGCTACACCTCACAGTGGTACTGTACATACTGTATGCATTGGCGTGTTCCTGCTATATGTCACAGTGGTACTGTGCATACCATATCCATTGGAATGTTCCTGCTACACATCACTGTGGTACTTTACATACTGTATGCATTGGAATGTTCTTGCTACATGACACAGTGGTACTGTACATACGCTATGCACTGAATGTTCCTGCTACACATCACAGTGGTGCTGTACATACCATATGCATTGGAATGTTCCTGCTACACATTACTGTGGTACTGTACATGCTGTATGCATTGGAATGTTCTTGCTACATGACACAGTGTTACTGTACATACTTTATGTATTGGAATATTCCTGCTACATGTCACAGTGATACTGTACATACTGTATGCATTTGAATGTTCCTGCTACATGTCGTAGTGGTGCTGTACATACCATATGCATTGGAATGTTCCTGCTACACATTACTGTGGTACTGTAAATACTGTATGCATTAAAATGTTCTTGCTACATGACACAGTGGCACTGTACATACTCTATGCATTAGGATGTTCCTGCTACACGTCGTAGTGGTGCTGTACATACCATATGCATTGGAATGTTCCTGCTACACATTACTGTGGTACTGTAAATACTGTATGCATTGGAGTTTTCTTGCTACATGACACAGTGGTACTGTACATGCTCTATGTATTGGAATGTTCCTGCTGCACATCACAGTGGTGCTGTACATACTGTATGTTTTGGAATGTTCCTGCTACATGTCACAGTGGTACTGTGCATACCATATGCATTGGAATGTTCCTGCTGCACATCACTGTGGTACTGTACATACTGAATGCATTGGAATGTTCCTGCCTCATGTCACAGTGGTACTGTACATACCGTATCCATTGAAATGTTCCTGCTACATATTGCTGTGGTACTGTACATACTGTATGCATTGGAATGTTCCTGCTACATGTCACAGTGGTACTGTACATACTGTATGCATTGGAATGTTCCTGCTACACGCCACAGTGGTACTGTACATACTGTATGCATTGGAATGTTCCTGCTGCATGTCACAGTGGTACTGTGCATACCATATGCATTGGAATGTTCCAGCTACATGTCACAGTGGTACTGTACATACTGTATGCATTGGAATGTTCTTGCTACACATCACAATGTTACTGTACATACTGTATGCATTGGAATGTTCCTGCTACATGTCACAGTGGTGCTGTACATACTGTATGCATTGGAATGTTCCTGCTACAAGTCATAGTGGAACTGTACATACTGTATGCATTGGAATGTTCCTGCCACATGTCACAGTGGTACTGTACATACCGTATTCATTGGAATGTTCCTGCTACAGGTCAAAGAGGAACTGTACATACTGTATGCATTGGAACTTTCCTGCTACACATCACTGTGGTATTGTACATACCGTATGCATTGGAATGTGCCTGCTGCATGTCACAGTGGTACTGTACATGCTCTATGCATTGGAATTTTCCTGCTACATGTCACAGTAGTACTGTACATACTGTATGCACTGGAATTCCTGCTATACGTCACAGTGGTACTGTACATACAGTATGCATTGCCATATTCCTGCTACATGTCACATTCATGCTGTACATACTGTATGCATTGGAATGTTCCTGCTACACATCACAGTGGTACTGTACATGCTGTACATCACAGTGGTACTGTACATGCTGTATGGATTGGAATGCTCCTGCTACACATCACAGAGGTACTGTACATACTGTATGCATTGGAATGTTCCTGCTACATGTCACAGTGGTACTGTACATACTGTCTTCATTGGAATGCTCTTGCAACATTTCACAGTGGTACTGTACATACTGTATGCACTGAAATGTTCTTGCTACATGTCAAAGTGGTACTGTACATACTGTATGGATTGGAATGTTCCTACTACACGTTACAGTAGCACTGTACATACTGTATGCATGGGAATGTTCCTCCTACACATTACAGTGGTACTGTACATACTGTATTCATGGGAATGTTCCTGCTCTGCATCACAGTGGTACTATACATACTGTATGCAATGGCATATTCCTGCTACAAGCCACAGTCATACTGTACATACTGTATGCTTTGGAATGTTCCTGCTACATGTAACAGTGGTACTGTACGTACTGTATGCATTGGAATGTTCCTGCTACATGTCACAGTGGCACTGTGCATACTGTATGCATTGGAATGTTCATGCTACAAATCACTGTGGTACTGTACATACTGTATGCATTGGAATGTTCCTGCTACAGATCACAGTGGTACTGTACATACTGTATGCATTGGAATGTTCTTGTTACATGTCACAGTGGTACTGTACAAACTGTATGCATTGGAATTCCTGCTACAGATCACAGTGGTACTGTACATACTGTATGCATTGGAGTGTTCCTGCTACACGTAACAGTAATACTGAACATACTTTATGCATTGGAATGTTCTTGCTACATGACACAGTGGTACTGTACATACTCTATGCATTGGAATGTTACTACTACGTCACAGTGGTACTGTACATACTTTATGCATTGGAATGTTCCTGCTACATGTCACAGTGGTACTGTACATACTGTATGCATTGGAGTGTTCCTGCTACACGTAACAGTGATACTGAACATACTTTATGCATTGGAATGTTCTTGCTACATGACACAGTGGTACTGTACATACTCTATGCATTGGAATGTTACTAATACGTCACAGTGGTACTGTACATACTTTATGCATTGGAATGTTCCTGCTACATGTCACAGTGATACTGAACATACTGTATTTTCTTGCTACATGACACAGTGGTACTATATATACTCTATGCATTGGAATATTCCTGCTACACCTCACAGTGGTACTGTACATACTGTATGCATTGGCGTGTTCCTGCTATATGTCACAGTGGTACTGTGCATACCATATCCATTGGAATGTTCCTGCTACACATCACTGTGGTACTTTACATACTGTATGCATTGGAATGTTCTTGCTACATGACACAGTGGTACTGTACATACGCTATGCACTGGAATGTTCCTGCTACACATCACAGTGGTGCTGTACATACCATATGCATTGGAATGTTCCTGCTACACATTACTGTGGTACTGTACATGCTGTATGCATTGGAATGTTCTTGCTACATGACACAGTGTTACTGTACATACTTTATGTATTGGAATATTCCTGCTACATGTCACAGTGATACTGTACATACTGTATGCATTTGAATGTTCCTGCTACATGTCGTAGTGGTACTGTACATACCGTATTCATTGGAATGTTCCTGCTACAGGTCAAAGAGGAACTGTACATACTGTATGCATTGGAATTTTCCTGCTACACATCACTGTGGTATTGTACATACCATATGCATTGGAATGTGCCTGCTGCATGTCACAGTGGTACTGTACATGCTCTATGCATTGGAATTTTCCTGCTACATGTCACAGTAGTACTGTTCATACTGTATGCACTGGAATTCCTGCTATACGTCACAGTGGTACTGTACATACAGTATGCATTGCCATATTCCTGCTACATGTCACATTCATGCTGTACATACTGTATGCATTGGAATGTTCCTGCTATACATCACAGTGGTACTGTACATACTGTATGCATTGAAATTCTTGCTATACATCACAGTGGTACTGTACATGCTGTATGGATTGGAATGCTCCTGCTACACATCACAGAGGTACTGTACATACTGTATGCATTGGAATGTTCCTGCTACATGTCACAGTGGTACTGTACATACTGTCTTCATTGGAATGCTCTTGCAACATTTCACAGTGGTACTGTACATACTGTATGCACTGAAATGTTCTTGCTACATGTCAAAGTGGTACTGTACATACTGTATGGATTGGAATGTTCCTACTACACGTTACAGTAGCACTGTACATACTGTATGCATGGGAATGTTCCTCTTACACATTACAGTGGTACTGTACATACTGTATTCATGGGAATGTTCCTGCTCCGCATCACAGTGGTACTATACATACTGTATGCAATGGCATATTCCTGCTACAAGCCACAGTCATACTCTACATATTGTATGCTTTGGAATGTTCCTGCTACATGTAACAGTGGTTCTGTACGTACTATATGCATTGGAATGTTCCTGCTACATGTCACAGTGGCACTGTGCATACTGTATGCATTGGAATGTTCATGCTACAAATCACTGTGGTACTGTACATACTGTATGCATTGGAATGTTCCTGCTACAGATCACAGTGGTACTGTACATACTGTATGCATTGGAATGTTCTTGTTACATGTCACAGTGGTACTGTACAAACTGTATGCATTGGAATTCCTGCTACAGATCACAGTGGTACTGTACATACTGTATGCATTGGAGTGTTCCTGCTACACGTAACAGTAATACTGAACATACTTTATGCATTGGAATGTTCTTGCTACATGACACAGTGCTACTGTACATACTCTATGCATTGGAATGTTACTACTACGTCACAGTGGTACTGTACATACTTTATGCATTGGAATGTTCCTGCTACATGTCACAGTGGTACTGTACATACTGTATGCATTGGAGTGTTCCTGCTACACATAACAGTGATACTGAACATACTTTATGCATTGGAATGTTCTTGCTACATGACACAGTGGTACTGTACATACTCTATGCATTGGAATGTTACTAATACGTCACAGTGGTACTGTACATACTTTATGCATTGGAATGTTCCTGCTACATGTCACAGTGATACTGAACATACTGTATTTTCTTGCTACATGACACAGTGGTACTATATATACTCTATGCATTGGAATATTCCTGCTACACCTCACAGTGGTACTGTACATACTGTATGCATTGGCGTGTTCCTGCTATATGTCACAGTGGTACTGTGCATACCATATCCATTGGAATGTTCCTGCTACACATCACTGTGGTACTTTACATACTGTATGCATTGGAATGTTCTTGCTACATGACACAGTGGTACTGTACATACGCTATGCACTGGAATGTTCCTGCTACACATCACAGTGGTGCTGTACATACCATATGCATTGGAATGTTCCTGCTACACATTACTGTGGTACTGTACATGCTGTATGCATTG
The DNA here is from genome assembly GCF_019279795.1 of Protopterus annectens. Classification (NCBI taxonomy): domain Eukaryota; kingdom Metazoa; phylum Chordata; order Ceratodontiformes; family Protopteridae; genus Protopterus; species Protopterus annectens. The sequence continues at coordinate 81,852,001 of NC_056735.1, forward strand.
GAATGTTCTTGCTACATGACACAGAGTTACTGTACATACTTTATGTATTGGAATATTCCTGCTACATGTCACAGTGATACTGTACATACTGTATGCATTTGAATGTTCCTGCTACATGTCGTAGTGGTGCTGTACATACCATATGCATTGGAATGTTCCTGCTACACATTACTGTGGTACTGTAAATACTGTATGCATTAAAATGTTCTTGCTACATGACACAGTGGCACTGTACATACTCTATGCATTGGGATGTTCCTGCTACACGTCGTAGTGGTGCTGTACATACCATATGCATTGGAATGTTCCTGCTACACATTACTGTGGTACTGTAAATACTGTATGCATTGGAGTTTTCTTGCTACATGACACAGTGGTACTGTACATACTCTATGTATTGGAATGTTCCTGCTGCACATCACAGTGGTGCTGTACATACTCTATGTTTTGGAATGTTCCTGCTACATGTCACAGTGGTACTGTGCATACCATATGCATTGGAATGTTCCTGCTGCACATCACTGTGGTACTGTACATACTGTATGCATTGGAATGTTCCTGCCACATGTCACAGTGGTACTGTACATACCGTATCCATTGAAATGTTCCTGCTACATATTGCTGTGGTACTGTACATACTGTATGCATTGGAATGTTCCTGCTACATGTCACAGTGGTACTGTACATACTGTATGCATTGGAATGTTCCTGCTACACGCCACAGTGGTACTGTACATACTGTATGCATTGGAATGTTCCTGCTGCATGTCACAGTGGTACTGTACATACCATATGCATTGGAATGTTCCTGCTACATGTCACAGTGGTACTGTACATACTGTATGCATTGGAATGTTCTTGCTACACATCACAATGTTACTGTACATACTGTATGCATTGGAATGTTCCTGCTACATGTCACAGTGGTGATGTACATACTGTATGCATTGGAATGTTCCTGCTACAAGTCATAGTGGAACTGTACATACTGTATGCATTGGAATGTTCCTGCCACATGTCACAGTGGTACTGTACATACCGTATTCATTGGAATGTTCCTGCTACAGGTCAAAGAGGAACTGTACATACTGTATGCATTGGAATGTTCCTGCTACACATCACCTTAGTACTGTGCATATTGTATTCATTGGATTTCCAGATACACATCACAGTGTTACTGTACATACTGTATGCATTGGAATGTTCCTGCCACACATCACAGTGGTACTGTACATACCGTATTCATTGGAATGTTCCTGCTACAGGTAACAGTGTAATTGTACATACTGTATGCTTTGGAATGTTCCTGATACATGTCACAGTAGTACTGTACATACTGCATGCATTGGAATGTTACTGCTACATGTCACAGTGGTACTGTATATACTGTATGCATTGGCATTTTCCTGCTACACGTCACAGTGGTACTGCACATACTGTATGCATTGGCATATTCCTGCTACATGTCACAGTGGTACTGTACATACTGTATGCATTGGAATGTTCCTGCTACATGCCACAGTGGTACTCTACATACTGTATGCATTGGAATGTTCCTGCTACATGTCACAGTGTTACTGTGCATACCATATGCATTGGAATGTTCCGGCTATACATCACTGTGGTACGGTACACACTGTATGCATTGGAATGTTCCTGCTACATGTCACAGTGGTACTGTACATACTGTATGCATTGGAGTGTTCCTGCTACACATCACAGTGGTTCTGCACATACTGCATGCATTGGAATGTTCCTGCTACATGTCACAGTGGTACTGTATACACTGTATGCATTGGCATATTCTTGCTACACGTCACAGTGGTACTGCACATACTGTATGCATCAGCATATTCCTGCTACACGCCACAGTGATACTGTATATACTGTATGCATTGGCATATTCCTACTACATGTTACAGTGGTACTGTACATACTGCATGCATTGGAATGTTCCTGCTACACGTCACAGTAGTACTGTACATGCTGTATGCATTAGATTGTTCCTGCTATACGTCACCGTGGAACTGTACATACTGTAGGCATTGGAATGTTCCTGCTACATGTCACAGTGGTACTGTACATACTAGATGCATTGGAATGTTCCTGCTACACATCACAGTGGTACTGTACATACTGTATGCATTGGAATGTCCCTGCTACACGTGACAGTGGTACTTTACATACTGTATGCATAGGAATGTTCCTGCTACACATCACAGTGGAACTGTAAATACTGTATTCATGGGAATGTTCCTGCTACACATCACAGTAGTACTGTACATACTGTATGCAATGGAATTCCTGCTACACATCACAGTAGTACTATACATACTGTATGCATAGGCATATTCCTGCCACATGCCACAGTCATACTGTACATACTGTATGCATTGGAATGTTCCTGCTACATGTAACAGTGGTACTGTACATACTATTTTATTTGGAATGTTCCTGTTACATTTCACAGTGGTACTATACATACGGTATACATTGGAAGATTCCGGCTACAGGTCACAGTGGTACTGCACATACTGTATGCATTGGCATAATCCTGCTACATGCCACAGTGGTACTGTACATACTGTATGCATTGGAATTTTTCTGCTACACATCACTGTGGTATTGTACATACCGTATGCATTGGAATGTGCCTGCTGCATGTCACAGTGGTACTGTACATGCTCTATGCATTGGAATTTTCCTGCTACATGTCACAGTAGTACTGTACATACTGTATGCACTGGAATTCCTGCTATACGTCACAGTGGTACTGTACATACAGTATGCATTGCCATATTCCTGCTACATGTCACATTCATGCTGTACATACTGTATGCATTGGAATGTTCCTGCTATACATCACAGTGGTACTATACATACTGTATGCATTGAAATTCTTGCTACACATCACAGTGCTACTGTACATGCTGTATGGATTGGAATGCTCCTGCTACACATCACAGAGGTACTGTACATACTGTATGCATTGGAATGTTCCTGCTACATGTCACAGTGGTACTGTACATACTGTCTTCATTGGAATGCTCTTGCAAAATTTCACAGTGGTACTGTACATACTGTATGCACTGAAATGTTCTTGCTACATGTCAAAGTGGTACTGTACATACTGTATGGATTGGAATGTTCCTACTACACGTTACAGTAACACTGTACATACTGTATGCATGGGAATGTTCCTCCTACACATTACAGTGGTACTGTACATACTGTATTCATGGGAATGTTCCTGCTCCGCATCACAGTGGTACTATACATACTGTATGCAATGGCATATTCCTGCTACAAGCCACAGTCATACTGTACATACTGTATGCTTTGGAATGTTCCTGCTACATGTAACAGTGGTACTGTGCATACTGTATGCATTGGAATGTTCATGCTACAAATCACTGTGGTACTGTACATACTGTATGCATTGGAATGTTCCTGCTACAGATCACAGTGGTACTGTACATACTGTATGCATTGGAATGTTCTTGTTACATGTCACAGTGGTACTGTACAAACTGTATGCATTGGAATTCCTGCTACAGATCACAGTGGTACTGTACATACTCTATGCATTGGAATGTTACTACTACGTCACAGTGGTACTGTACATACTTTATGCATTGGAATGTTCCTGCTACATGTCACAGTGACACTGAACATACTGTATTTCCTCGCTACATGACACAGTGGTACTATACATACTGTATGCATTGGAATATTCCTGCTACACCTCACAGTGGTACTGTACATTCTGTATGCATTGGAGTGTTCCTGCTATATGTCACAGTGGTAGTGTGCATACCATATGCATTGGAATGTTCCTGCTACACATCACTGTGGTACTTTACATACTGTATGCATTGGAATGTTCTTGCTACATGACACAGTGGTACTGTACATACGCTATGCACTGGAATGTTCCTGCTACACATCGCAGTGGTGCTGTACATACCATATGCATTGGAATGTTCCTGCTACACATTACTGTGGTACTGTACATACTGTATGCATTGGAATGTTCTTGCGACATGACACAGTGTTACTCTACATACTTTATGTATTGGAATATTCCTGCTACATGTCACAGTGGTACTGTACATACTGTATGCATTGGAGTGTTCCTGCTACACGTAACAGTGATACTGAACATACTTTATGCATTGGAATGTTCTTGCTACATGACACAGTGGTACTGTACATACTCTATGCATTGGAATGTTACTACTACGTCACAGTGGTACTGTACATACTTTATGCATTGGAATGTTCCTGCTACATGTCACAGTCACACTGAACATACTGTATTTTCTCGCTACATGACACAGTGGTACTATACATACTCTATGCATTGGAATATTCCTGCTACACCTCACAGTGGTACTGTACATACTGTATGCATTGGAGTGTTCCTGCTATATGTCACAGTGGTACTGTGCATACCATATGCATTGGAATGTTCCTGCTACACATCACTGTGGTACTTTACATACTGTATGCATTGGAATGTTCTTGCTACATGACACAGTGGTACTGTACATACACTATGCACTGGAATGTTCCTGCTACACATCACAGTGGTGCTGTACATACCATATGCATTGGAATGTTCCTGCTACACATTACTGTGGTACTGTACATACTGTATGCATTGGAATGTTCTTGCGACATGACACAGTGTTACTCTACATACTTTATGTATTGGAATATTCCTGCTACATGTCACAGTGGTACTGTACATACTGTATGCATTTGAATGTTCCTGCTACATGTCACAGTGTTACTGTGCATACCATATGCATTGGAATTCTCCTGCTACACATCACTGTGGTACTGTACATACTGTATGTATTAAAATGTTCTTGCTACATTACACAGTGGTACTGTACATACTCTATGCATTGGGATGTTCCTGCTACACGTCGTAGTGGTGCTGTACATACCATATGCATTGGAATGTTCCTGCTACACATTACTGTGGTACTGTAAATACTGTATGCATTGGAGTTTTCTTGCTACATGACACAGTGGTACTGTACATACTCTATGTGTTGGAATGTTCCTGCTGCACATCACAGTGGTGCTGTATATACTGTATGTTTTGGAATGTTCCTGCTACATGTCACAGTGATACTGAACATACTCTATGCATTGGAATGTTCTTGCTACATGACACAGTGGTACTATACATTCTCTATGCATTGCAATGTTCCTGCTACATGTCACAGTGGTACTGTACATACAGTATGCATTGGAATGTCCCTGTTACATGTCACAGTTGTACTGTGCATACCATATGCATTGGAATGTTCCTGCTGCACATCACTGTGGAACTGTACATACTGTATGCATTGGAATATTCTCGCTACATGACAAAGTGGTACTGTATATACTCTATGCATTGGAAAATTTCCTGCTACACATCACAATGTTACTATACATACTGTATGCATTGGAATGTTCCTGCTACATGTCACAGTGATACTGTGCATACCGTATGCATTGGAATGTTCCTGCTACACATCGCTGTGGTACTGTACATATTGTATGCATTGGAATGTTCTTGCTACATGACACAGTGGTACTGTACATACTCTATGCATTGGAATGTTCCTGCTGCACATCACAGTGGAGCTGTACATACTGTATGCATGAAATGTTCCTGCTACATGTCACAGTGGCATACCTCTCATCCTGGAAACATCAAAAATCTGGACAAGGCCCATGAAAAATAGGTACAAATCTGTATGCTGATTAACATCTAATTTGCATACATTAATTACATAAGTCTACCCATGCTTATGGAATTGTGGGATCCCAACTTTTAAACATAAACTGAAGAACAGACATCCAAAATATGGCACCAGAGTCCCCCTGCAGCTATTCCAATGTCCCATTACCTGGCTATTTCGCCCCATTTACCATAAACATGCCTAACATATAAAGCTTTGTCAAACCCAGAGCTGTTGGACATGCTACACCTAATGAAATCCCAATCCCACTGAGCTACATGCTCTAGGGACCTAAACCTTGTCACCACAATAAACAGGACATGCTGGAGGGATAGATTCCTGTCTCGGAGACTTCCCATACTCTGGAACAGGCTACCCATTTATGTTAAGCAAAGTTCTTCATTATCACTCTTCAAGAAAAATCTTCATGAGTGGATGGGAAATAGGAAATACACCCTGGGGATCACTTGAAATATAATGGCTATCATTTAGTGAATTAATTTCTCACTCCTCACCATAGCTCTCAAGCTTTAAACACAAAAAAATGGACAAACAAAGCTAATAATGGGGGAATACAAATTCAGTTCTCACTTCTCACCATAGCTATGGACTCTTATCACAAAAACCTGGACAAATCTCACAAGTGGTGGTGGTGGCTAGGGACTTACCAGAGACACATTTTAAACATTGCTTGTATACTTTTTTTAAATTTGCTAGAATAAAATGTATTACCACCATGCATTTTACTGGCAAGTCTTGAATCCAGGACTCTATGCACTGCAGTCAGAGCAACATACCACTATGCCAAATCAGCAGCTTTTTGAAAAATAGGAAGACTGAAACTTAATGGCTATCATTTAGTGAATTCATTTCTCACTTCTCACCACAGCTCTTAACTGTTTAGCACAAAAAAACCTGGACAAACAAAGCCAATAATGGTGGAATACAAATTCAGTTCTCACTTCTCACTATAGCTCTCAACCCCTTAGCATAAAAAACCTGGACAAACAAAGCCAATAATTGGGGAATACAAATTCAGTTCTCACTATAGCTCTCAACTCTTAGCACAAGAAACCTGGGCAAAGCTCACAAGTGGTGGTGGCTAGGGACTTTATGCTCTTTTTACCCTGTACTCAATGTACAGGGTTGAGACTAAGTACCTCTAGTCACCAGGTGTATTAAATGGGGGGCATTTTCATTGACACACACACACACACACACACACACACACACACACACACACACACACACACACACACACACACACACACCTCACCTCTGAATGTTAGTTTCCTTATTTACAGAGTTAGTCTGATGCCCCTTGTAAACTTCATGCCGCAGAGTTAGTTCAATTTTCTAAAAGTTAGTTTCCATCTTCCTGAACCTTCCAAATGTACATTATCCCTGCAGCAGAGTTATTCCTAATGCTGTTCCCACCTGCAAGGTCCTTCCACAAATGTTATCCCTGCAGCAGAGTTAGTCCTAATGCTGTTCCCACTTGCAAGTAGCATAGTTAGTTCTAATGCTGCAGAGTTAGTGTTGTAACGGCCGTTCCTGCTTATAAGTTCCTGACCACAGTGGAGTTAGTCCTAATGTTGGAGAGTTAGCACTGCAACTGCTTTAGTTAGTGCTGTAAAAGCTGTTCCCACTCACATTTCAGCAGCCAAGCCAGCTGGAAATGTGTGAGCTCCTTGAGCTCAATTCCGGCAGACTGGTAGCCATGAGGGAGCTGATGTCATCGCGCACATGATGACATCAGCTCTAACACCATGGAAATTAAAAAACAAAAGAAAAAAATTGGAAATGAAGGGATGCCACTCAGGAATCCTGGCACCCCTTCATTTGAGTCCCATAACTCACTAAAAACCGAGTAATTCAGCACGGTTGGGAGGTACTGTATGCATTGGAATATTCCTGCTACACATCACTGTGGTACTGTACACACTGTATGCATTGGAATGTTCCTGCCACACGTCACAGTGGTACTGTACATACCGTATCTATTGAAATGTTCCTGCTACATATCGCTGTGGTACTGTACATACTGTATGCATTGGAATGTTCCTGCTACATGTCACAGTGGTACTGTACATACTGTATGTATTGGAATGTTCCTGCTACACGCCACAGTGGTACTGTACATACTGTATGCATTGGAATGTTCCTGCTACATGTCACAGTGGTACTGCGCATACCATATGCATTGGAATGTTCCTGCTACATGTCACAGTGGTACTGTACATACTGTATGCATTGGAATGTTCCTGCTACACATCACAGTGTTACTGTGCATACTGTATGCATTGGAATGTTCCTGCTACATGTCAAAGTGGTACTGTGCATACCATATGCATTGGAATGTTCCTGCTACATGTCACAGTGGTACTGTACATGGTGTATGCATTGGAATGTTCCTGCTACACATCACAGTGTTACTGTGCATACTGTATGCATTAGAATGTTCCTGATACAGGTCACAGTGGAACTGTACATACTGTATGCATTGGAATGTTCTTGCCACATGTCACAGTGGTACTGTACATACCGTATTCATTGGAATGTTCCTGCTACAGGTCAAAGTGGAACTGTACATACTGTATGCATTGGAATGTTCCTGCTACACATCACCTTAGTACTGTGCATATTGTATTCATTGGATTTTCTGCTACACATCAGTGTTACTGTAGATACTGTATGCATTGGAATGTTCCTGCCACACGTCACAGTGGTACTGTACATACCATATTCATTGGAATGTTCCTGCTAAAGGTCACAGTGTAATTGTACATACTGTATGCATTGGAATGTTCCTGCTACATGTCACAGTGGTACTGTATATACTGTATGCATTGGAATGTTCCTGCCGCACGTCACAGTGGTACTGTACATACTGTATTCATTGGAATGTTCCTGCTACAGGTCACAGTGTAACTGTACATACTGTATGCATTGGAATGTTCCTGCTACATGTCACAGTGGTACTGTATATACTGTATGCATTGGAATGTTCCTGCCACAAGTCACAGTGGTACTGTACATACTGTATGCGTGGATATAGAATTAGCTACCAGAAAATGAAGAAGTAGAAAGTAACCTTTTCATTTGACTGGCATGGTACTTCAGTTCATGAAATAGGTGTCATTCATAGTGATGGAGGACAACTGAATGAAATTGTGTTTAGAGGAAAATGGAAGTAGTTACCTGGGGCTGAAATAAAGAAGTTTAACCAGTAGTTTTATAGAAAAAGGGTACATTTTGATAGTATATCACCAGCCTTTAAAGCCAAATTTAATTACCAAAAGGGGCCGCAGTTGATGACTGCAGCACTCTTCACTTTTCCTAGGCACACAATCATATATTATTGAAATTGTGATATAAAGCAGCACAAAACTGTACCATCATGGAGGTACATGGGTGCCTCATGGGACTTGCCTCACGCAAAAAGAATGTTTCCCTTGCTTTTATGCCTTACTGCTTCTGTGTTAAGGCTTTCTTTCTCAGAATGCATGAACTTGTAAAAGGGTGACAGAAAGATGCCAACTTATTGTACTTTAAATTCACAGGAGTGAAGGCCTAGTTGTGTTTATGTCATGGACCACAGCTACCATTGTAAGGGGGTGCAATATTTGTCAGCATGAAAGGAGATGGACAACAGAGCTCTCCTCTTTGTCATGGATGGTCTGCACCTCCCCCTCTAGGCTTTTGAATATTACCTAAAACATTCTCCTCCCCCCATTAGGGCCTTATTTAGGCAATGTCAAACTGGAAATACTTCCAACATAGCAAATCAAAACCAAGGCAATCTAAAAGTGTTACTGCTCAATGCTAGGAATCTATACAAGAAACTCTACTCCCAACAAGATCTCCTCAGCCTAGAGAATGCTGACATCTGTGCAGTCACTGAAATGTGGTTTAAAGACGTGGAGAGCAGCCCAACAGTGCAGGCTACTACACAGACAGGGGATAAAGGTGGAGGTGTCTTGATTTACATCAAAACTAAATATACTACAAGGCTGATCAAACAGGACAATGCATTTGAGTGTTTACACATTGAAGTCATCATAAGGAAAATCCTATACCACTTCCTTGCAACCTATAGGTCATGCACTATGGAATAGGAAACCTCTAACACATATTTAAACTTACAGGAGAAATTCCCTATCCTACCAAATACCATATTCTTGGATAACTTTAATTATTTTATTTTATTTATTTATTTTACATTTGTTGACCGGGATAGTCTGACTGGATGCATGTCCATTTTCAGCTGAGGCCCAGGGAGAAAAGCTCCATGGAATAACAAATCATCATAAAATGTCACATATTACAAATAAGAAATATAGTATTTACAGAGATTAGATGGGCAGACAATACAAATTACATATAGAATATTTTCAGTGATTAGAAGAGCAAACATTATAATAAATTGTCAGGTAGTGTTATTCAGCGAGAGAATCGGATAAAATTACATAGTAGGCTACCTAGCAGATTTACACATTCCAGAGACAGGTTAACCAGGCTTGATACAGTGACATAGCCAGTTTTTCCCAGATGGTGTTTCAGCCTAGTTTTGAACTGACCAAGTGGAGAGAGTAAGGTAATATCAGCTGGTAGAGTTCCACGATCTACCTACAGAATTTACAAAGAGTGAGTCACCTGCTGAGTTATTAGTTTTACATATCTGAATAAAGAGTCTATTGGAGGAGTGCAGTGGTCTAGGATTATTATAGAGGGTGACAAGATCTTAAGTGCAGGGGTATTGTTAGGGTTATATATGCTTTTATGGGCCATAACCAATTGGTTATATAGTATTAGACAGTGTAGTTCAAGCCATCCAAGCTGGATTAGACTGATGCAATGATGTGTCCTAAAAGTCAGCCCAGTGGCAAACCTGGCAATGTGGTTATAATGGATTGAGAGCTAGTTCATGACAGTCTTGTTAACATTATAGAGAAGAGGGGATGCATACAGAAGAGTAGAGAGAAGGTGAGATCGAGCTATGGCAACTTTGGCTGGGGGGGGGGGGTTTGGAAGGCTTTTATTCTGTAAAGTGATCCTAGTTTTTTGTTAATGGTTTTGATCAATTGGTTAACATGTGAGTCGAATTTTAGATTATTATCTATGACACATAATAGTTTAGTGGAGAGGTCAGGGGAGATTATGGTTCCATCATTTGCTTTTATTATAAATTTAATGGCAGTAGACCTTTGTGTAGGTAATAATAACAGCATTTTAGTTTTTTTAGGATTTAGAATCAGACATCGTTGGGAAAGCCAGTTTTCTATTGTGTTAAAGGTGGTCTGGGTGGCTAAGTGTAACTCATGTGTAATTACCCACTAATAACTTTGAATCATATACCACACCAAATGTACAGGCAGAGAGATTTCTGGATTTTTGTAAACACAAATTCCCTAGACCAGTGTGTCAATACACTGACCAGGGGCACAAACACACTGGATCTGGTCCTCAATAATATGGGAGAGTGCTGTACACCCCCTAGTGTATTGCCCTGTCTGGTAAGGTCAGACCACAAAATCATCCCCTTTGAAGTAAAATTAAAACCCAGAATATTCAGGAACTAATATAAGTTTAATTTCCAACCATTAATTGATAACCTGTAACTGCAGACCAATAAGTCTCACTACTCTCATATGCCAAGTCATGGAATTAATTATTATGGAAATGATCAGTAATGACATAGGAAACCTCCAGACACTGGACCCAACCTAGTTTAGTTTCATCATGGGCAGGTCATGCCTACTCAACTTGGTGGACTTCTTTGAAAAGGTCACAAAAAATGGATGAAGGCAAAACAGTTAAAACTGCCTACCTTGACCTGGCCAAGGTATTTGAGACAATATCTCACTCAAGCATTGTTAACAAATTCATGAGCTTAGGTGTAAATCCTTATGTTACTCAGTTGATGGCCAGCTGGCTCACAGACATGAACCAGTAAGTTTGAAATCGGGGAGTCCACCTCTGGAAAGAGGCCAGTCACTAGTGGAGTCCATCAGAGATCAGTCTTGGGACTGCTTCTTTTGGGCATCTACTTCACTCAAGTCAAAGCCAGTGACAAGGGGCTCTGGGTAATAACATTTGCAGATGATTGCAAATTAGGCACAGTCATAGAATCCCCAAAATGACAATAATGTTCTCAAAAGAAGGGCTGTCACAAATATCTGGTGTCAGAGCCATGGACTAAAACTAAATGAATAATATATCCTTTGGTACGACATATGTGCAATGTGAAGAAATCATTCTAGGTTACATATATGAACACATGCATATTTATCTTGGTAAATATGTATGCATTTGTACATACATAGTGCAATAAGAAGAATTAAGGCACATTTTAGATGTGTGTTTGTACTGTTCTCAATGGGTAAGAGGCGTATGCTACTTCAGAAATACTACAGATACATGCAGGATGATGATTCATTTGAAGCCTACCTGAATACTGCAAAATTATACAACAAGCGATATAGTAACACCAACTGTAAGGTGTATATAAAATGTCACACTAAGTGGGTATCGAACCCACAATGTTGCTCTTCATAACCTTCAACATCAGATGCCATACCTGGTAAACTTCTTTGCATTTGTTATGTTAGGCCTCTCACAGATGCATCATACTAGTTTATTGCATACAATCTGATATTTGTTAACAGCCTCACAAAAAGCCAAGGGTACATTGTTTTAAAAATTACAAGTATACATGCTGATAATTTGTAACCCAGCTGCACAATATATATCTTGGTAATTATGTATGTATTGGTCCAGAGCATGAAAAATAAAGGCAAGTCCATAAGTGTGTGTGTGTGTGTGTGTGTGTGTGTGTGTGTGTGTGTGTGTGTGTGTGTGTGCGTGCGCGTGCGCGCGTGTGTTGAACTTATTGTTACATGTGCTGAGTAATGAGGAAACACAAAGAATATCTGCAGAAAAATGAATTGTTCTTGGCCTCCCTAGATGTTACGGTGAGCACCGTGCTAAAGTCTGAATACACAGTAACATATTCAGCAAACATGAAATGCATCTGATGCAGTGATTTTTCTCAGTAAGACCTCATAAATATACATATAAATGCTGCACTCAGCCATATGTAGAGCAACTGCTAAGTCAAAATTCACTTATATGACAATATTATTCCATTGTAGTATTAATAAACATGTTACGGTGATAGATGCTTTACAACAATGAAGATGTATCAGTATTTCATATTATAGCTATAGAAACAAGAGGTAATCAGGTGAGGAATGTGTCACTCACTGTATTGATACAGCAGGTTTCTGCACATCTGGGTAATCCCGTTCCATACTTACTGAGGCTCTCTTTGGTGCAGGTCATCATATCGATAGTGGACTTGGATGCCTGTCCTGAAAATCCCAGAACTTCAGCAAAGTTCCCTGGTGATTCATTTTCACATGTCAATCATCATGAATGTCTGCTGTCTTGTTCACATATGAGCTTTATGTGAAATATTCACATGAAGCAGGTGCAGGGTCTCCTCATCTATCCAACTGAGCATTTGGCCATACTTCTGCCATCTTTTTGACATCCTTGTAGTTCTTATAGAAATCTTCAAGTAAAGCATAATCTGTACAAATTGCTCGCTGAGGTACCACTCCATTTGCAGGCAGGAATGGAATGAACTGGAAAACTATGGGTGCCACTCTTTAAATCTGATGCATTGTGGTTGGCAACACCCTATTGGTGGACATAAAAGATGTAGTGAACAGCTTGACAGTTATTGGTTAATTCTTGGCACTTAATGCTGAGCAACAGGCATGTGTGCTGAGATCAGACAGGTTACACCAGCGAATGGTGAGGCATTTCAGAAACATTCTATGTAAATGAACTTCATTGATTGTATGTGGCACAAATAGCACAAAAAAGTAAGAAAGAAAGAAAAAAGGAAGAGACTAGTTGCCATAATGGTTAAGGTCTTTGCCTCCCAAGCATAAGGTGCAAGATTTGAGCCTGACCTTCAACCCAATGCCTGTTGGTTGTTTGCATGTTCTCAGTCACTGTGAGGTTCCTCCCACCTCTGGAAAAACATGCTGAGCATTTGTATCTCAAACTCAACAATGAATGGAGCTGTGGGTAGCAACACAGACTCTACATGGTAACTATAACGGGGTAGAGTTGTACTGACCTGCCACTTTGGGAATCTACTGTGGTACGCAGTATCCTCAAGATAGGTGAACACAGATCACAGACTGTGTGTTGTGTCAGGGCTAGCCACTCAATGGTGTAAAATATGGCTCTAGGTGATTTGGTCCTGTTGACTAATGGCACCATATGGGGTATGGGTATTTGTTGAGGGTTGAGATCCTGGCCTACTCTGACCTATAGTGGAAGCAGTGTATGTGCCCCAACTGGCCAGCCAGTGTCCAGTTGCTCAGCCTGGATTACCTTGAGTGAAAGCTGAACATAAAACCTGCTAACAGGATGATGCTTGGAAGTGGACATGATGGTACACAGGAGGCTGGGCTTCCTATGCGTCCAAGAGACAAGATGGAAGGGAAAGATGCTTAGGATCCAGAGGCCTTCAGAAGCTAGTGATGGCTGTCATCAGAATTTGTGACAGATTTGTGGCAATCAGACTCCAGTGTAAGGATAGGACAATAATCTCAGCCTATGGCCTACAGCAGGGTTGTGATAGTGAACAACCAGGAACTGATACTGGGTGACTTGAATGCACATATTGGGACAGACAGAATAGGAAATGAGGACTGGCTGGGTCCACATTGGTAGGGCAACATGAATAAAGAAAGAGAGGCCATTTTAGAAGAGTGGCCAACATGCACCTCAGTCATCCAATGTCAGCCCAGAGTGGGGTGGTAGGATGGACACTGTTGGACAGATAAAGAAATGAGGACAAAAGATCAAAGAGAACAGATTACAGTGGTTCAGACATGTGCAGAAAAGCAGAAGACAATCTGGTGAGGAAGATTTGGGACAGGAAGAAGGTAAGAGGAAACAAAGCCATCCAGTAAAGAGGTGCATGGATTATGTGACAGATTTGTGATAGGCATGAGTGTCGAAGAAGGCAGGACTGTGACATTGATCAAGAGAGATGGTTACCCTGACCCCATGTAAAAAACGGTAAAAAGGGTGTTGATGATGATGATGATGAAGATGATGATGACAAATAGCACTTAAGTCAAGTGTCCGCACTTTTAATTTCCCTGATCTCTAAGCATTTTCTTATTGGTAGGAGGTATGCTTCTTTCTGCATTCATGATTTATTTAGTCCTGGAGTACATATTTACATGTATCCATACAGCTCATTGGTTTGTGGAGTAGCCTGTATACCTATGGATTCGGCAGGTTTTACTTATATTGATGAATTATACTGGTGGGTTTCACATCGTACCTTTTTTGACAACATCACACTATCTCTATAATCTATGCGTACCTATCTTAATATAGAATGTACCTGAATTGTTGAGACTTCCACTGCTGGTCCAGTTATATAATTTTAAATTGAGAATTTCAATGGATTATGGTAGAATGGCGTAGAACACTACATTTGGATTATGTTTTTCCAGCCAAGGTAGTGTCAGTCCTGTAGTCGAGGGTATAATCACCAACAAAGAGGGCAATTCATCTGGTCAGTCTGCAGGTAGTGGGGCATCAGCTACTGGTCAAACTGTCCCCAATTGAATCTAAAACCTGGTGTGAGACAGCTCCATAATGGACAAGTAATGTCTGTAGGACAGAACATGTCCAAAGCCAGTGAAGCATGGCATTGTGAAATACATAAGAACATATAACAGAGGTAGTTGTGTACACCCATTGCTGGTGACCATGACCCGTACCTCAACTGATACAGCCCATCATATGCCACGTGCTACTGCACAGACCTTAACCGAGTCTCAGCTTATATATTCCACCACTACCATTTCAGCAGTACAGCACAATGGGGGCTGAGGTTTCCTCATATAACAAGGGCAGCCAGGATCATGACATCAGCCATCAGCATGTGTCCTCATCTCTGTTAATGTTACCTTGACAGTTACCCCACTGTGTGTCCTATTGTGTCCCCCAAACCATGCAGCAATGATTACCACTGTGCTGACCATGACACACTGTTCATATTAGTTGTGTTTAACATGTCTAATGTCACATGAGTTATTTTTTGTAGGATGTCATTGGAAGCACGTCAAACTATTAGTAGTGCCACGTACATCTGTTCACGTATTTAACATGTTGCTAAAGGATTTTCTGCTAGTGTAACACAGATATTTATTTATTGACATTTGATTATCGGAAAAGTCAGACTGGTTAGACACTCATTTTCAGTGGCTGCCCAGAGAGAAAAGCTCCAAATAATTACAAAACTTTAAGAGCAATAATTTTACAATCTTCAAAAAAAATCTGCAGTTTAAATTATTACAACAAAGTAGACATATTATAAAAATATTGGTTAAGGTTTGATACAAGCTATATGAAAATCATTTAACATTTAAAGAAATTTTAGACAGTTTGTAGAGAAATTAAACGTAAGTTAGTCTAATGCAAATAGGAACTGCAATATGAAGTGAGGTAAAAACAGGCTTATGGTATATTTAGAGAGAAAGTCAGTGAAGAGAATTAGATAGAAGTAAAGATGTAAGTGAAGAAGGGAGAGTAAGGAGGTATAAGGAATAAAAATGCACATTTAGGTATACAGGTTATCCAGGTTTTGAGCAGGAACATAGCTAGATTTTAGCTGGGAAGTCTAGAGGAAATATCACTGTGTTGTATATCTGATTTTATGTTAAGTACAGACTCATGTCTGTGTTGCACATGTATTTTGCATCACATGCACAAATGTTGTTGACTATGACATAAATCATTAATGATATTTTCCCCATTGTTTACTGATACTGGTTGCACAAGTATACATGTAAGAGTACACCTGTGTTTCATATGGTACATTATTATGGTTACTACTAATAAGTGTACTGATCAGAACCTTGACACAGGCATTTCACAGTCTGACATCACATGCTTCTGCACTTTTCAGTCTCTGTAACATATGACATCACCACGTATACAGGATGATTATGTCCAGGCATGCATATTATCCTGCTAATCTTAGCTTGTATTTTGGTCCAAGCAGTATGAATTTGTCTTCTTTTCCTACATTACTATTTAAAAATATGTATGTACCTTCACCTTGATGAGGTGTGTTAGTTATAGGATATGGCAATCATGCCCATGCTGGTGTGTGTGTGTGTGTGTGTGTGTGTGTGTGTGTGTGTGTGTGTGTGTGTGTGTGTGTGTGTGTGTGTGTGTGTGTGTGTGGATGCATGTGTGCGTGTGTGTGTGTGTGTGTGTGTGTGTGTGTGTGTGTGTGTGTGTGTGTGTGTGTCCATCCCTTCTCACAGCTATATCATGTATGGGATATGTTTAGTATGATGTCTGCACATTTTCAAATTGTTCTTACCTGCATGCATTATGGCATCAATTCAGGCTCAACTTAGTATATATGTATCATGTCATTTGTGTATCTGCATTGGGTCTATATTAGTGTAACGAAAACTGCATTGCGTGAATCCCGTTTGCACGACACACAATGAGCGAACATCGGAAATATCGAATTTTATAAATAAAAGAACAGACTAAAACATTTACTTTCTGTTTTATGCAGGGGGGGCAAGCCCCCCCTGCACCCCCCACACCCCCACTACTTAAATATACCAACTCTGAGATCGCACTCCATTGAAGTAAAGGGACGAATTCCCTATGGCGATCTCCGTTCATTCTTTCGATATTCCCCACATTCGCTCATTGTGTGTTGTGCAAACAGGATTTGTGCAATGCAGTTTTCGTTCCACTAATATAGACCCATCTGCATGACACATTCTGCACCTTTTTTGTAAATATTGCAATGTGCTACTTCTTCTCTAAGCACACTACATTAACAAACCTCCTGCACATAGTGCTATATTATTTACACACACTGCAGCAGAGACATGCAATGGTTACATCTGACCCTTATGTGCCATACTCCACATAGGGGACTTATAAAAACACATGTATTTCTGCATTAGGCGGTGTACCTATAGTACGTTCCTCCCTTTCTGATATTTATGTACTTCCCTGGAACCATCCACATATCTTCCATGCAGGTAATATAAATGTTATGTTTCTGTTGGAGCGTGACCTTCTGTGCAGTTAATGTGCATGTTATGTCTATTTTGGAGCATGACCTTCTGTGCAGGTAATATGAATGTTATGTTTCTGTTGGAGCATGACCTTCTGTGCAGGTAATGTGAATGTTATGTTTATTTTGGAGCATGACCTTCTGTGCAGGTAAATATGAATGTTATATTTCTGTTGGAGCATGACCTTCAGTGCAGGTAATATGAATGTTATGTTTCTGTTGGAGCATGACCTTCTGTGCAGGTAATGTGAATGTTATGTTTATTTTGGAGCATGACCTTCTGTGCAGGTAATATGAATGTTATATTTCTGTTGGAGTGTGACCTTCTGTGAAGGTAATATGAATGTTATGTTTCTGTTGGAGCATGGCCTTCTGTGCAGGTAATGTGAATGTTATGTTTCTGTTGGAGCGTGACCTTCTGTGCAGGTAATATGAATGTTATGTTCTGTTGGAGCATGACCTTCTGTGCAGGTAATGAGAATGTTATGTTTATTTTGGAGCATGACCTTCTGTACAGGTAATATGAATGTTATATTTCTGTTGGAGCGTGACCTTCTGTGCAAGTAATATGAATGTTATGTTTCTGTTGGAGCATGACCTTCTGTGCAGGTAATGTGAATGTTATGTTTATTTTGAAGCATGACCTTTTGTGCAGGTAATATGAATGTTATGTTTCTGTTGGAGCGTGACACAATAGATACTTGTATTTAATGTATGATCCTGTTGGGCGTCTCTCAGATGGATTTATGTGACTGTCATATATGGTGATGACATAATGACATCAATGGCTACACATCACCTGTTTATCTGTGTACATGCATAAAGCTAATCTATTATGACTTAAAAGTCCTGAGCAAGACTTTGCCATGTTGTCTGACCAAAAACCTATGGCTACAGCCTTTGTTGTCATTGTCTTCATGTTGTGTCTATTATGTCCTGTTGATTACCTTGTGAATGCTCTGCTACCTCCACTTCAGACATCTAATGTTCTTGGGGTGGATCATCCAGACTTAGTGCTGTTGGGCCAAAGTGCCTGGATGTGATCATATTATGATATAAGTTATGCATTCTCAGGCCCCAGTGGCCTAATGGATAAGACATTGACCTCCTAAGCCAGTAATTGTGGGTTTGAGTCCCAGGTGGGTTGATACAAGTTTTACTATATATAATTAGCAGGGAGTGTGCTGGACACAGCCTCCCATAGGGAATGCAGGATGGTTAGATCACTGCCAAAAGCAATATATTTACTTTTTTTAAGTTTTAACACTGCATATTCCAAGGCTGTTGCTCAGTACATGAGTAATAGTGTATCAACATTTGCTAAGTCTACATTTTCTGGTCAACTTTATAAATGTCGGAGTTCGGGGGTTTTAAGTAAATTCAGTACACCTATGTATGTAAGAATCACTTAATAGCACTTAAAAGCTCTTTTCAACCAAGACTGATCTTGACAGTCAAGAAGAGAAGGTAAACACTTGCACCACACCACAGTCATCACATAGTCCTACTAAACCTACACCACCAAAATCCACACATAGGAACACCAAAACATTCGCAGAGGCTCTCAATAATAATTTGCTCAAGCAACAGAGACCTCCAAAGCAGAAACGCAAGCAACCTCCACCCCCTAACACAACCCAAATGACACATAGCCTCCGGACTCAGTGTGCCAATAAACCACAGCCCATAAGGCAAACCAACATACCCAACACACTATTCATAGGTGACTCTATAGTCAGGCACACTGATGTCCCACTCACCAGGCTAAACAAGGAGAAGGTTACTGTCAGCTGCCTGTCAGGTGCCAGGATCCGCCACATAACACAAACACTCAGGTCACTCTACAACAAGTACAAATATGACTCTGTGATTGTCAATGTTGGTGTGAATGACCTGGGATGTACCTCCCTGGACTACATGAAAAGAGACATAGAAGAGCTCTCCGATCTTGTAGCCCAGGCAGGTACAACCCTAGCCCTGAGTAGCATCCTACTATTGCCAGAATGATTCCGCAGTACAAGGACAAAATGATTGACTTCAACCATTGACTAGGCTTCTGGTGTCATTCTAAGGGGATCCAATATCTGTCTGCCTGGGACGACTTGGTCAACAGACCACGATGCTTTGCCAGAGATGGCCTGCTCCTGTCACCCCTGGGATTCTGGATACTGCTTAAGACTCTTGCCGCCCCTATAGTGCCATTTTTCTGCAAGGTTCAAATGACAAATTCACCACCATCACAGGAACAGGCAAGTAAAAACTGAGGGTAATGCTACTCAATGCTAAAAGTCTAAATCTCAAAATGCACTCACTCGATGCACTCCTTAAAATGGAGAACATCGATATCCATGCAGTGACTGAGACATGGTTCAAGACTCTAGAGAGCACCCCTGCATTACTAGGCTATAACTCATACCATACTTTTTGGCCATCTAACCTGGACCAGAACACCAAAGGTGGAGGTGTGTCTATATTCATTAAGGATATCCACACCTCCAGGCTAGTTGCTCAGCATAATGTATCCAAGGTTATCCAAGTGCAACAAACTCTGGGCAAAACTGCAATCCAAATTGTAGCTTGCTACAGATCCCCAACCATGCCCCAAGATTCCCACTCCTCTTTTCTTGATGTACTGGAAAATATTAGGGTTCAACCAAACACCCTAATAATGGGTGATTTCAACTACCCCAACATTAACTGGGAAAACTACTCGTGTACCAACTCCTTCACACAACACTTTCTGGAATTCACAAACTCCAATGCCCTGGAGCAACTTATCCACATCCCCACCAGGGGCAACAATATCCTAGACCTAGTCATTAATAACATGAGTGACTGGTGATCCACACCTGAAGTCAACTCCTCATTAGTCCGATCCGACCATAAGCTAATCACTCTTGATATCCACATCCCGCCCCCACCCCCCATTAAGGAAACCTCGGTAAAAATTTTCTCCAAAGCCAACTTTATACTTCTTAAGCCAGAAGTGGTGAACTTCATGACACCCATGCAGATGGACAATACAGTTATGACTGCTGAATCCTACACAAATGCACTCTATAAGCACTTACACAAGTGCATGGATCGTGCTATCCCAAACAGAACCAAGACGCTATACTCCAAAAAAAGGAAGCCAATCTGATGGTCCCCTGCCATAAACAAATTGTACAACAGAAGGAAAAAATTGTTGCAAAAGAGAATAAAATCCCGTAACTGGAGGAGCTCCCTGGTCAGCCTCAGTAAGAAGCTGAAATCCCTTATAAGATCCTCCAAAGCTAGCTACAAAAACAAAATCACCACTGATTCTAAAGACAACCACAAAGCATTCTATAGCTATGTCAAGAATCTCAATGACAACACCCAGATCTGCTCTCACCCCCTAAAGGGCCCATATCTATACAGAAAGAATGCAGAGTCCCTGTAATCACAACTACACAGGTAAAAGCTACACTCTCTAAAGCCAAAAACACAGCATCCATGGGACCGGGCAACATCCCAGGCTGCATTTTACATGAACTTCAGAATGAACTGGCTCTCCACCTAAGCACCATGTTCAATCATAGCCTCACATCAGGCTTTGTGCCCACAGAATGGTGTACAGCAACAGTTATTCTACTCCACAAAGGGGGAGCGACCACTGATCCCAGGAACTATAGCCCTATTAGACTGATGACCCTGGTCTGCAAGGCTATGGAACATATCATCATGGAACTCATAAACAAAGACATTGGTAACCTCCAAACTCTGGATCCCACCCAGTTCAGGTTTATGAAAATCAGATCATGCCTCCTAAACCTGATCGACTCCTTTGAGGCAGTCACCAAAGCCGTAGATGAGGGTAAGGTGATTCACACAGCCTATATTGACCTCACCAAGGCTTTCGACACCATCTCCATTCTGGAATTATAGCTAAACTCACTAAACTAGGTATAAACCCCTACGTCACAAGATGGGTTTCCAACTGGCTCACTGACAGAACCCACACTGTAAAAGTTGCACACTCCAAATCTGACCTCAAACTGGTGACAAGTGGAGTACCACAGGGTTCAGTTCTGGGACCTCTCCTGTTTGGTATCTACTTCTCTGAAGTACAGGCTAACACAGAAGGCCTCTGGCTAATGAAGTTTGCAGATGACTGCAAACTAGGAACCATAGTCGAGTCCTCAAATGATGTGGAAATCCTACAGAAGGGCCTTGCTGAGACAGATGCCTGGTGTCAGATCCATGGCCTCATGCTCAATGCCAAAAAGTGCATTGTCATCTCCTTTGGTAAAAACTCTGTACCCATAAACTAATACATAGACAGCAGTCTACTTAACACCGAATGTGTTATGAGACCTCGGGACCCAGGTGGACAGTAGTCCGTCCTTTGATAGTCACGTCTCCACAGTAGTCAGGAAGTCCTTCTACATGGCACACCTCATCATAAAAGGGTTCTCATCCTGGAAAGAAAAGAGGTCATTGTTCCCCTCTACTCGACACTCATTATAGGTTCATAGGTTCATACTAGGCTATCTGCCCTAGGGCATTTATAAGCCTAGCCAGAATGTGTTTGGCTTTCGCCACCCATTTTAAATTTATTTTGCTATGCCCTTTTTCGAGGTTAGTATACTGTGCCTCTGTCTAACAGTGACACAGAAGTGGGGTAAACCTGTGATCTCCCATCCGCTCATCAATATTCCTCTTGAAGAGAGTCAATGAGGGACTCTGCCTAACCTAGACTGGGATTTTATTCCAGAGTGAAGGGAGCCTCTGGGTTATGAATCTGTCCCTCCAGCATGTCCTATTTATTTCAGTGATGAGGTTCAAGTCTCTCGAGCACATAGCTCGATGGGATTTTGATTTTCTGAGGTGCAGCATGTCCATTAATTCCGGGTTGGACATGGCTTTATACGTCAGGCACAGATCGCCTCTGAACAGGCAGTATGCCACTGAGTAGAGCTGGAGTTTCTTTAACCGGGCAGCATATGGCATCTGTTTGAGCCCTTTGATTCTCTTGGTGTGGTACTTTTGGGGTCTTTCCAGTTGCTGGAGGTGTCTGGTAAGGTACATCCCAAAAGGGGCATTGTACTCAATTATGGGCCTGATGAGGGATGAGTAAAGAGGCACAATGACCTCCCCTGATCTAGATGTGAATCCCTTCATGATTAGGTGGGCTATATAAAATGTTTTTCTAACCACTTTGGCCACGTGGTTGTCAAATGAGAGATTGCTATTAACTTGGGTCCCCAGGTCCCTAATTACTTCTTCTGTACTTAATGGATTACCACCTATGTGGTAATTTGTGGGCACTTTGTTTTTGCCAAAGGGGATGACTATACACTTTTTGGCATTTAGCTTGAGGCCATGGCTCTGGCACCAGTTGTCTGTTTCTATGAGGCCCTTTTGGAGGATGCTTGTGTCGGCTGGAGAGTCGATTATGGCGCCCAGTTTGCAGTCATCTGCGAACTTGGTCAGCCACAGTCCTTCTGTGTTGGCCTGTACCTCCGAGAAATATATACCAAACAAGAGAGGTTCCAGGACTGAGCCTTGTGGGACACCACTTGTAACTGGTTTGGAGTCTGACATGGCTCCAACAATTCTAACCATGTGGGTTCTGTCCTTGAGCCAGTTTGCAATCCATCTAGTGACATAATGGTTTATATTTAAGCTGGTGAGCTTATCTATAATGCCTGAGTGGGGTGTTGTATCGAAGGCATTTGCGAGGTCCAGGTAGGCTGTGTGGACCACCTTCCCCTCGTCAATGGCCTTGGTGACTGTTTCAAAGAAATCAACCAGGTTTAAGAGGCAGGGTCTGCCTTTAACAAAGCTGAACTGGGTAGGATCCAGAGTCTGTAGGTCCCCAATATCTTTATTTATGAGGTCCATGATGATCCTTTCCATAGCTTTGCAGACCAAGCTAGTCAGGCTTATGGGGCGATAGTTTCCAGGATCCGTTGAGGCACCACCTTTATGGAGAGGGACCACTGTTGCTGTACGCCACTCTTTGGGCACATATCCTGTAGTAAGGCTGAGATTGAACAGTAGTTTTATGTTTGGGTTTAGCTTTTCTTGGAGTTCATGTAGGACGCAGCCCGGGACACCGTCTGGTCCCATTGATGCTGTGTTTTTTGCTTTGGAGAGGGCGGCTCTTACCTGAGCATCTGAGATGTCGGCGGGGGCAGCACTCTGCTGGGATAGATATTTGCCCTTTTGGTGGGGGGGGAGAAGTTTGCGCTGAACCTGTCAGCTAGGATGTTGGCAATGTCTGTGGGTTCAGTGTATTTTTTGTCATTTTGGACTAATTCTGAGCATATCTGGGAATTACCACCCAGGTTCCTAACATAACTAAAGAAAGCCTTGTGATTATCCTTAGTGTCCTGTGCAATTTTTCTCTCGAAGCTGGCCTTAGACAATTTTATGAGTGCCCACAGGTTTTTGCTAATACTGATCAGTGATGCCTTCCCTTTTTGGGATTTTGCTCTATCATGTAGTAGCTTCCTCCTTCTATTGTATAGTTTGTTTATGGCTGGGTCCACCAGACAGGACGTCTGCCTTTGGAGGATTGGGTCTTGGTTTTATTTGGGATTGCATGATCCATGCATTCCTGAAGGTGTTCATAGAATGCATTTATAAAGGATTCTGCGATCTGGGCCATATTTTCCACAGGCCCGGGGGCTTTGAAGGATCCCACCTCGGTTTTGAGGAGTGTGAAATTTGCTTTAGAGAAGTTTTTCACTGTGGTTTTCTGGGCAGGGGGTGGGGTCGGGATGTGCATATCCAGTGAGATTAGTTTATGGTCTGATCTTACCAGTGAGGGATACACTTCTGGTCTGGAGCATAGAGTCCCCATGTTGGTGATGATCAGGTCCAGTGTGTTTTCCCCTCTTGTGGGAGTGGTAACAAGTTGTTCCATAGCATTTGAGTTTATAAATCCTAGGAACCTTTGGGCTAGGGTGTTGGAGCTAGAGTAATGCTCCCAGTCTATGTTTGGGTAGTTGAAGTCGCCCAATATAATGGTGTTTGGAGAGACCTTCATATTTTCCAGTGTTCTCAGGAAGGCCGAGTGGGGCTCCTGGGTTTGGGAGGGTGGTCTGTAGCAGGCTATAAACTAGAAGGCAGTTTTACCCACTGTTAGTTGCACATGAATAGTCTCTGATGCTTCGTGCTTTGCCACTAACCTGGAGGTGTGGATATCTTTGATGAATATCGATACTCCCCCTCCTTTTGTGGTTCGGGCCAAGTTTTGGGGCCAAAAAGCATGGTATGAGGTATAACCTGGCAGTGCTGGGGTGCTCTCGGAAGCCCTGAACCAGGTTTCTGTTACTGCACAGATATCGATGTTCTCCATGCTAAGGAGAGTTTCGAGTGCATGCATCTTGAGGTTTAGACTTCTGGCATTCAGTAGCATTACTCTTAGTTTCTTATCCCTTGTGATACCTATGGAGGTGGGTTTGTCTTTTGAGCCTTGCCTAAAAAAGGCACTATGGGGTAGCAAGAGCCTTTGCCAATATCCGAAAGCCCAGGGGTGACAGGTGCAAGCCATCCCTAGCGAAGCATCGTGGCTTGTCGAGCATATCATCCCAAGCTGACAGGCATTGGATCCCCTTTGAATGACTGATTAGGCCCATTATAGAGTACAACGCCCCTTTTGGAATGTACCTCACAAGACATCTGCAGTAGCTGGAAAGGCCACAGAAGGACCTCACAAAGAAAAAAGGATTACTGGCCTTAAACAGATGCCCTACACTGACCATCTCAAAAAACTCCAGCTTTATTCCACAGCATATTGCCTACTTCGAGGTGATCTCTGCCTAACATATAAAGCTATGTCAAACCCAGAGCTGTTGGGCATGCTACACCTAAAAAAAATCCCAATCCCTCCAAGCTACATGATCCAGGGCCTTTAACCTTGTCACCACAATAAACAGGACATGCTGGAGGGATAGATTCCTGTCCCAGAGACTTTCCATACTCTGGAACAGGCTACCCATCTATGTCAAGCAAAGTTCTTCATTAGCACTCTACAAGAAAAATCTTGATGAGTGGATGGGAAATAGGAAATACACCCCGGGGATCACTTCTGTGTCTCTGCTCGACAGTGGCACAGGAAAATAACTTTCTTGGGTGGCGTAAGCCAGGGAACCTTGTTGGCTAGGCTTATGTAGACCCTCAGGCTGACAGCCTAGTATACCTATGAACCTATGAACTGTGTTCCAGTTTGTCACTGACATACAAAATGTTGTCCATGTATGTGCAATTGGTAATTTAGTTGACTTAGTATCTGCTCATGTAAATTATTGAATGTCTGTTTAAAAATTATTGTAATATGTTAAAGCGTTTCTGCCAGGGCCTTCATTGATGTTTTAAGAAAGTTTTTGTTGATTTAACATACATACAATATATACACAGAAAGGAAGAAATTCAATATCACATACTGTTATACAATCTTAGGTATACATTAAATCATCAAGGCAATTTTATACAATTAACACATTAAGATTCTTGATGTTTCAACAGCAACATTTCAAGGTATCCCAACAACTAAAAGTCTTAGTATGATTTACAGATCTTATTCTATTAACTTCTTTTTCAGTTTTACATAGCATTGTTGTTAAATTTAAAATTATTTTTGTAATAACTTTTCTAGCTACTGCCAGAAGACGCCAAACAATTTTTGTTCTTTGTCTTTTACAGATAAAGGACGTGGAATATTCCTTAGTATTATTGAACAAGATAAAGAACAATTATCAGACCATAACCCCTTTAAACATACTTATCTCTTCCCAATATATATTTAATTTTTCACAGTCCATAATCATGTATTTCCAATCAGCTTTTATAGCTTTGCTACATCTCCAACAAAGTAAAAAAGTCATTTTAATAAACTGAGAGATTTTATAGGGAGTAACAAACATTATATGAATATATATATATATATATATATATATATATATATATATATATATATATATATGGATCACCTTCAGATGCCCGAAATCGCGTTTCGCCGACACACTAATCACCGACACCAAAAGACCGACAACAAAAAATACCGACAACGCAAAACACCGAAAACCATTACACCAACACACTACACGTAAACAACACAGTACACTACATAAAATATCCACTATCCCTAACCCAAACCCTAACCCTAAGGTCCGACACTACCGCACACTTACCCTACCTGCACCCTAACCCTAACTCACTTACCCACCCCTAACCCCAAGGTCCGACACTACCGCACACTCACCCTACCTGCACCCTAACCCTAACTCACTTACCCACCCCTAACCCCAAGGTCCGACACTACCGCACACTCACCCTACCTGCACCCTAACCCTAACTCACTTAACCCACCCCTAAACCCACAGTCCCTCACTATCGCACACACCCTACCTGCACCCTAACCCTAACTCACTTAACCCACCCCTAAACCCACAGTCCCTCACTATCGCACACTTACCTGTCCGCTCCTTAACACTAAATCCCTCACTCTATCGCACACTTACCGAGTCCGTCGGATTCTCACCTTGTCGGTCATCTGAGTTGTCGGTGTTTTCGTCCCGTCGGATTCCGTGTCGGCGAAACGCGTTGTCGGGCATCTGAAGGTGACCCATATATATATATATATATATATATATATATATATATATATATAAACTGAATTCAAATACATGCATATATATATATATATATATATATATATATATATATATATATATATATATATATATATATATACACATGACATGCATTTATAGTGTTTCTTCCTGGGCCTCCACTAAAATTGGCTTCATTACAAGTTGTACTTTCCTGGTAAACAAATGTAAAATAAAATAAAATAAAATAAATATGTATCTATTTCCACATAAAAACTTTTTAATATAAACTTGAAGATGTTTGACTAACTGAATTACATAACAGAGTTTTATTTTTACTATCTGTTGAGTCACTCAATCCACTACTACCTAAAAAGTTCCAGAATTTTTCTTTAAAATTACTATTTATTAACTTGATATTCTGGCATTAGTTTATTGAAAATAAGAATATTGAGCCACTAAACTCTCTTCTATGTAATTTTGATAATAGTCAAGACGGTTGTTTATACACTTATTACAGCAGTTTATAGAAAACAAAATGAGAGTATCAATCAATCTAGAGACTGAATCTATACCTAGTTTGATTCAACTTTTTATTGTGTGTCTTGAAAAGACAGATGATCAAAAATTAAGTATCTCACCTATCTATAAGATACTAAGAGAAGACACTCAAATGTTTGACCCAGATTTTTGGAATTACTATGTAAAGATTAATGCAAAACAAATATCTGATGAATCCAAAAAAACTGTTATTGAATTCTATGTATTTTACCTCTTCTTCGTTATATTGGAGATTGTATGTATGGAAATTTATGAATGTGAGTTTCTATACTCCACATAAAATAAATCTTATACTCAAAAACAGTGAAAGTAAATGTTGGAAATGTGATGAATTACTAGAGGCCAACTGGGTTCACAAGTTCATTGAATGTAGAAATGTTCAATACTGGAAAGACTTCAAATATTTTGTAAAGGCTTTATGGTCTGATAACTGTCATATTTCTAACTCACTAATCCTATTCAATGTTCCTATACCTAATGTAATACCTACATCTCAGATTCAGTTACTCTGGTCAATTCTTGAAATTGCCAGAAAAGTTAGTACTTTGAACTGGAAAAGTAAACAAGATCTGATGTTTAAAGTTTATTAATTTAGCAGAAGTTGTTTGTAAAAAAGAACTGCAAACCATTTTTTTATAGAACTCATAACATTACTCATAAAAAATAGTATGGCAAAATTGGAAAACCTTTTGAACAAATACTGATAACTTCTCATGGATAAAATGATTGCTTATCATGGATGAATGTAAATATTGTAAATAGTTTTGTTATTGTTTTATTGTATTTATGTGTACATTTGTGTATGTGTATAATGAAAACAAAATAAAAATGTTTTTGAGAAAAAAAAATATTATTTATAATTAACATATATAACCTGGACAAGCTTCCTTTGTAGGTCGATGTACTTTCAATGATAACATTAATATATTGATATAATAGGGAAAAGTGTTCTGTTTCTCTTCCCTCATATTATCTGCAAATGTATTTAATTTCTTACTGATGGATAATACTAACTGATTAGCAGGTTCATCTTATTTATAATCTTTCATTAATTATTCTGACAACTTAACTGTTCCTTTTCAATACAATCAGACCATAATATTAATTCATTCCTTTTAGTAAATTTGCTTTAACATTGTTCTTAGTTTCTTTAAATCTAGAGGTGTATGCAATGGGAAAGCACAAAAATTTCCATTTGATATTAATAGGGTTTTAAAAACACATTTCTTAACTGTTTTAAGAACTGATTTCATATATGCAGAGTCTAAAGACTGAAATGAATTTCCTTCTAAGGTAAATTTTATTAACAGGAATAAAGGATTATTAACATGTCTAATTTATCATATTTGAAAAACTTATAAGAATTTAATATAATCTGTTCCTGAATGTTTTTTCATTGAATAGTATAAGTTGAGTCTAACCATAGTATAATAAAGTTAAAATTTGCAGCAATGGAATATGATTCTACATTTGAGAAGCTAATACCACCGTACTTCCATAATCTTATATGAAAAGTTTTTTTTTAACTAAACTGATTCAGACAAACCCAGTAAACAAAAACAAATAAAATAAATAAATAAAATGTTGCAGAAAGTCTGGAAAGTACTTTACTTGTTTTAGTTTTTGGTGTTGAAGATAATCATGGTTCAGACATCAAGTAATGCATTAACGTCTGGGTGTTAGTTTCAGTTTTGCTTACTCAAATGATACACTGTAAAGCTGTAAATGTCAACAGGAGATGTTGCAAGGGTGGGGAGAAAGTGGCAGCAAATTACCAGTTTAGTATACTAAAGACTTTCAAAAATGACGTGTTGGTGTGGTGCTTTATGGCATTCAGATATAAGATGTTGTTTTGGTGCCTAATGGCATTCAGAAATAACATGTTGCTTTTGGTGCCTAATGGCATTCAGAAATAATGTGTTGTTTTTTGTACCTAATGGCATTCAGAAATAACATTGTTTTGATGCCTTATGGTGTTTGGAAATAACATCTTGTTTAGGTGCCTTACAGCTTTCAGAAATAACATACTGTTTTGGTGCCTTACTGCATTCAGAATTAACATGTTCTTTTGGTGCCATACGGTATTCAGAAATAAAATGTTATTTCAGTGCATTACAGCATTAAAAAATAATGTATTGTTTCAGTGCTTTAAGGCATTTGGAAACAACACGTTGTTTAGGTGTCTTACAGCATTCAGAAATAACATATTGTTTTGAAGCCTTGCAGCATTCAGAAATGCGGCATTGTTTTGGTGCCTTAATGTGTTCAGAAATAACATATTGTTTTGGTGCCTTACAGAATTCTGGAATAATGTGTTGTTTTGATCCCTTACTGCATTCAGAAATAATGTGTTATTTCATTGCCTTACAGCATTCAGAAATAATGTGTTGTTTTGGTTCCTGGTGGCCTTCAGAAATAAGGTATT
>NC_056735.1:81887468-81979968 GCF_019279795.1 Protopterus annectens
AACACAAGTCTGAATCCATCTTCACAAAGACAGACTGCAACTACACAAACCTAAAAATATGCATTATTCTAAGGAAACTCTTCAGCACTATAACAGGTATGTCAATCACTTAAGCTTATAATGGAATGCAGAAGGGGGATGCAGTAATGTGAATTAGAAAGTTAAACACTAGGTCGCAGCAAGACCTGCTGGACTCACATGGTGCTGTCTGGCACCTATGGCCATTCCTGCTTGCCCTGTCTGCAGTGACATGGATCACAGCTCTGGCCCCTGAGTCACCCCAACAAAGGTCAGCTCATGTATTACTACACCTGGAATATCTGGTGTCCAATACTGACTGTGACACTGCTAGCCCAGCTAGCTGGGATGTTGTAAATATTCATATGTCACCTGTGAATGCTACTATGATACATATGCTTGTCTTACAAATGTAAGAGACTTATATATGGTATCTACATAGTAAACAGCAGGCACAGAAGTGTATGCTGAACTGCATGTTATATACTGAGCCCACACCTTTCAACTCTCCAGAGTTTTGCAGAATGAGTGCATGTCAGCCTCATATTTGTAGTCAATGCTTCATACAGTTGTGTATTGTCTGGCACATCACTGGCAATCCATTAAAGACTGAAGTCATAACATAATAGCATATATTTGAATGTCAGATGTCATACCCTGTGGAGTAGTCCTGTGAATGCAAAACCATCTTTGCTGTCAACTAAGTGTGTTACAGCTAGATTCATAAAGTGTCACTATTTTCTGGCCTTTGCCCACCAGTGATATGTGTGCCTTTGTGCAGATGTCTTGCTCTAACAAGAGCAAGATGTCTTAGCATGAAACCCATCAATGCAAGCGTACCATGTCCTGTATTCTGCCAACATTTGTGTAGTCACTGCCACCTGCTTGCAGCTATGGAGAGCACACTAACCTTGCCAGGTTACTCATCCCATCATACATTTAGACCCCACATTAGAGGCTGAAAAGGCACAAAAGGTGGAGTTCTAAACATTATCATACACATACAAACCTCCAGGCTGACCAAACAGTATGACACATGGGAGGCATCCCAAGTGCAGTTAACAGTTGACAAAAC
Source organism: Protopterus annectens (assembly GCF_019279795.1). NCBI lineage: Eukaryota > Metazoa > Chordata > Ceratodontiformes > Protopteridae > Protopterus > Protopterus annectens. The sequence goes on from NC_056735.1 coordinate 81,888,562, forward strand.
ACCTACTCAAATCATAGCTAGGTACAGAACTCTAACCATGACTCCGGACACCGAATACACCTATCAGGACTTGCTGGAATCTGATAGGATTCAACCATCAACCTGTTCCTGGGTGACGTTAACTACCCAACCATAGTGGGCATGACCTATGCCACCTGAACATGAATGCACAGAGATTCCTCGGCTTTGTCAATGGCAATGCAGTGGATCAGCCAGTCATCACTCCTATGACAGGTGGAAATGTCCTGTACCTGGTCCTAACCAACATGAGTAGCCACTGTTGCACTCCTACAGTTTCATCCTCCTTGGTAATATCTGACCACATAGCCATCACTGTTCAGTTCATGACTTCCCCTACCCCCCCCCCCCGTCAGGGTCTAACAAAATAAACTTTACACAAATGACTATAAATCTACTCAGAGCAGGTAGGAGTAGCTTTACAGCCACCATCCCATCAGTTGGAACTAGTAATAGTGTCAAAGCCCACACCACAATACTATGCGAGCACCTACATAGCTGTATGGACTCAGCAATACCTGACAGGACAAAACCATCTCCCTTAAGGTAGGGTAATGATCCATGGTGGACATCAGCAATACACAAATACCATAATAGGTGAAAATAATTGCTGGACAGGGCCTAGAAGGAGCAGCTGCCTTATTGGAAGCAATGTCACCTTGGTCTAAACAAGCAAATAAAGTCACAGGTGAATTACCCTAGGGCTATCTTTGAGTGAAAACTGGACACATCCACCAAGGCCAATCACTAGGCCTTCCACACATATGTCTGCAATCCCAGGGGCAACACCCAAATCTGCTCTGTAGTGCTGGTCAATAACACCACATACACATACGGCATAGAAGTGTAAACATCACCCCCCTGTCCCACGATGGGTAAACATGTATATGCACAGCATCTGCTCGCATATCCTCATCATCAGGAAGCAGGTCCATAATGCCCTCTCAAAGGCAAAACACAGAAGTCTCCATAGGCCTGATGCCATCCCTGGCTGCATCCTACATGAACTCAGGCATGAGCTCTCAGCTCCATTACACACTATAGTCAACCAAAGCCTGATCACCGGTGTCATCCCATCTGCATAGAGGACAGCCACTGTCATCCCTATACACAAAAGTGAAGCAATCCACTGACCCAGCCAATCATATGCTCATCAGCCTAACTAGCATGGTCTGCAAGGGCATGGAAGTCAATATCAATGACATTATGAGCAGGGACATCGGCAACCTCAAAATGCTCGAACCCGCACAGTGTGGTATTGTCAAAGGGAGATCAGGCCTGTTAAACCTGGTCATCTTCTGTGAAGTGGTCAACAAACACAAGGACAAGAGGAAGATGGTGAACAATGCCTGCCTTCACCTAGCCCAGTTCTCTCACAATAATCCCCAGGTGGACAGGATACATACACCTACACAGCTAGGCATCAACCTGTATGTTATCTGATGGCTAGCTAACTGGCTCAATGATAGTACCCACTCAGTCAAAGTAGTGGAACCCACCTCTAGTAGGAGAGTCTTTTAGAGCGGTGTACCCTAAGGATTAGTCTGGTGGCCTGTACTGTTTGAGATATGCGTATCTGAGGTACAAGACAAAAGCAGTCATCTGTGGCTGACCAGGTTTACAGATGCTTGCAAGCTGGACACTGTCTTACATTCCCCTACTGATGTGAGCATCCTCCAAGAGGCCCTCACCAAATTAATGACTGGTGCAAGAAGCATTGCTGCAAACTGAATGCTAGGAGAAGCATCATTTTCCTTGCTGTGGTAGATGTCATCCACACTAATTATGACATTAATAATGTACTGAACATGCAGTCAGGTGTGAGGAGACGTATGCACCATGGTTGGTAGAAAACTGATAGTTTCCCCCCAATGTGGGCACCATTGTACGGAAGGTTGTCTTCATGGCCCACCTCACAAATACGGGTATGTCATCCAGGAACCAGGAGGCCACAACATCTCTGTACTCCACCCTTATCAGATGCATTACCAAGTACAATGGCTCCTTTGGCATGTACCTTGCCAAGCAAATGCAGCGGTTGCAGAGACCACAGAGGTTCCTGACTAGGCAAATCCAGGGTCGACAACACCTATCCTATACAGATAGGATGAAAGCCCTGTCGCTGTACTCAGTCTCATACAGACTGATCATAGGTGACCTGTGTCTGGCATACAAGGCCATTTCTAAACCAGCCTTGATGACATTTCTGCATATCTGTAAGACAAACCCCACTCATGCAACATGCACGCAAGGCCTTCACCTGGTCTGTGGCATATATAGTACTTGTTGGAAGGATAGTCTAGTGTCTCACACAATACACCGTCTGTAAAATACACTCCCTCCCCATGTCTAGTAGAGTACATGTATAGCCCTGTTGAAGAAGAAGCTGGACAACTGCATGGGAAATGGATAAGACACCCCTGGGATCTCATGTGTATCTCAGCTGGACAGGAGAAATAGGTGTTAGCTTTGAAGGGACATGGGCAAAAGTCTGGGCGAGACTTATGAGGACATCAGGGGCAATAGCCTGGTATCATCTTATGAGGCTATACACCTAGTACTTCACATGTGTCCTGTATGTATTGCAGACTGTCCTGCAATGTTGTCTGAAATGAATCTCTGTGAGTCTGAACTGTGTAGGAATTGTAGTGATAGTGTATACTCTTGTTCTTTCATCAGTTATCATCACATATCATTACACCCTGTCATTGTGTGTGGTCTGTATAGCAGTAAGTCAGCTCTTACAGTATGTGCATTTGCACTTGGTGACACTATAGCTCACTCCAACAGCCTTGGTCCTGGTTGCAATTACCATTCTGCTAATAGACCCATCACACAGTAGTATTTGTCACCCCTTGTTTTGGGTCTTACATTAGCTGTGAAAGAGATGGAGTGTGGCAGGCAAATCTATTGTAAGATCTGCCCTGAAGGACCCATAGGTGTCAAAGCTGTGCCAGACTGTACCAGGAGTGTGTGTGTGTGTGTGGGGTCTGTATTATATTCTCGAAAGCCGACAATGTTGAATCTGACATTGTCGACATGAGAATATCGAACGCTCAGAATCTGGGGTGATTTCCATTTACTGCAATGTAGCGTGGTCTCAGAGTTGGTATATTTAAGTAGCGGGGGTGTGGGGTACTTTTTTATTTTTTTTTGTGTTTTTATAAGTTCAGTGTTTGAAGACATCGATCATATGGTGTCAATCATATGTTGTTCAATGTTTTCAAACATCGATCTTATAATATAGACCGTGTGTGTGTGTGTGTGTGTGTGTGTGTGTGTGTGTGTGTGTGTGTGTGTGTGTGTGTGTGTGAGTGTGTCTGTGTATCAGCAAACATAATACTGCAGGGTGTTAATTTACATATGCTGTCTTCCTCTCACAGGTGAACATGGGTGGTGGTGTCTCTCCCCCTCACGACCTGATGTCAGTGTCTTAGTGGACTCCCATGATGATGGTGGTCATAGTGAGGCACAGGTGGGGTTGTTGGTGCCTGAATCTGTGCCATTGTTTGGTATCCCACTTTCACCAACTATGTCCCCACACAGAGTCAGTAGGCCCAAACATACCCAGTCCCCAGCAGCCATGGATAATGGACAGGTGGAGGGTGGTGTCATGGAACAGGCTAATGTGTTGACTGTGGTGAGTGTGAGTGTAAACAACAACCATAGCCAGAGAATAGGTGAGGTCACACACAAGCAGATGGACAGAGGTACTCAACAGAGGACTACTGCCCAACAAGCCACTCTCACAAGTGCCACAGCAGGGTTCACTAGAGGCATATTATGGTACATCATGAAGGCACAGGTGTGTACTGACTGCAACACTAGATGCTTCCTGCTATGCATGGTGACCTCATGGCATTTGTGATGCCATATGTCATCTTGCTGATGTCATGAATAGACAGTGGGGAGAGACATTATCACTACTCGACCGTGCAATGTCTGTGCTTGAGCATGTGGTGGGAGTAGGCCATCGGCCAGGTGGATGTAGGTCAGCAAACATGATCAGCTGAGAGCCCACACAGCTGTGCACATTCACAGTCCCGTACTGGCAGTACCATCAGCACTACCAAAGGGAGGGCACTGTCCACACCACACTGGAGCAGGTCATAGTCATGTTGTCCTTCACAGTCCCATTAGGGACGTGGATCCAGCAGACAGCAGTCACCATCGGGGAGTAGTACTGCATTTGTCCTTGGGCCTGGTGGTGCCAGTGATACTCCTGGCAAAACCAGTTCTCACGTCCCTGCCGGGAGACGGTGAACCAAACATCCTGCCATGTACTGTCCACAGCTGTCCAGCATAGCCCTGTGTTGGGCATCCACATGGCTTGATGGTGTGCAGACAAACACTGACACATCCCTATCACAGGCCAGTCACCACCAGACTTGCACAGATCCTCTGCATGCCCCAATTGAACATCACACCTTCAGACACACACACACACACACACACACACACACACACACACACACACACACACACACACACACACACACACACACACACACACACACACACACACATATACAAAACATCAGCCATATGGCCCAGCTTAGGCCTCTGGCAATCCAACACCACACCCTGTTCATGTGATGATACATGTGCCACAACCCTGTTATCCATACAATCGATGCACAGACATGCTCATATGGATCTGATGCACAGGGTGACTATGGTGCAGTGTAGCATTGTCATGCTGTGTAAGGTGCTGTCTGCTGGCAGTAGTTATGGGTACACATTGAGGTGTATGTACAATGTTAGCCATGATGCACTATTGCTGTTAGTACTACTGACTGACTGCATTGTATTCAGGTGTCTGTGTGTCTACAGGCTGTGGGTCTGCTGACAGTAGCAATGATGAATAAGGTGGAGAGGAAACACAGTGACCTTTGCATAGCCAAGGTACAGCTGTATATGTACATGTTCACCAGGTGTGTTTACATGCAACAGTGTGTGAGGGCCAATTGTGGCAGACAGTATGACCTTGCATACATACCCTTGACACAGCCACCTAGCCTTCATCTATGCCACCTGGGTGTACTGTAGGACTGCAGGCACACACACATACAGATGAGGTTACTTGAGTACTGGCAATAGGTCCCAGCTTAGCCATTACTTTAACTGCAACAGATTCAGCTATCAGCACCTGTTGCCCTTGCCATTTCTGTCCCATCCACTCAACCATCATGCAGTTGATGAGGGTATGCCTTGTTCTGTGTATGACCGGTTTGGGGTATATATTCCTTACACAGATCAGCCTGTGTTAGTCTAACCTGACAATCATAAGCTTGTGTGTCTGCTATCTCATATGCGTGTCTGGTGTCTCTTGCAAGTAGTGCACACAGAGTCATACTCCTGTACATGGGGCAGCTGACATAGTGCTAAGCAGAGCCCCTACCTGCAAAGTCTTATGAATGATAGTGCTAAATACATAACACAAATAGCACAGCAGTACTGTAGGGTAGCGGTGTCTGCCACTACTATTGAATTGCAGGGGATGTTAGAATTGCCAGTGGTGGGTTCAGAGGCCATTAACATGTTAGAGCCATCTGACACACACACACACACACACACACACACACACACACACACACACACACACACACACACACACACACACACACACACACTGCTGCATGGGGACATGCATTGAAACACACATACACATGGAGGTGACACTTCTTTGGGTAAATGACCATCTATTAATGTACAGTACACAGTGATATGACCATTGCATACACCACAGTGGCTTGGTGCTAGAAACTATGTAACTGTGTGTGTACGGTGGATGACATCTGTATGGACTAACACTAGGTTGGCAATGGGGGAGTTCACAGGGTGGAAGAGGCACACAAAATGGTAAAGCCATCACATACACACACTAAAGACAGCCACTGAGGCTGTCCATACAGAAACAGATACACGGTTGCCAATAGACATATTAGTAACCCTACGTATCTACTTGTATGTACTATAATGCTGTGTACACATGACATGTACCACATAGATTATATGCCTGGGATATAACACACAACCTCTTACAACAGGTAATCTTGTGAATGCCTTCATAGATGGCGAGATAATCCACCAGACTTAGTGACTGGTCTCATCTACTGCTCCTACAAACCTGCACAAGTGATAGAGTGACAAACTTTGTAACAGCATGATGTGTCAATTAGGTACAATGTCTGATGCTGGCATGTGTGTCGCTATGGTAACTGTGACATATTTAGCAATGATATCACAGGAATGCTCATTGTTAGGCGACACAGACCTCATATTGGTTGCAAACATGTGGATATCCCATGTACATCTGTACAGATGACTGGTATGGGCTGTATAGTGTTACATGGTGCATGTGAGGCAGATACCATTAACAGGCTCTTTAAAGTAATGTCATGGGTAGGGGTCAACAGGCCTTAAAATGGTATAATCTACACACACAACAGCCACAGGGGATATGCTTTACACACACTACTATAGTTGCCAGTACTGAGATTAGAACCCCTACCTATCTAATTATTTCCACTATAGTATTCCACAGTTATTGCATATACCACAGTGCTTAGAGGGCTGGCAAGGGTATACAGGTACATTTAAGATGAATGACATCAGCAGGCCTTGTAAAGTAGGGAAATGGGATGTGTACTAGGTGGTACATGCCTCAAAATGGCATAACCCACACCCCAGGAGGATATGATTCTCACACACACAGGGATGATGTGATTCTCACACAGACACACACACACACACACACACACACACACACACACACACACACACACACACACACACACACACACACACACACACACACATACACACATTCACCAGAACTGGGAATAGAACCACTGTCTATCTAGTCATTTGCACTATAGTGTTATGCAGTTATTGCACATGCTACAGAGCTTATTCAGACTAGAAACATACACACTTACAAACACTTGTACACACACACACACACACACACACACACACACACACACACACACACACACACACACACACACACACTTGTCAGAACTGGGAATAGTACCACTGTCTATTTAGTCATTTGTACTATAGTGTTAAGCAGTTATAGGTCATGCTACAGAGCTGATAAGGCCAAAGGTACTTCTGACGTGAATGACATCAGCTGGACTGCTAAAGTGGGGCACTGGGAAGTGTACTGGGTGGGAATGGCCTAAAACTGTTTCATTTACAAACAAAACACACACACACACACACACACACACACACACACACACACACACACACACACACACTTACATTTGCCAGGACTGAAACTAGAACCTTTACCTATTTAGTTATTTGTACTATAGTGGTACACAGTTATTGCACATGCTACACAGCTTATAGGGTTAACAGGTGTCCAATGGTAAAAACAAACACAAACCAAACTAATAAAAAATAAAATAAAAGGCAAAGAGTATTCACCAGACCAATTTATTGTAAGAGATTTTGAATGCAAAAATATATGAACTTTTTCAGGTCTTGCCTTTTATTTTATTTTATTCTTTATTTTTATTAGGTGTCCAATGGTACTTCTAATGTGAATGACAGTAGCAGATCTTGTGAAGTAGAGCAATGGGAAGTGTACTGAGTGGGAACAGTCTCCTAATACTTAGACCTATGGACACAGACACACACACACACACACACACACACACACACACACACACACACAAAGGCAGGTGATGTGATATAACCCCCACCTCAGTACTTTTACACAATGGAGCTCGCCTTCATGCTGGCATGTGCAACTGGTTACGACCGGTATGCCACTGTCCGCAGCAGGACATCACTCTATGCCATTCAGGGTGTCCCTGTGTATGACTCCCTCTCTGTGTTTCCCCCTGTCTCTCTCTCTCTCTATATATATCACTGTCTGTCTCTCTCTTCCCCACATCTATTTGTGTGTATGCTTGACATATTTTTATGTGTTGCCCATATATATGTCTGTGTATCACACACAACAGATGCAGATATCTCACATATGGGCCACCTACAGCCAGCTGAGGGTAATCCTGTCGGATAGGTGTGTAGGGACAGTTAAGGTGTACATAGCTGTCTGTATGCAAAAACATATATGCACAATACAGTTATATAGTCCAATGTAGGTTCCAACATAGCCTGTGATTATCTAAGTAGAGAAGCATGTCCAGTATGACCTTCTATAGTAAGAGTGGGACTCCAGTCCAGAGATAGTTGTACTCTAGTTTGGGGATTTGTGTGCTACAGCCATACCTCTCAAAAGTAAACAGAACTTTCCTAGAGGTACTGGGTTTGTTTTAGCAAACATTTTCTGACATATCTGAAGTCTGACACTAGAATGTATTGCGTCATTACCTAGTGTCAGATATCCTCAGATCATCACAGTGCTTTACCAGAGGAACAAGATGTATGATATGATATGACCAATTTTATGAGCCTGACTATATACATTCTTGCCCTAAAAGGCCAGTTGAGAGGTGTGGCTAAGCCGGTTGACTGATGATGCTGTATATACAGTCATGCATCTTGGTGATATTCTGGCTGGGGATTTCCTTCTTGTGTGGTATTCTTCTTACCTGAAAAGTCATATCCTGGTGTGGCCATATCTCTCAACAATACATTCGTGTTTGTCTAGAAGTTTTGTCCAGTCTACATAAACTTGTATTTTTTTGGCAAGTTAGTTGCAAATAATTGAAGACTGACATTACAAAATCATGACAGACATTGTTTCACACTTCATAACCTTTGGACAATTCCTGCTAATGCAAAACCCATTCTTCTACCAACTTTCTCAGTATGTAAGGGCAATATTTACAACATGTCCCTCTCATTGGGCCTTTGTCCCACTTTTATTTATGACCTTCTTCAGATGTCTTGCTGTCAGAGGTTTAGAGTTATGGGTGTGGGTACAGAGTGTATTCTACTGTGCAGAAATGTCCATTATATGTGTAGCATATTCCACATTCCTGCTAATGCAAAACCCATTCTTCTACCAACTTTCTCAGTATGTAAGGACAATATTTACAACATGTCCCTCTCATTGGGCCTTTGTCCCACTTTTATTTATGACCTTCTTCAGATGTCTTGCTGTCAGAGGTTTAGAGTTATGGGTGTGGGTAGAGTGTATTCTACTGTGCAGAAATGTCCATTATATGTGTAGCATATTCCACATGCCACTGTGACTTCCAGGTGTGTTAATGGCAGAGCAGTACAGAGTAATGTGGTGAACCACTGACAGACAGTTGTGTATAAATTGATAGGTTGCTATGATGTCAGTAGGGTATTGGCCCTGAGGCCCTTATAACCCACACAGATGAAAGTGTAGCTTATGTTATGGCATGTCAGCACACAGAGCCCCTGTACAGCAGGGACACAGGTGGAATCACAGGACTGTATTGCATGTTTCCCATGCACTTATACAGGGAGCATATCACTAGGGGTATTGAGGCACTTGGCTTGCTGTTGACAGGAAGTGTATTCCACAGAATGGGAAGGGTGTGTGGTACATGTATCTGTCACACCAACAAGCTGTACTGATATCACAGCCCAGGTTGATGCTGCACCTACAGGTTGATGGAGTGGGCCTTGAGTTTGAGATGTGCAACAATCCCATCAAGGCAGGTTCTGGATTGCTTTGTGTGCCAGACAGGGGTCATCTCAGCAGAGTCTGTATGGAACAGGGTAGAGGGACAGTACTGTTAGCCTGTCTGTGTAGGGTAGGTGTTTGAGGTTTGGGGTAAGGCCTTAGTGTTTGCAAGACCCTGGTGTGTAGAGTCTACATGGTCTGTGGTGTGTAGGTTTGTGAAGTTCTCATGTGATTTTGCCTATGAGGTGTCCATTGTTTGGGTTTATGTTTTGTTGCAGACTTCCACTTACATTGGTGTGTGTTGCGTATTTTCAGGTGATGTTTACTGACTCCATACACTGCATGGCATCTATGTTACTGCACAGTTTGTTCTGGTCTGCACATTCTCCATTTGTCTGGCCAGTGGTTCCCCTTCCCCTTGTATGTGTCTCTCTTTGTCCTTCTGTAGTCCAGTCACAGGCTTTGGTCACAGTAGCTGCTGTTATGTATTTGTAATTCTTATGTGAGCAGACTACATGCTGTTACACCACACACAAGGTTGTGGACTTCACTCCTCTGAGTGCACCTATTTAGCAGATTGTCCATCATTGCACCACTCATTTGTTATGGTCCTTCGATGGTTTGTGTTGCTGTATGTTATTATGAGGCTACATGTGGGCCTAGCTGTCATACCTTCACACTCGGGGGAATTTTAATCGACAAAATGTTAGGGGCTGTTGTCACTTTAATACATCAGTATGTGCTAGAGGCTGAGAACGGGGAGGAGGATAATGCTGACAACCACCCCAGACTGAGGAGAAAAAGAAGAGTGTTCAAACCCAGGCTAACCTACCAGGGGCTACATGATCTGGAGATAGTAGAGGTTGAGATCCCTGAAGTGAGGTATTCTTGTCCCATTTGATTTTCGGATGTGCAGCAATTTCATTAGGTCAGGGACTAAGACTGCTCTGCGGGCCAGTCATAAGTCATGACCTTGAGTTTGTTTTTAGCAGTTTTCTTTACATCAGAAATTTTGTTGTTTGGACTTTGCCTAAAATAAGCACTATTGGGGAGGCAAGCATTTTTGCTAGTATCCTAAGGCCTTGAGGAGACAGGTAAAGGCCATCTCTGGCAAAGCAATGTGGACTGTCGACCAAGTCCTCCTAGGCAGAAAGATACTAGAGCCCCCTGCAGTGACACCAAAAGCTAAGCCAATTACTAAAATCAATATTTTTTTATCTGTATTTTCGCATCATCCTAGGTAACGGTAGAATGCTGCTTAGGGCTAGGGACATACCTGCCTGGGACACATAATCTGAGAGTTCAGTCAGGTCTCTCTTCATACAGTCCAGTGAGGTATGTCTCAAGTCATTCACATCAACATGTACCATGACAGAGTCATAATGGTAATTGTTGCTGAGCGACTTGAGTGTGTATGTGATTCAATGGATCCTGTCACCTGATAGGCAGTTGACCGTGACTTTCTCCTTGTTTAACCTGGTAAGGAGGACATCCGTGTGTCTCACAATTGAGTCACCTATAACCAGTACATTTGGTTTTGAGGTGTTTTGCCTTTTGGGCTTAGATGTTGAGACACTGATATGTGTGTTGTTATGTGTGGTGGTGGAGTCTGTTTGTGTGCCTGTGTGTGTATGTTTAGGCTTGGGATGTCTCTGATATTCTGGTAGGCTCTTATGGCTGATAATCAATCAGTTAATAACCATAGTCCTTAAACAGCACGTACATTTTTGAGTGTGGAAAAAAAAAACACTTCCTACCAAGTAGATCCTCAAAATGAAACAATTTTGCTGGTGTGGGAGAAACTCAGAGCACATTCCAGGTAGTGTTACACAAATACAGTTTTGTGTAAAACTGTTTTACTACCTGAATTGTCTACCAGTGCAGTATTTAGTAGCATGAAAGGTAATACACCAGTTTCTGAAACAGTTTTCAAAGAAAGAGTAATAAGCATTCATTCTATTGTCAGACACCCATCTCAAGTATATGGCTACTTGGGATGGCAGAAGTAAGCAGATTTTCTGATGAAAACTGTAGTTTGAGATATGTAACCCCAAACACGTAGGCTGGTAGCATCCTGTAACAAACTAGCATTCCACCTGGAATTAGTTTCTTCACCTTGAACCCACTCAGAGGTGAAAAGCTCTCTGGCTTCTTTGCAATCTGGAACTGGATAAAGTGGTTAACAGAGAATGAATGACTAAAATAAAACAAAAACATGAAAATGTTCAAAGCAGCATACAGGATTTTTCCAGCACAAAACCACACATTTTTTCAGCATCAGTAAAGTCAGTGAAACATGAACCCGTTGATAGCATTTGAAGATTACGGACAGGGGTTATTTGTGTTTGATATGTTTTCATGAAGTAAAATGTAAAACCATTACATTGTTCTGCTTTTTAAAAAAAAAGAAAATGAAGCACATAGTGGAAATCTTTTGTGCATGTATTGTTTTATTGTTTGTTTTAATTAAACCACTTTTCATTTAACTGATGACCCGAGTATGCTTACAAAACAATAAATAATGCGTATTGATGGTGCATTTACCATGACTGCCTTCTGGCATGTAAGCAATTGTATTCAGTATCAGATGTCAAGTCTGAGTTTCAATATGTACATTAGCAAGATTTCAAAAACAGTAATGTTAAAGTGACATAGTACTAAATATACTGTACATTAAAAACAGGCTGATAAGACAGTAATTAATAATAACAAGCCATAACAACAGAGTTAAAAATAAGATACTGCTGACATACATGAATATTCTGTTATACCAGAATGCCTTCCTTAAAGTTTTTGACCAAAGACTATGCAGGGCTAGAGATGTAAAGGAAATGACATCTGTGTTGGCAAAAAGATAGGTGAATCATGAGAAGATTCACTTTTTACTACAGCATACCGAAAATGCAGCCCTCAGTAACTGAGGCTCAGCGGTTCTAGATGTCTCATTAACTGAGCAAAGAGTTACAGGAAAAAACTATGCCTTATTTTAATCCTAAACAGTGAGTCTCTGCATGTCAAAACAGGAAGGTTAGATGTCTCCTGGGGGAATAAATAAGAGATGCCATTAAGTGGCTGCATGCAATAATAACCAGCTTGTGGAACTAGAAGTCAGTAGAACTAATGTATTCCAAAAGTATTTTCACTCATATTCTATCGCTCTTAGAATTAGAAACATTGATTCAGTTACTCTTTTCCTAGAATGAGATTGGATGCTTGGATAGGAGGAAACGTTTTTTAATTCTAGTTATGATTGTTGCACACTTTTTGAAGTCCTGTCTAGGTTCTTGAGTTTGATTCCACAACAGTGACCATTGGTCATTAAGTGATTCATGTATCAGTGCTGCCAGACTAGGTCATATGTTAATTTTATTGTGGAGTTGAAAAGATAGGAAGTGAATTTCATTTTTGTATTCTACCTTCTGCCAGTTCTCAAATATTTTGCAAACTTGAAATAGGTATGTTTAGATAATAAGGGTATGGGGCTTGTCTCTATATTAGGGATGCAGTAGGGAGGCTTGTCATCTTGCAAAAAAATGCTTTTTGTATGGTTTGCAACCTTAGGAGTATTGCTGTTTTGAGACTGCAAATTATGTGGATATAGGTGTTTTAGTTTGGATTAATCCTGTATCAAATAAATACTTCTTGACTAATCATATTGAATCCCAGACGCCTTGGTCTTATTTCAGATACCAAAAATGGGAAAATGTTAGTTCAGGAAGTGGAACTCAGTCTTATAAAGTTTCACATAAGGAAAAACTCTTTTTAATACAAACTGATACTTTCTATTACAAAAAAAGGAAAAAAAAATCCTAAAATCAAAACTTGTTATTTGCTCTTTAACCAATGCCAGGTAGATTCTACTGATGCTGCTTTAATCTGTATGAAATAAAGTTCAGCGTTATCCTGGACATAGTGCAGTTATTTTTAATAAACAAAACTGATGACCTGTTGAAACAAACTAAAACTCTGAACTAATCATACAGAAAATTGTGTCTTAACAAATATACAATAAGAAGGGGTGCTTTCAGTAACAAGCATACATTTTATAGGAAAAAGGTACATTTTCAATCATTACAACAAAGAATGCGAAATGCTACCACATATACAGAACAAAAAATACTATTACATATATAATAAATTGTGGTCTTTAAAAAACAGAAAAGAAACTTGACTTAGGTCAAGCAATATCAAATATGTATTTACAGAAGTTGCTAAATACAGAAATTGTGCGATTGATCTAGTATAAGAAAAATGTGCAGAACATAAACATCGTGTTGTTAACGAATTTAGTCACTGAAGGAAAAAAACTCAGGGTTTTGTGTTGATGTGTGCACCTACACAAATCTGCTTTATAGTGTGCAGAATTAAAATTATTGTATGAAGCAGGTAATGAGTGGGCTTGAAGAATCAAGATGTGATCAGTTGTAATGTCACAAACAAAGTGGAAGCGCTGAGGACACTTGCTAAGTAAGCCCCTCCATCCCCATTTTACGTTATAATGTATGTAACTTGGTAATGCATGCCTGCACAGTGCTGTTTATGCTGTTGATGCCATAACAAATGAAACCTTCATCAGGTGATAGAAATTTGCTGTATTTCTGCAACCAGGATCTCAGAATCCATATCTTCTTTGCCATTGTCTGAGGTTTCCACAGTGATGTAGCAGCCAGAGTCCCTGGGACACTCATCCTCTAACTGCAGCTGGTCACATTTGGTTGTCAGGCTCTTTGTCTTGGCTTCCTCATTATCATCCTCAAAAGCCCGATCATCTGAAAAGCAAAAGAGGAACATTAAATAAGCTCACACAAAAGCAACCATTAAACAGTTTGTAACATAATATTTACTTGCATTTGTCAGGTCTATATCACATGGTCGAAAGCTAATAATAGCGAATGACCACAGCTTCGAAAAGACTGGAACTCAAAGTTGCAATTGTGGGGGGCTGCACCCCCCACCCCCTGCTAAATATACATACTGATGCCGAGATTGCACTACAGTGAAGAAAAGGTAAATACACCTATCTAAACTGTAGTGCGACCCCACAATAACAACTTTGAGTTCCGGTGTTTTCCAGGTTGTGGTCGTTCGCTATTATTACCTTTCAACCACGTGATACAGACCCGCATTTGTCAACACATTAGAAGTATCATCACACATTTAAAAGGAAACGCAAGTATGATACATTTTTGTGTAAGTGGTATCACTTTCACTCTGTTCTAGCATATGATAGCAGCCACATTGTATCATGAACTTAGTAAATATGGATATTTTTTGAAAGGGGGCCATCTCTATCCTTAAAGCCTTCCACTGTGTATTATATGCAGTCAGTTATTCCCCATAACATGACAACCTTTATGACCCAGGCCCCTCACTGCCTTTCTTCCTTGACCATAAATCTCCTCTAGGGATACTCTATGGAGTTATATTCCCCTATAAGTAAGGACCCTAAAATCCCATTCATTCCTGCTGGGTCAAGAGACAGTTGATAAAACTTATACTGTCATTCACTGTGCTTAAATGCTATCCCCTCCCCATGTATGCCTAGTGAGGCTTTGGATGAAAGACATGCAAAAGGCATATTGACGGCTTCCCTATTAAATAAACGAATGCTCAAAAAAAGTACCAAAAACGGCACAGTGATTTTTTTCCCTAGGAAAAAAAAATCACTGTTCTGTATCTTCGGGATTTGGCCTTTTTGACAATATAGCAGAAACACCAAACGGTGACAAGGAACGCCAGGAAGCAGGATACTGTGCTGGAAACACTTAATTTATTGAAAATAAAATAGGTTAAGCGCTTTCTACAGAAATAGATCTGTCTTCATCAGAACATCATACCATAAAATCATGACTCTTATATATCACAGTTCATCTAAACAACCCGCCCTAAATTGTAATTAATCAATTAGGTCAATTATTAAACAATAGTGCCTTGCACTTGTTTTTAAAAAGATGCAATAAAAACATCTTGCTGCAAAAACACACTGAAGGTGTATAATGTGCTCTATGTACAAAACCATACTGAAATAAAATAAAATAAAAACAATATAAGAAATTGTGTCAATACAAATAGTGAAACTATGTATACTAACTAAACAAATTTCCCCATTGTTAAAAACACTTGAACATGTAATACCTTGTAATTCTTCCTTTTTGGTGTACAATGAAATGTGTTCTAGAATAGAACACCATACAAAATATATGCAATGTATACCAATCATGGTGCTAATAGAAGTAGTTATATAATAAAATATTTATATAAAAATATATTTATATATAAATATATATAATAACCAATGTATGGAATGTTGAGAAAAATACATTGAATAACCCCACAATTGGGTTTAAAATACAAAAATTATAAGAATTGTATAGCGACTAAAACAATATGTTGCACAATAAACTACACAATAAATTCTACTAAACCCTAACTAATGGCTTGGTGGGAATCATTTCATTAAGGCCTGGGGGGGTGGCAGCATCCAACCTAATCTGCCACCTGATCTCCCTTTCCCCCACAACCGCCTTAGTGTTGCCCCCTCTAGGATTGGGGGTAATAACATCCAAAATCGCAAACTTAAACATCTTACACTGCGGACTGTTAATGAGATGTCTGGATAGTGCATTATTGATGTCACACTTCCTCACACACTATATATGATCGTATATTCTGTTCTTAAGACTACGGTCAGTCTTACCTACATAATAACTCATACAGGTTTGACAAACACTTAGATATATGACATGTTTGGTTGAACAATTGCCATTGGAAAACCATATTTTGCTCTTTAAAGAGTTGTTCAGAGTAATACTAGGTGTGTCCATAATATATTTGCAGTAATTGCATAGGCCACATCTTCTGGTACCTGTCCTCATGTCCTTGGTGTTCTTCTGGAATTTCGATTTTATTTCTATTATTCTTTTAAGATTATTTCCTGTTTTGTACACAAAGTGTGGCCTGTCAGTGATCTTACTTTTGACCGTCTGGTCACTAGTCATAATATTCCAGTTTGTGGTAATAATCTTCTTTACCTCACTTGAATATTTACCATATCGGATAATACATGACCTAGTATATGTATTTTTGCTCTCTGTCACAGCACTCTGGTTTACCGTGTTTGTACTAACATCACCTGTGGGTAAAGATTTAGATATACCCACCCCCAAAAGTGGTTTATATTTAAAACCCCATTCATTCTTGACATAACCTGTGATGTCATTCACCATCTTAGGTGGATACCCCTTGTCCAAAAAAAGTTGACCAATGTATTCCAATTCATGGTCCACTATGTGTCTCTCAGTGGTCATGCGTGCAGCCCGTATGCACTGTCCCTTGATAATGCCCCTCTTGGTGTTATATGTATGTGCACTGCTGTAATGTAAATAACCATTACTAAAAGTATCTTTTCTATGGATTTGGGAGTGAAATTCATTGTCCTTGCTATATATCTTGACATCAAGATAATTTATACCATATGAGTCATATTGATGGGTGAATTTGAGGTAATCAGTGGTGTTGTTGATATAACTAATAAATTCCTGCAATACCTCAATTTCACCCTCCCACAGGATGAAGATGTCGTCCAAATAACGGACATATCTTTTGATGAAAGACATCCAATTTGAATTTAAAATGAATTCCACTTCCCAGTCCAGCAGGACCATATTAGCATATATAGGAGCGCAGGCAGTGCCCATGGCCACCCCCGTTTTCTGTCTATAATACTCCCCCTCATAGTAGATGTAATTATGGTCCAAAACAATGTCCATAAATTCTGTAAGGAGTGATATATCATCCTGTCCTAGTCCACTCACTTTGTGCATACTACTGATGAATCTGAGTATTCCGTCATCCTTTGGTATACAGGAAAACAAATCCTGTACATCTATTGTCACATAAATCAACCTGGGGGACCAAAGTTCCTTTTTGAACAGGCCCAGAAACTCCCAGGAATCTTTCATTATGTGTTCCACTGTATCATAGATATGTTTCAATTTGTGATGGATGACTTGTCCAAAGGGAAAGGCTTTACTGGCACTGCCAGAGATGATAGGACGAAAAGGTGGATCATGCATGTCTTTGTGGACCTTGGGAATACCTGTGATGGTGGCCAGAATGGGGAACTCAACCTTGAGAAATCTGTATAAATCTTCATTGATTCTATTTTCCACTATAAATTCTTCTAAATTAGAATCAATTTGTCTGTGGGCTATATTTACTTCATTAATGGAAGAGGGAGTGTACTGTGTTGAATTGTTTAAAAGGTTGAAGATTTTACTTTTATATTGTTCCTGATCATAAAACACAATACCCCCACCCTTGTCCGCAGTCATGATGCGAATATTGTTGTCACACAATGATTGGATGACATCCATCATGTCCTTGTCCGATTGTTTCCCACCATGAATATACTTGTATTTATTGTGTAAGGAATATAACTCGGAGTTCACAACATTCTCGAATGATATGAGAGTATTACACATAGGTGGAGTAAAAGCACTCTTTTTCTTTAGTTCCTCTGTCTGATTAGAACTGATGTTATGCTGGTTTTTAAAAAATATACCCAAGTTTAATTTTCTCATGAACAGTTTAAACTCTACTAGGGTATCTGTTATATCAAACCTGAAGTCAGGTATAAACTTCATACCCTTAGAGAAAATTTGAAAAAATTCAGGTAACACAGGATGAGAAGTGTAATTATAAATCTTGATCTCCCCACAGGAGTGGAGGATCCTATTGTCTTTGTCCAATAGACTGCTGCTGCTATCTATAGTACTATTAGAAACAACATTTGTCAACACATTAGAAGTATCATCACACATTTAAAAGGAAACGCAAGTATGATACATTTTTGTGTAAGTGGTATCACTTTCACTCTGTTCTAGCATATGATAGCAGCCACATTGTATCATGAACTTAGTAAATATGGATATTTTTTGAAAGGGGGCCATCTCTATCCTTAAAGCCTTCCACTGTGTATTATATGCAGTCAGTTATTCCCCATAACATGACAACCTTTATGACCCAGGCCCCTCACTGCCTTTCTTCCTTGACCATAAATCTCCTCTAGGGATACTCTATGGAGTTATATTCCCCTATAAGTAAGGACCCTAAAATCCCATTCATTCCTGCTGGGTCAAGAGACAGTTGATAAAACTTATACTGTCATTCACTGTGCTTAAATGCTATCCCCTCCCCATGTATGCCTAGTGAGGCTTTGGATGAAAGACATGCAAAAGGCATATTGACGGCTTCCCTATTAAATAAACGAATGCTCAAAAAAAGTACCAAAAACGGCACAGTGATTTTTTTCCCTAGGAAAAAAAAATCACTGTTCTGTATCTTCGGGATTTGGCCTTTTTGACAATATGCTATCGATAAAGCGGCATTAGAAATTTCAACTGTTCATTTAATAGGGAACCTATTGATGGGCTGCAACTCAGGGTTTTAGCAGGGATGGATTGCACCTTTCTCACTATGGCATCTGCCTACTAGTGAAAACTTTTGCATTCCCCATATTTTTTAGGTAAAGTCCATCTCTTTACATCCTGATATAGCAAACTTTAATTTTGACCATACTAAGCTGGCACTGGTCAATGCTAAGAGTTTGGACAAAATGATTCTTGAACTAGTGGCCTTCCTGACACTTGGTCACATCTGTATTGATATACTTGCTGAGACTTGATTTAGTCTATTGATAGAACTCTCTCTACAGCTGAGGATAGTACTTATCAATTCATCAGATCTTCTGGGAACTGCAGGAGGGTGTTCAGATTTAATCAAATATTTCAGCATCTTAAGATAACTCTCTCATGACCAAAGTCAAGAACTTGTAGAGCTCCAAATCACCCTTAATAAAATGATCCCATCATTGCTAACTGCAGATCCCACTTCATACCTCCCATTGACCATGAAAGTGCCTACATTTATTAGATAAGAACTCCGTTCAAAATAACACCATTCTGTTTGGTGACTTTTAACTATCCAGACATCAGTTGTCAAACCTTTGGTATTAGTAACAAACATTATAACCATTTTCAAGATTTTGTCATTGAGAGCTTGTCCCCACTGCAGGCTTTAATGTCCTTGAGCTTGATCTCCTCAACCAGGGCCAGCTTTAGGTAAATGAGAATCCTAGGCAAAAAGGTTCCATGGTGCCCCTCCACTGCCCTTCCCATCTGGGCCTCATCACAATACCCAGATTTCCCTTTTTCCTTTCTTTTTTCATTTTCTGTCTCTTTTACTATTCACTCTTTTCCTGCAGTTACTCATTAGCTCATTAATTAATTAATTCATCCAATGTGTTCTTTCGATCAAGACTGCACTCTGATAACTGTGGAAGACAGAACTGCATTAAGCAGCGGAGGTTCTAGATGCTCTAAGGTGCATTTTAGGTTTAACAACCTTTTCATCCATTGATTGCATAAACAAAAAAAATGATCAAAGAAAGAAAGTCTCACTCTTCAACTTTGTATTTTTTTCCTGCATTCTTTCAGCACATCCTAACAGACCAAGGCTGCACTGTAACAACTGCAGTGGAAATAACTTGATTAAGTTGGGGGACTGGGGGTTGCTTGATGCTCAGACTCCATTAAGTTTCGAGATGAATTTTAGAGTTTTTTTAAACAACCTTTTCATCCAACAATGGCCTAAACATAAACCATAATTAAGGAAAAAAATTCAGTCATAATCTTAAACTTTGCTTTTCCCTACATCCTTGCAACACATCCTAACTGACAAAAATTAACTTGTAATAACTAAATCAAGCTGGGCTTCTGGGAGCTGCTAGGCACCCAGAAGCCATGGGATTATCTATGCTCTGAGATATATTTTAGAGCTTTTTTCTCACAAATCTTTACTGCGTTGTATTTCCACTCTTTAACCAATAACCACAACTTCAAATAAGTGAATAAAAGAACAGGCAGTTTGGAGAAGTTCTACAAAGTATATTTAATCAACCAGTTTTATAAAACAATTAAATGCACCCAGAGTAAGCACCATTGTCTGTCTTGGGAGACTTCTTCAGAATACAAGAATAAAGTTTCTCCTCCCTTTTATATAATCTCCAAATTAGAAGTTTAATACCATAAATTAATTGTATAAATATTTAAAGAAATAGTTACACTTCCCTAGAATTTCAAAAGGACTTTAACACCACTTATATTGCTTTAAAAATAATAAAATTCATTAACAGACTTTAAAATATTTTCAACATAATAATAAACTAGTTCAGAATTCCATGTACTAATCATATCTTTCATAAAAATACAGTAAAAATTTCATGCAAAGATATCAAGTGTAGTATAAATACAACTAACATATAATTAATCAATAAAACATATCAAAGAAACTAATGCATTTAGAAACCTAAAATTAATATATGAAAAACTGCAAAGTTAATCCTAACACTCCAAAAAGTGTTATATAAAATGTATACACACATAAAATATGCTCATATTAAAATAATTCAGGAATAATGACATTATTCATATTTTCGGGTCTCTTAGCTTCAGTACTGGTTGCAAAGCAATACTGTCATTTAAACCTGGGGAACCACATTTAGCCTTAGTTGCCAGGTCACTTCTTTATAATCAAGAAAGTTCTACAACCCCCCCCCCACCCCCTTCAGGTTCTCTTTCTTTTTTCCCACAACTTTTTGATCCAATGATGACCAAAACAAGAACTATGCCTAGGGAATAGACATTCAATCTTAAATTTTATTTCAAGGGCGAAATAAAGTTTTCAAGGTCTGTTGCCTCTTTGTTAGTGTCATTGTGTGCTGTGCCCACTCCATCTGGCATGGTCATCTCCTGTTGCTGGGTCCTCCTATGACTCCTTGTCTATCTCAGCTGTTGCTGCTGGGAACTGCTGGACCTGCAAGAAGCCACCTTGTTTTAACTACTTGCTAACTATAATATTGTGTAACACTGCACACACAGTCCTGATTTTGGCAGATGGGTCAGGGTCATACTGCAGGACACCACTGGATGAATCCTGACAGTAGAAATGTGGCTTCAACAGCCCAATCACACACTCTTTAAAGTTTCAGGTTTACAACACTGCACAGTTGTACCCAGTCAGTTGGATTTTGAGTCATGAGTCAGAGATCCAGGTTATATTCAGCATCAAAATCAAGATGTTCATGTAGAATTCACCCATTGCAAACCATTCATACAGGTCACATGTGCTCCATATGGGGGTCTTGAAAGCTGCCTGAGTGGCCTGCACACATTGTAGCTGATACCCTGTGAATTGCATAACATGTGGTGGTTGATGTAGTAATACCCTTTGCAGCTGACAAACCTCCTTTCCAGTTCCTCAAGTGGGTCTTTATTTCATTGTAGGTGCCATCTATGACCCCCTAGAACCTCAGGGAAGTGGGTTATATCATCAAACTCCCACGAAAGATTGTCTCTTTCTCTGGGGTACATACGAATCACATCTGCTCTCCCACATGTTAAAGTATTCCTTTAATGAACTTTATTCCAAGGACAGAGTCCTAGACATACCCACTGTGTCCCCAGTATTTCTATTTTTTATTTTATTTTATTTTTATTTTACATTTGTTAACTGGGAAGATCCAACTGTGAGGCCCGGGGAGAAAAGCTCCACAAAAAAGATAACAGTAACAATGGTGTAATAATACAAAATACAAAAACAAACACATTTTCAAAGTAGAATACAACAGTTGAGATGCATAACAATAGTTGCTATGAGAAGACAAATCAAAAATTACATAGTAAGTTAAAAAGAAACATAGATGCATGGCTCTAAAGCAGGATTACTTGTTAGATGTAAATAAGTTAAGGCCTGTATTGTGTGTTAGTTAAGTTATAGTCAGAGAAGGAATGTGGCAGGATGAAGTAAATTAAGTTATACATGGGTAGATCCAGGTTTTCATAAGATGTGATTTAAGTAATTGTTTGATGAATTGTATAAGATTTGTGGAGGAGGTTATGGGGGGGGGGGTTATTCCAGGTTTTAGCTATGCTATGAGAGTAAAGAGATTTTCCTGCAGTGTTGTTTTCCCTGGTGGTATAGAGAAGAGATTTAGTGGTAGAACAGAGGGGTCAACTGGTAGAATAGTGGGAGAGCAGCTTTTAGTACTGGCATTTTTTCAGGGTAGGTCATGATGTTAAATGCAGTAGTTAGCTGTTGGTAGATGAGTAATTGGGGTAATTCTAGCCATTTAATATTTCTTAGTACCTGGCAATGAGGGGTTTTGAAGGTAGAATTGTTGGTGAATGTAAACATTTTGTTGTAACATGATTCAATTTTGTCAAGATCATTTTTTCTAATATGGGTTAATATTGGGGCTGCATACATAAGTGTGGACAGAAGATGAGTTTGGGCTAAAGTGATTCTGTTGTGTCTATAGAGTGCACCCATTTTTGTGAACCTTTTGGATAGTTTGAGCTATGTGAACATCAAAGTAGAGACCTTTCTCTATTTCTACCCCGAGGAGATTGGTATGAGTTGAAGGAGTGCTTAGAGTACCATTTTTGGATGAGATAGAAAAAGGGGATTAGATCTGGATTTATTTGGAGTGAACAAGAGTAATTTAATTTTGTTGGGGTTAAGAATGAGTTGGATATCAGTGATCCAATTTTCTACAGCAGAGAAGGATTCTTGGGCCAGCTGCTGTAGGGTGGAGAGAGATGGGGCTGTGCAGATGAGTGTCTAGTCATCAGCATACTGTACAAGAGTGGCTTGTTGTGTGGAGGCATGTAGGTTATTTGTGAAGATAGAGAAGAGAAGTGGGCCCAGTATTGAGCCTTGAGGTACGCCTATGGAATTGGGAAGTAGAGGAGACAGTACGTCTTGCCATTGGACAGATTGCTAGCTTTCACTTAGATAACTGTTGAACCAGGATATGGTAGAGGGGGCAAAGGATAGGGAGGTTAGGGCATCTATTAGTTTTGGGTGTGAGACCATGTCAAATACATTGGAGAGGTCCAAAAAGATAGCAGCTATGAAATTGTTATTGCTCCTATGGTGAGTAATTTGATTTGTGAAACAGAGAAGAGCAGTATTTGTGTTGTGGTGTGAGCAAAAACCATGTTGGGTGGGGAAAAGCAGATTATATGTGTTCAAGTATTGCATGACTTGAGAATGAATACATTTCTCAAGAAGCTTAGATAATGAGGGGGGGTATGGCTATTGGATGGTAGTTTGACTAATCATAGGAATGGCCACCTTTATGTAGGGGTATGATGTAGAATATTTTCCATATTTGAGGGACATAGGCTTCCTGAATGGACTGATTGATAAGGATTGAAACTGGGTAGGCTAGGGAGTCAACTGACGTTTTAGAAAGCTAGCAGGTATATAGTCATCAGCTAGAGTGGTAGGTTTCAAGTTCAGGAGGAGTTTTTTAATTTTAGCCGTTGGAATGGGTGAAAGAATGAGGGGAGGTATATTATGTGGTGTTATGGTAGAGTTACTTGGAGAGTTTTCATTTTTAGTTGTAGATGAGGGATTAGTCTTGGACAGCTGGGTGGACAGTGTCTGGACTGAGTTTATAAAGTGTTGATTGAATTGGTAGGCAATGTCATTTGTATCATTATTTGGGGAGGTGGGGGCAGGGGTTGTTGTTTTGCCAGGCTTTAAGAAGGAGTTGATAGTGTGCCAGAATTTTGAGGGGAGGGGTTGAGTGTTTTTGAGACTTAAGAAGTAGTTTTGTTTAGCTAGTTTGGTTTGCTTTTTGGCTAGATTCTCAAGTTGTTTATAGTTTTGCATGGCTTGGTTGGAACTGTCTTTTTTCCAAGTCTTCCAGTCCTTATCTCTAGATTTTAGTAGGGCTTTTGTGCCCCTACTTAGCCATGGAGCGTAATTTGCTTTGGCTGTTATTTTTCTTATGGGTGTAATTGAATTAAGAACATTGATAAACATGTTGTTGAAGTAGTCTTCTGCTTGGTCTAATCCTAGGGTTAGTAGAAGTTTCCAATTGTATTGTTTTAAGATGCAATTTAGGTCCCATTGGTTTAAATTGTGGTCATCCCTGATCTGTCTGTAGATGATGGGTTTTGAGGTAATGGTGCATTTCCTTAGAAGGAAATTGGGGTGATGGTCACTTAGTCCATCTGGAAGACATCCTTGTCTGGTAGTTTTGTTTGGGGTTGTTCACTAAAGTCCGATGAATTATGGATTGTTTTGGGGATTTTTTTATCTATTCTGGTGGGTTCCTGAATAAATTGAGTAAATCCATAAAGACTGATTTGGCTAGAGGGTTTAATGGAGTTGCAGGCTAACCAGTCGGTATTTAGGTCCCCCAGTAGAATAGTTTCTTGTGTCAGGTTATAGTTAAACCATTGAAGCATTTCTTCTGTATTAGAAGAATTATTCCCTGGGGGATATAGCTGCAGGGAATGTTGCTGTTTTTTTTCACTGTTTAGGGCCAGGACAGAACCTAAAGTTTCAGTGTTTTGAAATTTGGGTTTAGGGGTATGAAGGGGTTGGAGGTTAAGTGTGCTCTTGAAAAGAATAGCAACACCACCTCCTTTCCTGTCAGATCTGTCTAGTCACAGAATATTGTGTCCTGGAGGAAGGATTTCTTTATTATGTGTATTGGGTTTTAACCAGGTCTCAGTTATGGTTAGTATGTCAGGGGAGTAATCACTAATGAAAGCATGCAGGTCAGGGAGTTTTTTAGAGATACGTCTGGTATTTATGTTTATGATCAGAAAGTCAGATTTACTTTTATTAGCAAATAAGTTGTGAAATGGATCTGGATTAGGGTTTATATCTCCTGAAGTCAGAAGTATTGTAGTGACGGTTAAAATATGTTTAATTATGCGTGAAAGATTTGTTATGGATGTGTGTGATGTTTTTCAAATGTAAGGATGAGGTAGGTGGGTCTTGTTAAAGTATGGTATAATATTTTCCTTAAGTAATGTGGAGCAAATGGTGAAAAGTGTGTGGGTTTTACAAGATTGCTGTAAGGTCCCTAATGCTAATTATTTGTAAAACCACACATACCTTAATATCCCATGTGATCAGCACTCCATGACTCCCACAGGGCTACAGATAAGGTTATCACATTTACATGATTCATTGCATGGTGTCTCTGTCATGTATTTTTGATTCATTATATGAAAAACAGATCCCACAGTAGTTGAAATGCTTAATTTATTCAACATAACAAGATAAAGCTTTCGGGATACACCCTTCCTCAGTAATCATTTTCTACTACTGTGGTATCTGTTTTTCATATACGTTTTTGTGTTCCTGGTGGTTTACTACAGTCAACTCATTTTTGACACATTATTGATTCATTATGTCAGTTTTCCAGAGAACAAGAATTGTTAAGCATTGTCAGATAAAACTATTCCTCCTGGGTCGACATTGTGCATTACTGGGCAAAACAGTTGCAATGACAGCCTCCTGCAGATACACATTTACAATGGTTGTGGTAACCTTAAGAATATCTGTGCAATGCTCTCTGTCTCAACACCAGCATGCAGCCAAGTTCAAATCTAAAGCAGGTGCAGTGCTGCTGCACAGAATTTAGATGTTTCTTTTTTTCAAATATTTTTATTACGTTTTCCAAAAATAAATATATTTTTATAACATTGAAATATATGCATACAATATATACAGGTTAACAAGAAATAGATTGGTCAAACACAAATAACAGCAAATCAAACTATTTACAAGGGTGTCTAGAATAAACATATGATTTTCATTTTACATTCACGATTCATTTCATAAATCACTACAGCCATTCCTCTTAAGTATCTCGGTTACCTTTTGCCATGCATTGTATAGAGGGGTCTATATTACCAAATCGAAAACCCGTTTCAGTGAACATCACAACACCAGCAGATATAGTGCGAACTACGGTAATGGCGAATGTTCAAAATCACGAAACACGAAATGTCGAAGTGTCATGGTTGGCCCGTCTGCGGTATAGCTCTGTAAGGTAAGTGTGCGATAGTTATGGACCTTAGGGTTAGGGTGCGGGTTAAGGTAAGTGCATAGATAGGCAATGTATGTAAGGTTTAGTGTAGGGTTAGAAGTTGGGTTTTGTTAAGTGTATGTGTGTGGATTATTTGTTTTGTGTGGGTATATGTCTTTAGGGTAAGTGTGCGATAGTTATGGACCTTAGGGTTAGGGTGTGGGTTAAGGTAAGTGCATAGATAGTAATGTATGTAAGGTTCAGTGTAGGGTTAGAACTAGGGTTTGGTTAGTGTATGTATGTGTTTTATTTATTATGTTTGGGTATGTAGTATGTAGCATGCGGTAATGTTGGCCGACTATGACGATTCGAGATTTGAATTTTCGCAGTTTAGGGGGTTCAGCGTATTTGCAGTTCGGGCTATACGTGTCGGTGTTGTAGTGTTCTCTGAAATGGGTTTTTGATTTGGTAATATAGACCCGTATAGAGATATAGTTCTTTCAGTTCATTTTCTGATGGTGTTCATTTCCAACTGCGACACGTTCAGCACGATGTTTCTGTATTTGAATGCAGGAGAAGTCTCACTTTTCCAATTTATTGCTATTGTCTTTCTTGCAATGCCCAATAGAGTCCATAGAATTGTAAATTTTGCTCTTGGAGCACAATTAGGTATAGGAACATTAAACAGGATCAAAGATTTAGGTAGTTGGAATTTATCATTAAAAATTGCTTGTAAAAAATAATTAACTTTATCCCAGTATGATATAAGCAGTTAGCAGTCATAGAACACATGCTGCCTGTCTGCCTTCAGTTTTAATTTTCATCTCCAACAGCCAATATCTTATTTAATCATTAATTCCATTTTATGAGGTGTTATGTAAGATCTGTGTATAAACTTCCAGGTAAAAAGTTTCCACTGTAGTGAAAGAGATGTTTGCTTCGAGGAGAGGAGAATTGGGTTTTGATCACTGTCATTTGGGAACTGATTACTGATTGTTTTATAATAATCCCATAGATTTTCTTTATGGCATGTTTTAATTTTTTAATTATTTTATAAATGCACGGTAAGTGGCCTTTTTCAGTAATAACTTGTTTTGTTGTGAAGACCATTATAAATTTAGAAGCATTTTGTCTAACTGTTAACTGCATTGTCTCTAAGCTGTTTAAAATATATTGTCTTATGTCCTATATAAGTAGCCACAAATTATTACCTAAATTAAATTTCTTTCTTACTTGCTCTATTGTTAGAACTTTTCCAGAATCTAGCAATTGATGCCAGTATGTCAGTTCATTCCTCTTAAGGGTCTTAACTGTTCCTGTATCAAAGGTTTTAATATTAGTTTGCATGCAAGCAATAGGATATAATAAAAATGGACATGTTCTTATCACAGGATTTTAATATACATATGATGAATTTGTAACTTATATTTTTATGTCTATTTTCTGTTGTGTGTTCTTTTGACATCCAGAGAAAATTATTGGTTACTATTTCTCTGCATTACTGTGGTAAAGCAAAACCTGATTTCAATCACATTCTTTCATGTATTTGTTTCTGTCTGGATGAATAAGCTGTATTTATTCCTAATGATATTGCTTTTATGACAGATGACAGTGTATATGTCTTTGTATCAGGCAGACCAATTCCTCCCATTTCCCAATCATTTAAGTGATAATTCATAGCTATTCTGGGTTTATTCGGATACATTAGGAAGTTTATGATTAATCTATTACATTGTTTCATATAAGATTTAGGGGGAGGAAGAGAACAAGCTTGTATAAAGTATAGTACCTTTGCAAAATTAATTATTTTAATTATATAAAGTCTGTCTTCCATTGAAAAAAAATAATTTATTCAATTTTTGTGTATAATAGGGGAATGTTGCTTTAAAATTTCAAAAGGATCACATGACCAGTGAAGTTTATTTAAATATAACTGTTACACCTTGTATCTGATGAAGTTTTAAAGGGTTTAAAATGAATGCGCTTATACACTTACTAGATTGTACTGCATTTTTTGGCTTAAACCTGTGTTTTACACTTTTACTGGATTGTACTACACTTCTGAGCAGCACTTGAAGTTTTTACGCCTTGGTTTCGGACTGTTTGACTTCCGGCAGCAAGTATTTCTTAGTTTGTGATTTTGGAACATTTCTTTTGTGCTTCTGGTTTGGTATGGCAGCTGGAAATGACGGTTTATCCCAGCCATTATTCCTTGACTCAGAGGAAAGTATTTTGAGGTCGGAAATCACTGTGTTGCAGCAAACAGTTGGAAATTTAACATTACTAGTGCAGCAGCTATCGCAGTGTTTGGACAATACACCCCTATACATGCCCGCTCCTAGTTCCAGTAATTCTGCTGGGGCTAGACAGGTTGGAAACACTTCTGTGACTCAGCAAACTACCAATGAACTGGCCAATACAACAACTGTAAGTAACAACTTAGGTCGTTTTGGTAGTAATACAACAGTGGGCATAGCATTAATGGAGTAACAGCATGGAATAATATTCCTAACATTAATGAATGGATCCAAAAGGGGGTTGGGTTCACTAATGAGAACAATGTTATAGAAACAATAGATGTTTCACGAAAACTAATTACTGGATTAAAAACTTACTAATTACTGGATTAAAAACTGTTTAAGCTTAAAAAGTTGCAGTTGGAGAATTTTTACTTATTGGTGAATATTGAATCAAACAGAGACCTGAAGGGCTTTAGGCAGTGGAGGTATCCCACTGGGACAGACATCAATTCACCCTTACACAAAGATCTTGTGGCTCTCTTTGACAAGCAAGGATGTGAATTTATGGAACTCATAGTTCACCATAACAATAAGTTCATCGATTAACTACAGAGGTTACAAGGTTAAATGACAGTATTGTCAATGACAAATCATACCAGGACTACAAAACTGAGAATGGACGAGTATTTTGCAGTATAGAACAAAGTATTGGAAAAACTAAGGGATATAAGATGAAAAAATACGAACGAGACAGAAGAGAGTATGAAATGGAAAGAGCCTACCACCGACTTCACAAACTTGGAAAGGTTTTGATGAACAGTCCGGCAACCAGGCAATGGGAACAGGAGGGGATAATTATACCAGGATGGAACAAGAAAACAATCGGTGATGAACACTGGCACAACAACAACTTTTCATCCAACAGCCCTAACTACCAGCAGGATTTTCCATTACCCAGGAGGTCGGAACGACTACAGAATCAACAGAGTATATTACAACAGGAAGAACTATGCAAAGGGCCCATTTCAGGGCAAAGGGAACACCTATTATCAAGGCAATGCACCACCATACCAGAGGAGGAATACCTGAACAGACATGGGGGTGAGAACATTATAGCTCAAAGAATATAAACTGAACCAGGACATGAAGTGGAATTTGGTTGGAGGGAGGGCCCAGTTGTTGTATACAACAAGGAGAAGGACTTTTACATAACTACACTGAACACTCTATATGGACATATGTAGCTGATTATTTTGCAAAAGGTATGAATTTTGTACCCAAAAGTGAAATGAACTTGACTAATGTACTAATTGATTTAAAATTATATATACGTAGAATGAATTTTCAACTGTTATTTAAGCAGCATAATAGTAACAGCATTTATGATACATTAAGAACAAGTAGCTTATATAACCCACTAGTACACCCTGCACTAAATATATCTGAAAAAAATGTATGAAATTGACTTAAGGGCTCATTATGAGAGCAATAACGAAAAAGAAGGAAAAACAACAGTAATGATATAGGGGAAGAAATTACGGATTTCATACATTTTAATGAACTACGGGTCATGAAACTTGACAAGGGCGGGGGTATTGTAATTTTGAAGCAGGAAACATACGAGAACAACAAACATGGAATGTTACAAGCAGAAACATATGAAGGAAGAAGTAGATCAGAATTAAACAGTGCATATGTGAGACTAAATAATTAAATCAGAGACATGTTCATAGAGAGAAGGAGAGACATGGATGAATTTAAATATCTAAGCATTACATCACCCAGAATCCCTACAATTTATGGAGTCCCTAAAATCCACAAGTCAGTTAACCATCCACCTATGAGACCGATAGTGGATGGTAGGGGCTCCATCACTGTTCCATGCGCTCAGTATGTTGACACTAAGTGTAAACATTTTCTAACACAAGAACAACATCTGTGTAGGGACTCTTGGGACTTCCTGTCCAAAATGAAGACTATTAGATTTGAAAGGGAAGATATTATGACTACTATAGATGTAGGGGATCTATATACCATCATTCCACATAATATAGCCCTAGAATGGACTAGGAATTACTTGGAAAACAAAAACCTGGACTATAGTAAATAATGTCATAGAACTCTTAGAAATAGTTCTCACCAATAACTACATATACTTCAAAGAAGAAATTTATAAACAAAAAGGAGTGGCCATGGGCTCCCCAGTGGGGTCCTTTTTGGCACATGTAGTTATGTTGGAGTGGGAAAGGAGGTTTGTGCATAAGAGTGTCCACACAGACAATATTAAATTCTACCTGCGCTATGTGGATGACGTCTTCCTTATATGGGGAAATAATGAGGCTACATTAAAAAACTTTCTACAGTATGTTAATGAAAGTACAGAGTTCCTTTTGTTTACATGCCAAGACAACAAAAACGAGATGCCATTTTTGGATGTTATGCTTAGAAAGAATTATGGTTTGGGGGAATATGTAGCTAGTATATACAGGAAACCAACATATTCCAACATGTTACTCCACTTCACCGGCTGCCACCCCTTTAAACAGAAAAGGGCAGTGGCAAAGTGCCAATTGGTTAGTGCGGCCAGAATGAACACCTTAGAGGAAGACTACTATAAAGAAGTGGATACCCTAGTAGGGATGTTAACTAGAAGAGGCTCTATACACTTAAAGAAATTCCAATCCCTCAGAGCCACACACTCCAGGGATCTAAACCTTGTCATCACAATAAACAAAACATGCTGGAGGGACAGGTTCCTGACCCAGAGACTCCCCAGACTCTGGAATAGACTGCCCATACATGTCAAGCAGAGCACCTCCTTGGCCCTCTTCAAAAGGAACCTTGACGATTGGATGGGAGAAAGGAAATTCACCCCGGGGATAATGTCAGTCACCCTGCTAGACAGGGGTCCAGGAAGTAAATAGTGTGGAAAGAAATAGCCAGGGAATTGTTATGGCTAGGCTTGTATAGGCCCTAGGGCTGATAGCCTAGTACCAACCTATAAACCTATAAACCTATGAACCAGAATTATTAAATGAGTTAACATTAGAAGTTACATTTAAAATAAAAAATTGATTTTATCAACCTATTTTGACAAGTGAACACTCTGACCACTCTTTTAAATTTAGCATATTAGAAAGAGTGGAGAAAGAAAAGCTGGGGGGTCCTTGGACAGCAATACTGGAGTGACATGAATTAAAATGGCAACTGCAACTAGAGGCATACAGGCAAGCAGGACTAAATGACCATGTCAGTATTGCTCCCGTCCTAAGGCCTGGGAGAGATACATTGTTACAAAAATAGCACTTTGCTGCTATTTTTATTTTTATTATTATTAACGGTTTATTTATAAAGATTGCTGTGCATGACAACCAAATGAACTCATTTTAATAGCACAACAATTAAAATAGCATGTATACCAGAGCATGAATTTAATGACAATATATATGTTCTTGAGGGATGTATATAACAGGGGAATATTGCTTTAAAATTTCAAAAGGATCACCTGACCAGTGAAGTTTATTTAAATGGTTCTAGAACTGCTACAACTTGTATCTGATGAAGTTTTAAAGGGTTTAAAATGAAAGTGCTTATACGCTTACTGAATTGTACTGTATTTCTTGGATTAAACTTGTGTTTTACACTTTTACTGGATTGTTATACACTTCTTGAACAGCACTTGAAGTTTTTATGGTTTGGTTTTGGACTGTTTGACTTCCAGTAGCAAGTATTTCTTACTTTTATTATTTAAGACGCCATTGTAATTTATTGTAATTGTTGTATCTGATTTATTTGTTAATGTAATATCTAGGCATTTAATTTTGATATCAGTACGTATATATTTATAACGTTCCTTATCGAAACCTTTCTTGCTAGTATTTATAAGCAATACCTTAGTCTTGTTTTTACTGAATTTGTGACCTTAGATTCTCTGGAAATGTTGGATTTAGTAGGGATTTTAATGCGATGTCATTGTCGTTTAAGGTTAGCAGAATATCATCTGCAAACTGTTGAGCCTTCATTTCTAGACTGTTATCTAGTTGTTAAACATTAATATTTTCATTCATTCATAAACTGTTTGCAAATGGTTCGATGACCATGGCAAACAATAATGGAGACAGGGCAGCCCTGTTTTGTGCTCTTAGTGATTTCAATAGCTTTATAAAATAAGAATCTAATCTTAATAGTGTGAATTTCTAGAGAAACCATATTCCTCTAAAAATAGCCATAAACAATCCCAGTGAACTGAGTCAAATGTATTATTTATGTCTAAACTGACCACAGTCATTTTACTCTTTGTAATGTTAACATAAATAAGGAAAGAATTCTTTCAATGTTATCATATGTGTTCATAACATTTATAAAACCAGTTTGATCTCCTATTCATAGGTTCATTAATAATGGGAGTAACCGTTTAATCCTAGAAGTATGTACTGCCATGAATATCTTATAATCTATATTAAGAAAAGATCTTGGCTTATAGGATGAATATTCCCTAGCATTTTTATCTGGTTTCAAAATAAGTGATATTGTGTATTTTGAAGAGGGAGGGATTTCTTTGCCATCTTTTACTAATGTGAACGCATTCAACAAATACACTAAAGCTTCTTTAGTTAATAATTTGTACATTTCTGGGTTAATATTGTTCATATTTGGGGCTTTATTTAACTTTAGGTTATTATCTTGAGATTTGAGATCTGCCATTATTATTTGTTTATCTATCAAATTTATATGATCTTCTTATAATTTAATGTTAACATGTTTTCTAAAGAAGGCTTTTAGTACATTTTGTGGTTCTATTTTTTTCCTTTTGGTTATTAACTTTGTGAAAATATATTTTAAAGACTTCTAGTATTCCTTCTAGATCCGATAGTTTCTTCTTAGTGTCTGGATTATATATTTCCTTTATTTCATTTCCTTTTATATTTTTTTACTTTTGTTACCAATTCTTGTCTGATTGTTAGGTTTCATTGAGTATGAACATCGTTTAATCTTCTCTAGATTGATCATTGCCTTATGGTGTAATGTCTTTAAATATGTTTTGTTTGTGTCATCTAATTCACTTGTTAAGTTTGTGTTTCCTTTTTGGATGTTAAGTTTTAACCTATCTTTTTTTTGTAAATCCAGTAAGTCTTTGCTCCATTGCTTTTGCTTATTTTTAAACTATGCTAATAGTTTCCCATATAAATATGACTTCAGTGTCCCATACATATACAAAAGATACAGCTTTAGTGAGATTTATGTCTAAATTAAAATCCTTTAGGTTTGTTATGTGTGAAGGTAACCTAATTACAGTTATTCTTTGTTTTGAATTCAAGTCCAATTCAAAAGTAATTATAAAAACATGCATCTGGAGCGTTTCTCCCTGGGCTTCCTCTGAAAATTGATTTTGTTCCAAGTCGGACTTTCCCGCTTAACAAATGTTAAATAAATAAAATAAATAAATAAAACTGCATTATGGTCTGTTAATGGACATGCAGTTACCTTGACTTTATCTAACTTTGCAGTTAGGTCTCTTTATATATACACTCTATCTATTCTTGATTGTGTACCATGTTTATGACAATAATGTGTAAAAAAATAATGTATTTGGGTCAGCATATTCATTAATGTATACAATGTTAAAAAAGTCAATAAAATCAGAAAGCACCTTTGATAATGTTGATTTCTTATGTGTATCTTTTGCATTTGTATCAGCCTCATTCATTATACAATCGAAGTCCCCGGCTATAATTATATTCCCCTTTGTTTGTTGTATAATGTCTTCTAAATGTTGTTTGCTACTTTAGCTCCTATTCAGTAAATTTTTACTAGTGTATACATCTTTCCATTAATGGACATTGTTACTAGACAAAACATTCCTGATTTGTCGTGATATCTATTTATAATTTTACGCAATAAAATTTAGTTTTTTCATAATATTGATACTCCTCCAGTCTTCTGTCTGTAATGAGACCTTTTACTAAAATGTACAATTATTTGTGTTAATTTTACTTTTGTCATCTTGCATAACATGTTTCCTGTAAAAAAATACTATTTGTGCATTGAACATTTTCAAATATTTTAGAAGACTTCCCTTTTACAGTTGTTATTTAAGCCATTTACGTTGATGGAAATATATTTCATAGCTGTAGTAATACTTCCTGAATTGTTAGCTGTGTTCATATATTTGTAGCAATAGGCAAACGTGTAACTAAAGAGAATGACTTATTTTCTTGTAATGTAACAATGTGAATATAATTCATAGACAGCCAATTAAAATGTGTTAAACTGTAAAACCTTAAAAAATGAAATAAAAAACATGAAACCCTCCTATGGGAAAAATATCCCATCATTCAATAATCTAGCCATTCAAGGGAACCCTCCAAAACCCTTTCCAAGAGTCATTTCTGAGGCATGCTTTCTAAACATTCTTTTAACAGAAAGCAGCTTACTTTGCTTGATAATCAATTAATATATTTTCTTTAAATATGCAAAGGTTTGAATCCATGATAACATTTTAAACATGGTCATATGATTATTATGTTATGCTATTTGGTATTAAGATAATGCAGTTCACACTTAAACTTAACCTTTTACTGTATTGTTCAAAGATTAGTATCTTATAAAAAACATTCAAATGTAAGTGATCTAATGCTTGTTGTTCTGATTTAACTATTTACACTATGTATGCACGTACACTTTCTTAATACATTAGAAAGTTCATTTTCTTTATCTGAAGCCAATGAAGCTTCAACAAGAGCATTCTACTGAGAAGTAGTTATGCCTGCTTCACTTCATTTTCCTTATTATAGTTTATAATTCTATATTAAATATTAAGAATATCAAAGTGTTTAAAGTGAAGCATTTTACGTTGTTTCTCTTTTGTGTATTCAGTAAATCTTTCACTACTTTTAAATCTAGTTCAAAACAGTATTTTTTGTTGAAATAAAGTGACTATCCTTTTAAAAAGCTGAAAAACTCAAACACTTATTTCTAACCTTTGATCATAGTGCTTACATCATGTCTGGGCTGTTTACTTTTGTTTTAAGCCTTTCGCATATTCGCAAAGGGATTTAAAGCTTCTAAACGGATTAAAAGTGGAACATTCCATCCAGGGAACAATAAAATAAGCATTTCAGGTGATGACCTAGGCAGGAAGCCACAAAACAAGTGAGTGAAGATGTTAAACTATTTTAAGTGTGTCACATGCTCATAAAAATGTCTAACAGCTTCCCCCTTTCCCATAGAATGTCTAAGCAATCCAGACAAACATTTTATATTTAAATAAAAGTTTTTCTTTTCTGAAACTGCTTTCAAAGCTGTTATATTAATTCCCATTAACGTTATGGTTAAAAAAAAAACACATCTTACTTTTCTAATGTGTGTCAACACTAATATAACTGACATCCAAACACATTCATATAGGAGAGATAGTAAAACAAGCACACAACTTTTTTATAAGGAGCATTAAACTAGTTAAGATTTCATTTGTAATTCAATATGATAGTGAATATAGAAGTAGTGATGATTAATTAAGTTATCAACCTTTATTTTTTCTTTTTCCTTTAAGCTTTTAGCAATTTCTCTATAACACCATTATTTAAAGAAGCTGTGATGGTGGTGCTGCAGTAGCGTTGTCGCCTCATAGTAAGGCGTTGTCCTGTTCGATTCTCAGCTAAAGCGTCTTCTGTGTGGAGACATGCGTGAATGAGCGTACCTTTGTTGAAGGTTGTGCATCAGAGCTGGCAACAAGGCATGTAAAAATCTACTGCCAGTCATTAGCGGACCGGAGTTCCGCTGTGGCGACCTCTAACTGGGAAAAGCTGAAAGATACAACAACATTTAAAGAGACATCCAGTGTTATATATTGCATCAACATTGTTTCACTCATGTTTTACTCACTTTCTATTTTTATTATAAAACAAAATGAGACTTTAGTATTGAGACATTCTATTACTAAGTATTATTAAATAAAGAAATATTAAGTGCATAGTGTTTGTTCATGCATGAACTAAATATTAAGTTACTGGGAATGTAAACAAATAAACAAGAATAAAATGTTTTTACCTTTTTCATCTCGAATTTAATTATTTTTATTAAAAGGAATCATGTTTGTTGTACATACCAGATTACTTTGTAAATTTGACATTTTTCTAAAATGTAATTCCATTTGAGTAAGATTTGGGTAACATAGAAGAAGAACAGAAAACAGAGTTTGACATTTATTTGTCCCTTAGTTTTTTCTTCTTGTCTGTTGTACTCCAGTTATTTTTTTTCTGCTTGACACTTTAGGAAAAAATAGTCCAAACCATTTCTTCTATTTGATCTAAAGTTTTGTTAGATGATAAAAAAGACATAGCTGCAACCAATGTGTCAAAAGTTTTGGGACCTTCAGTGAAGAAATTTTTTAGTTTTGCAGGAAACAGTAAGTGAACTTTAAACTCTCTCTTTTTCAGTTATTTTACTAAAGGCAAGCATTCCTAGATTACTTCATTCCTTTATTGTGATTGTGAAATCTTATTATATTGTCTTTAAAGTTAACTGGTGAGTTTGACAATGCTGTTTTCAGGACTATTTCTTTTTCCTGGGATGAAAAGAATATCACTATTACTGACCTCAGATTTTTCTTTAGTTTATTAGATGCTGAAGGAACTTCCAATGATCTATGGGCTCTTTCTATTCCGTAAGAAAGAGACTCTGGTAGAGTTAAAAATTTTGCAAGCAGGATGTAAGGAAATTTACCATATTGTCTCCGTCAGACTTTTCTGGTAGTCCATATATACGTAAGTTATTTCTTTTGAACCTATTTTCTAGGTCATCTATTTTACTTAGTAGAAAAGCATTTTATTTAGTTTGAAAATTAAGCTGAAGTTCTTGCTCTGCAAGTCTGCCTTCCATGCCATTTAATGTCTCTTCCATGTCAGCAATCTGTGACTTTTGTTACATTATTAATTCTTGCAATTGTTCTATTTATTTTGTGCATTTCTAATTAAAAGAGTCCAATTTATTGTCCATTTTGTCAAATTTTAAAGATAAGTCCTTCATGGTTGTTAATAAAGATTTCAGTTCATTCCTCTTTGTCTGCTCTTGTGTGGTATTCTTTGAGAAGCTCATTTTGACTAGAAGTTGGGGACCTTTTAGCTTGATTTTTGACAGAAAAAAACAATAATTTGAGGTAACATATTCCAATGTAGACTTCTAAGGGCAATAGTAGAAGCAACTCAATAAATATAATCGGTCTACAAAGACATATTTTTAAATAGCAGAGGTAAGAAAAAATGCTGTAAAGCTGTCGGCATCCTGGCCATGCCCCAGCGTTTAGATGTTTCTGAATCACTACATTTGCGTTTAGATGTTTCTGAATCACTACATTATCTTGTTTTGTGTTGTTATCTTATGCAGCACTTCATTACACAGTATTTGGCATATAACATGGCTGACCACATTAGTTGGCCTAGACATGCCATGGAGCTGGGTTTTCTAAATCTTGCCCACCATGCTTATGGCCACTTAACACAATGCAGTAAAGTTTTCAGAATCTGACCCAGTATCAAGGAAGCACATCAATTCACAAATGTAGGCAGTATCTGCCATAAGATGGCCTTTGGTAATCTTTTGATTCAGAATTTTGTGCTTGTTGTAAAACCCATCCATCTATTTTCATTTCTTAAGGTAAACATTCTTAGTCACATGTAAGACCTTTAAATCCCACCAATGATTTGCAGTCAGTTTCTTGTCAGCTACATTGTGCAACACTATGTACACTTCTTGACCCAAAAATATATTATATAATAATGCAGCCACCCTATGAGATCCATCTCCACAATTCTGAATTTAAAATAATGCTCCATCCGCCGGTTTGTGATGTAGAGGGATAAAGAACTTTTTATGACCCAGGTGGCCTAGGTTTGATAATACCTTACTATGACCAAGATGGCCTAGGTTTGATTAGCAGCACAGGTGTCTGAGGTACTGTCCAGGAAGGATGGGATAGTCTACCCTGGAGAGGTGCACTTGGATGTATGTCATGGTCAGTCTCTGGCTCAGGTCAGACATACACAGAGGTGCATTGTCCTTCAAGGTAAGAATAGGGATATGGGCTGAGTTGGTATGAATGCAGAATGATATGCCAGCATGTAGCCATTGCACTCACAGTCCTGGACATGCAACATGTGCACACAATGTGAGGGAAATTTGGGGCATAACAGAAAATGACTCTCCTGCTACGGTATGATGAGTCCTCATGCTCTTAGTGGCTCAAAAGATGATATAAGCAGAAAACAAGAAGAGCTGGTGGTTGATGGTCAGCTGCAAAGAGCAAAAAACACTATCCTTCACTATCCTTAGCAACAGTACAACTAATGTTAAATGTCAGCCAGATTACAGTTTGATATATTCTTCTAAGAGTTTTACATAAGTATGTTAAAACATTTAATACTGGTGATATGAAAATGTGAATAAATGTTCTTGTGGTACACAACCTAACCGGAAAAGAAAAAAAAATTCTGTGTGATATTTAACTTACTAATGAATGTTGTACTACATTTGATTGCTAATCTGTATAATAAAAAAATGATTCATGTCTCTAGCAGTATGCTTGCATCTTTTTGCATACCTGGGTTGTGGCTAAAAATAGCCACCCAGTTCACTCTATACTCTAACAAAATAAAACAAAGTGAAAATATCATGACGATAGTTCATTTGGCCTACGGACAGACTGGATACATACTACGTTGTCCCATTCCTGTAGTCCTCATTCATTGACTTACTTTCATAATCCAGAAGATGGTCAGCTGCAGCCAACATTTTCTTTCTGTGTTCTGCATTAGTAACATTCAGTTCTATTAGGTGACTTTCTGTTAAGTCCTTCAAATCCTCCAGTGTTTGGT
Source organism: Protopterus annectens (assembly GCF_019279795.1). NCBI lineage: Eukaryota > Metazoa > Chordata > Ceratodontiformes > Protopteridae > Protopterus > Protopterus annectens. Next base: position 81,928,171 of record NC_056735.1, read on the forward strand.
AGCCATTCAGTAAGAGAGTCGAGCTGTATTCCTGTACACAAAAACGGAATCGGAGAATGGTAAGGACACAGCAAACACTAATCTGCAACTGTACAATTATATAACGTAGCTTTGGTGAAGTGAAATGAAGGCACCTATATTTCAGTAAGGGTAGCTCATTCAATTTTCTTGATCATCTTTCACTCTAAACTGTTCCAAGTAACATTTATTTAAAATTATCTGCTATATTTCTACAAGTTTACATCATGTACACATTTTCCAAGATGTAGTTTAGAGAAAGATACGTACGTATAATGTCCTTTACTGAGATACATAGCTTCCTGATATTGCTATTGTTTTTCTGAGGAGTGAGAACTATATTTCCGGCTTCCACGTGGAACTGAGACAGTTGTTGACCAGTATACCTTATGCTATCACTCACTCACTCAGTCTGCACTTATAGTAGCTTAGCCTGCCAGTGATCCCCAAGCTGGCAGGTCAGCTAGCTGGGTCAATGAGGCTCTGGTCAGCAAGGGAAGGACCCAATTTTCATTTAGCACTGCCTCATTGGAGGGTTGGTGAATGATTTGCTTGCTGATAAATTTGTGCTCAGTTAACCTAACAAGTTATCGGATGTAGATATGCAAGTGAGCAATGGTTGTATGAAAAAGCCATCATTGCATCTAATATACTGTACATCTTAAAATCCTTGTCCACCCTAGAACATGCTAACACAATTGTTATTTGGCTGCTGGTTTCTACCAAAAGCCATGCCTGTATTGTGCCTCCTACATGGTCCAACAGCGTTGATGCCCTACACCTTCTCTCTCCGAGGAGAGGGCAAACTCACCAGTCTTGTCCTGCCCTCTCATTGGCTCATCAAGTGATTACATATTTAGTCATATATGTGTTATCAGACTTATAGTCCAGACTTCATCCCTCTATGGGATCAAGCTTTTCCCTACTGACACTACAAACATCACCAAACCGTAATGTCACAGATTCAGTGACTACCCATCAACAATTCTACCATGAAGGAAATGTGTCAGATTTGTTCCTGTACAGAAGTAGTTGCCACTGACTTGAATTCCTTCTTTACTACTGTTAAAAAAAATCACTAACAGTCATTAACAACTGAAATTAGCTTTTCTGTATAAAATCAAGAACTAGTTTTTGTAATTCTGCCTCTTGGTTTCAATCTGAAGAATTCCAGAATGCTGGAAGTAGCTCCTGGGTTTTTTTCATAGGACTGTAGTAACAGTTATTTATTAATGTCTAGATCTACATATGATTATGTTGCTATACTTTGTACATGTAGATACAACTAAAGCACTAGGAGGTACTAGTACCTACATGCATTGTGAACTTTACATGCATGTGACAATGGTGGTATGTACAGACACATGTCCAGCAGTGCTTAATATTTTATAATTTCTCTGATTATAGATTTATAGCAAGGAAAACCAAATTAGATAATCCTTTGAAGTATTCAGTCTGGGTTACAGTCAAAATATACAAACTTGTGTATCTACACACACACACACACACACATATGAATATATATATATATATATATATATATATATATATATATATATATATATATATATTCAGAAAAGGCACTAGAAAGGAAGAAACAATTCAGTTCCATGGACTAATGTTCACTCAACTTTATTAATGTACAAAACAAATAAAAAAACACCATAAACGTATAACTGAGTCATCACATTTTCATCTTTCCCATAGGAGAGCTCATCAGATGTGAAACTAATGCCATCACAACTTCTAAATACTAAAAAATCCAATTAAAAATGCAAATGTAACACTATTAAATCATTAAATATTTCATTGCCTACGTCTTTACCCCAAATAATAAATCCGCTTTACCTTACCTAAAATGTTAAATAATAATAAAAGCCTAGATTCAGTACAAAATGTTCATTAAAAATGGTTCTTTTGAAGGATATTTTCAAGTAAAAATGAATATATAAACTTGTTGAAATATCCGCTACAAATAAAACATTTAAATAAAAATATAAAGACCATAGGTGAATGATTGTCTTACTAGTTTTGCAGCTGAGGGACTGTTTTGTTGTTTAGAAACTTAAAAAGTTGCGACCCAATGAAGTGGTCTAGTCATTGCTTTACTGGCAGCCAGTTTGTAGGTGATGAATCTGCATATTTTGTTGCTGATAATTTGGATATTGTGAGGTTGTGTTTGGATGCAGATGCTACTAGGAGAAGCTCACGTTCTTACTGGACTAGTAGAATCCCTTTAATTATTGCTATCCTGGCTGCTTTTGTAAGAAAGGGTGAGATTTTTGTACTCCAAAAGAGAAATGTGTTGATCTTTGTTCGGGTATTGTTTACATACATAGACGTTATGAGCGGGACCAAGTTTGATGCTTAGCTATTTATAAGTAAATAATACACAACTGTGGGTAAAACAGAAACACCTGAATAGGACAAACACAATTTGCAAACAAACTTCAAGTATAGCAATAATAAAAATGATCGTGGAAACAAATTTTTGTTTGTTTGTGTCTTTCGGCTTTTCCCGGTTAGGGGTCACCACAGCGGAACTCCGGTCCGCTAATGATTGGCAGTAGATTTTTTTTTACGTGCTGGCTTGCCGGGCCTAATGCACCACCTTCAACGAAGGAACGCCCATTCATGCATGTCACCACAGAGAAGAAACAAATATTTGGAGAAATTGGATCGTTTACCTACTTTCTGACTTGATAAGCCCACTGGACACAATTTTCCCTTTTTAGAGGCAACCCAGGAGCATTACATGGTTAAATGAGCTGCTCAGAGTCACAAAGCAGGTTAATGGGGGTGGAAGGACTCAAACCATAAACTTAAAGCAGCCAGGACTACAGGAAAAGAGACATGGAAGAGCTCTCTGATCACGTAGCCCAGGCCGGTATGACCCTGACCCTGAGTAGCATCCTGCCCTCACCAAGAATGATACCACGGTATAAAGAAAAAATTCTCAATTTCAACAATTGGCTAAATTTCTGGTGTCATTCAAAGGCGATCCAGTGTCTGTCCACCTGGGATGACATGCTCGACAAGCCACGCTGCTTCTCTAGAGACGGCTTGCACCTGTCACCCTTAGGCTTTTGAATACTGGCCAAGGCTCTTGCCACCCCCATAGTGCCTTTTTTAGGCAAGACTCAAAAGACAAACCTACCGTCGTAAATAGCACAAGTAACAAAAAACTGAGGGTACTGCTACTCAATGCCAGAAGTCTGAACCTCAAAATGCATGCACTCGAGGCACTCCTCAGTATGGAGAAACTTGATATATGTGCAGTAACAGAAACCTGATTTAAGGCTCCAGAGAGCACCCCAGCACTACCAGGCTACAACTCATACCATACATTTCGGCCACAGAACCCAAACCGAAATACAAAAGGCAGGGGCGTATCCATATTCATCAAGGATACCCACACCTCCAGGTTAGTGGCACAGCACGATGCTTCAGAGATCATCCACGTGCAACTAACAATGAGCAAAATTGCAATTCAAATTGTAGCTTGCTACAGATCACCCACCATGTTCCAGGACCACCATTATGCATTCCTGGAAACACTTGGAAAAATAAAGGTCCTCCCAAACACCCTAATATTGGGTGATTTCAATTATCCAAACATTAACTGGGAGAACTACTCAAGTACTAACTCCCTTGCACAACATTTCCTAGAATTTATAAACTCAAACACCCTGGTTCAACTGGTCAACACTCCCACCAGAGGTGACAACATATTGGACCTGGTCATCACCAACATGGGCTACCGGTGTTCCACACCGGAGGTCAACCCCTCGCTGGTTAGATCTGACCATAAACAAATCACTTTGGATATCCACATTCTGCCCCCACCCCAAGACAAGAAAACCACCATGAAAAACTTTTCAAAAGCAAACTTCACGTTACTCAAGACCGAAGTGGAAAGTTTCAAAACCCCCATGCTGAAGGATAACGCTGTCCAAGCTGCACAATCCTTTACTAATACACTCTATGGGCACCTACAAGAATACATGGATTGTGCTATCCCAAGCAAAACCAAGACTCACTCCTCCAAGAAAAGGAAACCAGTCTGGAGGACCCCTGCCATAAACAAGCTATACAATAGAAGGAGGAAACTAGGACAGAAAAGAGTAAAATCCCAAGAAAGGAGGACATCCCTGATCAGTATCAGCAAGAAAGTATGATCCCTTGTAAATTCATCCAAGGCCATCTTCGAAAGAAAAATTTCCAAGAACTCCAAAGATAACAAGAAGGCATTCTTTAGCTATGTCAAGAATCAAAGTGGCAATTCTCATATCTGCTTGGAGTTAGTGCAGAATGGCACAGAATACACTGAACCGACTGATATTGCCGACATCCTGGCAAACAGGTTCAGTGAAAACTTCACCCCTCTCTCACCCCCAAAAGGGTCTATAACCATACCAGAAGAATGTAGTGCCCCTGAAATCACAAACACTCAGGTTAAAACAGCCCTCTCCAAAGCCAAAAACACAGCATCAACGGGACCGGACGGTGTCCCAGGCTGCATCCTACATGAGCTCAAAGATGAACTAACCCCTCACCTAAACACACTGCTCAACCTCAGCCTCTCCACAGGCTACATTCCCATCGAGTGGCGGACAGCAACAGTTATTCCGCTCCACAAAGGTGGAGCCACAACAGACCCTGGGAACTATCGCCCTATAAGCCTGACTAGCTTGGTCTGCAAGGCTATGGAGCACATCATCATGGATCTCATTAACAGAGACATTGGGACCTCCAAACACTGGACCCTACTCAGTTCGGCATTGTTAAGGGCAGATCATGCCTCCTAAACCTGGTGGGCTTCTTTGAGACAGTTACCAAGGCTATAGACAAGCGAAAGGTGGTCCACACAGCCTACCTAGACCTCGCAAAGGCCTTCAACACCATTCCCCATTCTGGTATTATAGACAAGCTCACCAGCCTGAACATAAACCCCTACATCACGAGATGGGTTGCCAACTGGCTCACAGACTGAACCCGCATGGTAAGAGTTGCGGGAGCTAGGTCTGACTCTAAACCAGTTACAAGTGGAATTCCCAAGGGCTCAGTCCTAGGACCCCTCCTGTTCGGCATATACATCTCAAAGGTACAGGCAAGCACAGGAGGACTATGGCTGACCAAGTTCGCAGATGACTGCAAACTAGGGGCTATAATTGACTCTCCGGCTGACACAGACATCCTCCAAAAGGGTTTTACTGAGACAGATGCCTGGTGTCAAAACCATGGCCTCAAGCTAAATGCCAAAAAGTGCATAGTCATCCCCCTTTGGAAAAAACAAAGTACCCACAAACTATCACATAGGTGGTAGCCCCCTAAATATGGAAGACATAATAAAGGATCTGTGGACCCAAGTAGATAGTAATCTCTCCTTTGATAATCTCATTGCCAAAGTGGTTAAAAATCCTTCTATGTGGCTCACCTAATCACAAAAGGGTTTGCATCCAGAGCAAAAGAGGTCATTGTGCCCCACTATGCATCACTCATGAGACCCATCATAGAGTACAAAGCCCCATTTGGGATGTACCTTACAAGACACCTGCAACAGCTGGAAAGACCACAGAAGTACCTCACAAAGAGGATCACTGGACTCAGACAGATGCCCTATGCAACTCGACTGAAGAAACTCCAGCTGTACTTGGTTGCATACCACCTACTCAGAGGTGATCTCTGCCTGACATGCGAGGTCATGTCCAACCCAGAATTGATGGACATGTTCCACTTAAAGAAAACCATACCCCCTCAAGCCACATGCTCTAGGGATCTAAACCTCACCACAACAATAAATAGGACGTGCTGGAGGGATAGATTCCAGTCCCAGAGACTTCCCATGCTCTGGAACAAGATTCCAATCTACATTAAGCAGAGCTCCTTACTAACACTCTTCAAGAGAAACCTTGATGAGTGGATGGGAAACAGAAAGTTTACCCTGGGGATCACTTCAGTGGCTCTGCTGGACAGAGCCACGGGGAACTAATCTAAGGGGGCAGAAAAAGCCAACACATTTCAGCTAGGCTTATAAATGCCTTTGGGCAGATAGCCAAGTACCTACCTATGAACATATGAACCTATCACACAGGGCTTTGGTGACATTCTTGATGACATCCACCAGGTTCAATAAGAATGATTTACCTTTAACGAAGCCAAAGTGGGACCAGTCAAGAATTGGAAGGTCACCTATGTCCTTGTTGATAAGGTCCATGATGATTCTTTCCATGGCCTTACAGATAAGGCTGGTTAGGCTTATGGGTCTACAGTTCCCAGGGTCCACTGATGGACTCCCTTCGTACAAGGAGATTACTGTTGCTGTTTGCCACTCTGCTTGAGCAAAGCCACTGCTCAGGCTGAGGTTAAAGAAAGCACAAAGTGGTTCTATGAGACCTTGTTTAGATTGTTTAGTAAGCAGCCTAGGATGTTGTCTGGTCCCATAGAGGCTGTGATTTTGGCCTTGGGGAGCATGGATATGACCTGCCTTTTGGAAATACTGGTGTCAGGTATACTTTGAGGTATGGCTGGTGGGGACAGGGGATAAAGTTTTTGCCAATTTGTCAGCTAGCAGGTTGGCAATTTCTTCATTTTTTTTTTGTATAAGAAGTACCATCCACCATAAGTTCAGCACATAGATGGGCATTCCCTTTTAGATTTCAGATGTAGCTAAACAATGCCTTATGATTATCCTTGGCTAGAGATGCTAATTTAGCTTTGTAATTACCTTTAGAGGAATTTAGAAGATATCTAATGTGGTTGTTCAGGCTGTGGAGGATATTCTTCTTATCACAGGGAGTGGAGTTTCTTGTTAAAACTTCTAGCATTGAGCAGTACCACCTTCAGATATTTATTCATAGGTTCAGTTAAGTTGGTAGGTTTATCAGTTTGACATTGCCTAGAAAAGACACTATAGGGGTTAAAATAGTGTTTACCAATATCCAAACCCTAAAGGAAATAAGTGCAGACCATCCCTGGCAAAGCAGCCTGGTCTGTGAACCATGACCTCCCAGAACGTCAAACATTGTACCCCCCTGGGCTAACACCAGAAGGTAAGCCAGTTGTTAAAATCAGTCATTTTCTGCTGGTAACATCACATCATCCTTGGAAAAGGGAGTATTTTATTTAATTTATTTATTTTACATTTGTTGACCAGGTTTGTCCAGCTGATCTGATAGCCCTTTTTCAGTGGAGGCCCAGGGAGAAAAGCTCCACAAATTAATATAAAATTTTATATGAACATAATAATTATAGATAAAGCAATAACATGTTCAGGTTTGAACAGTAAAGGCATAAAACTTATTTACAGTGTTAGAGTTGATATTTAGCTTAAGATTTCTGCAGGAAACAGAATGCAATGCTTGTAAGTACAGTCAAGGTATACATAGTAAGGATCATACAGGTAATATATCAGTAGAAATATTTTTTAAAATTGAGTGGCAGGTAATTACCTGGATAAAATGAATAAGAGCGATGAGGCAAAACTGAAGTAAAATCAGTGAGGGCAGAACAGTGATTTACACAGAAGAGGAAGGTAATTTATGAAGGGTGGATACAGTGGCATGACCAGTAACTTTTCAAGTAGTCTTTGGTGGCTGATTTAAATTCTTTGAGCTGTTTAAGTGATCTAATTTGCAATGGGAGTTTATTCCATTAAATGGAAAGGAAGTAGTTGTAGAGGTTTTGCCCAATTTTGCCCATTGGTTTATAGGTTTGTAGTAGGCCTTGGTCTGAGCTTCGGAGAGTCCTAGACTGAGTGTAGAAGGAGATAAGTGGAGACAAGTTGGGACAGAAAGATGGTTGGTACATGATAGAGTGGATAATCTGAAGCTGTGAGAGGAGATGCTGGTGTGGTAATTCTGGCCATTCTAAGTGTTTAAAAGAGAGAAAGTGATGAGATCTATAGTTTTGATTTGTGGCAAATCTAGTGACTTTTTATAGGTTGTTTCTAGCTTAGTTTGGAGAGAGGTTTGGAGGTTGGTGAGGATCTGAGAGCTATACAGTAGACTTGGTAGGAGATAGGCATGAGAGAGGGAGACATTGGCTTTGCTGCATAGGAACTTTTTATTTCTGTATAAGAAGCAGAGCTTTTGATGAGTTTTCTTAATACCAATTATTAACATGCAAATCAAATTTCAGCTGGTCATCTATCATGACCCCTAGAAGTTTTGTGTTGGGATCAACTATGATAGGTGTTTTATTCAGAGAATGGATAGCAAAACTGGATTTAAGATGGTTTAAGTTTTTGGGAATAAGAAGTAAGAGTTTGTTTTTTTAGGGTTCAGAATTAGCTGGTTGTTAGAGACCCAGGTGTCAACAGAGTTAAAGGATTTCTGAGTAATAGATTGTAAGTCGGTGAGAGTGTCTGCAATGATGATAAGTGTAGAGTGATCTGCATACTGGGTGAGGGATGAATGAGGGCAGGATGGGTAGAGTAGACTAGTAAAGATATTGTAGAGGAGTGGACCAAGAATGGATCCTTGGGGAACACCCATTTTGACAGGTTGAGAAGGGGAGAGAGCAGACAGCCATTTCACAGATTGTAGTCTATCTGTGAGCTAACTAGCAAACCAGGCAAAGGTAGATGTGGGGAAGGTAAGGTTAGAGAGTTTGTCCAGAAAAAAGGAGTGACAGACTGTATCAAGTGCTTTAGCGAGATATAGTAATAAACATGATACTAGTTTATTCTTATCTCTGGCCAGTGAAATTGTGTTAATGAAGGCTAGGAGAGCATTAGTGGTACTGTGTTTTGGACAAAAGCCATGCCCTGTGGGGGTAAGCAGATTGTTTTGAAGTAAGTGTTCCATCACTTGCTTGTGTACACATTTTACTAATATTTTTGAGAGAGGTGATAATGGCTATAGGTCTGAAATTGGAGAGGTCTATGGAGTTACCTCCTTTATGTATAGCTAGAGTACAGAATTCTTTCCAGATAGAAGGAACTTTTGATTCAGAGATAGAATGGTTTATCAGTATAAGGACTGGGAGGGCTAGAGTGTCTGCTACTGTCTGAAGGAAGTAGGGAGGTATGTTATCAGCAGATGTAGAACAAGGTTTTAGTTTGTGAAGTAGAGATTTAATGTAGCTTGAAGGTATTGGTTTAAGGGAAAATATGTTTATTTATTATTTATTTATTTATTCATTTTACATTTGTAGGCCGGGAGTGTCCACCTGAGCTATTGCCCTTTTTCAATGGAGGCCCGGGAAGAAAAGCTCCAAATATATACAATGCAATAAAAATAGCAATAGAGATACATTTCAATAAAAATAGCAATAGAGAATTTTGGTAGTTAAAACACGTAAGCTACATACATGTATATTGTTGACAGATAAAACAGCACTATTAACAAAAAGGATAATGTTAAAAAGTAGAATAAGTTGTTTGTTTTGGTTTAAAAAGAGAGCTGAGTAAATATAAGGTTTTGTATGCAAAGTAGCAGAAACTTAAAAGGTTACATAAGAATTTCAGGGAGTAGAGTACTGAAGAAGCTTTGAAGGTTACATAGGCAGCATAGGATGAAGTAGTTAATGGCAAGTTTTAATTAGTTTGACTGCACTATAAAGGTAGGTAATAATCAGGGAGGGGGAGTACAATGGCAGGACCACTGTTTTTTAAAGTGGACTTTGGTTGCTAGCTTAAATTGTTTGGGGTGAGTCAGGGACCTTATTTCTTTGTTAGTTAGTTAGTTAGCTTCTTATGTTAATAGAATTCTGATTAGAGGGAGGGTCAGGTGGATTTGTAAAGGAAGCAGAACTTGTCATCCTGCTAATGGATCCTATGAAGTAGGATTTGAAGATAGAAGCTGTTTCTTGGGGCATATTTGTTGGGCAGGGATTAGGAGATGAGGGGTTAGCAGGATGTAGTATTTGATTTATTGAGTGCCAGAATTTATTGGGATTTGATCTTTGTGAAGTATGTGGATCATTATAAAAATCTTTCTTTGTCTTTGTTGATATGTTGTTTGTAAGGTTTCGGACTTCTTTGCATTCTTGTTATGTGAATGGGTAGCTTAGATTTTACTCACATTTTCCACAGTCTGTCTCATGGGTAGCTTTAGTTAGCCAGGGGGGTATGTTAGCTTAGTCACGTACTGTGGGCAGGAGTGCCAATGAATTAAGAATATTTATGAAGGTTGAGATGAATGACTACACTGCTTCATCTAGAGGGGAGATGGGTTAGAGAAGTCCAATTTGTTTTGGAGAGGAGGGTATTAAAGGTTTCTTTGTGGATGTTTGACAGTTTGCAACATTTGATGTATCTGTGTGGTCTGGGGAAATGTGGAGAGAACCTTAGAACTTTTATTGGGGAGTGGTCACTTAGGCAGTCAGGCAAAGTTTGGGGGCAATGATATTTGTGTAGGTCTGAGACTAGAATCTAGTCAATAACTGAGCCAGAGCTGTAAAATGTATTAGCATAGGTAGGTGTACAGATAAGTTGATTAAAGCTGTGCAAGTTGATACATGAGGTGAAGTTGGGTGAACCGAGTGACAGTCAATTTACACTGACATCTCCTAGGAGGATTATTTCATTATGTATGTGTAGAGTGAGCCAGGAAGGAACATGTTCAAGTAGGGGAATGTTGTTTCCGGGTGGTATATAGATGGTTGCCACAGTAACAGTACTATGACTGTTAAGTGTGAGGTTGGCTATCAGGAGTTCAGCAGGTAGAAAGGATGGGGTTGGTTTATCTAGAGATGTGAGTGTAGGAAAGTTTGATTAAGCAATGGCTACTCCACCACCTCTTTTATGCTGTTTAGTGCTAGGATCATACCTGTCTGAGACACACAATCAGTGAGCTTGATCATGTGACTTCATATAGTCAAGGGAGGTACGTCTCAGGCCATTAACACCCACATGGACTATGACAGAGTTATACTGCTACCTGTGGTTCAGTGACCTGAGTGCCTGTGTGACTTGACAGATCCTAGCCTCAGAAAGGCAGCTAACCGTGACTGTCTCTATACTCAATCTGGTGAGTGAGACATCGGTGTGCCTCACTACAGAATCATCAATGACCAGAAAATTTGACTGTGTGCTTATTTGCCTTAAGAGCTTAGCACTGGGGGCTTTGGATACAGTGTTACTATGTGAAGCTGTGTGTGGTGTTTTAATGGAGTGTTTGTGTGATGGCATTGGATACAGTGTTACTATATGAAGCTGTGTGTGGTGTCTTAATGGAGTGTTTATGTGATGGCTGAGGACCCTAATTAGCTGAATATTATTCACTGTCTGCAAAGGGATTATTTTCTAACTGACCCTAACCAAAACGTCTTAAAACTCCAAAAGAGCATAAAACTTAAAACAAAACAAATACAATATAAGAAATAGATAAAAAATAGAAGAAACCAATCCTTAAATGATACAGTTCTGCCAGAAGTCACCAAACACCAGTACCACGTCTTTTAATACTCACAGAGACAGCTTATTTTCATTTTGTGCCTAAAATTCTTACAGTCACCTGAGACATTTCTATACTTCTTCCATTGCCATTCTTCCATCTGCCTATCTGTCCTCATTCCATCCATCCTGACTGGTCTTTCTGCCTCATTTTTCCTGAGTAAATACAGATATAAAGAAGTCATGCTTAGTAGTATTTGTGAAATTCCCCCATTCATCCTTGCCCTTCCAGGAAGCCTCTGCATTCTCCAAAATATATGAAAAAAAATGTTGCTAATTTCCTTACGTTTTCTCTTTTTTTTTTATTTCTTCAAATCTTTTGGGTTTCTAATACCATGATGGGAATGGACCCCATTCCTAAGTCAAACTATGATGAATGTTCATAAAATTAGCATTGTTTTAATCTTCAGTGTTAGCCAGAAGTGCTCTTCACAGCATCCGCAATGTGCCCAGTAATGACTCCTCCTGTAATTCGCATGGAGTTACATGTATTGGTAACATATCTAAATACGACTGTAAATTATTTTTTATAAGACCTGTTGCTCCTACTACTGGAACCGTCTGTGTATCCTTCTTCCACATTGCTCTTGTTTCTGCCTGCAAATCCTGGTATTTCATAACTGAGTCTGTCTGTCTGTCTGTATGTAAGATACTGTAGCCACTGGGTGTAGCAATTTCAGTGACCAAAGCTACTTCTGTTTTCTTTTCATGGACTACTATATCTGGTTTCTCGCATCTATTTTTAAATTATTGGTAAAGGGTGCTCCTATGTGATATAAACGTCATAATTTTCTATAATTGTTTGTGGCTTATTTTTGCAGTGTTTTTCAGCCACTTCAGTACCATAATGCTTGCACAATCCCCAGTGCAACAGTCTTGCCACATTATTATGCCTTTCAGCATAACATGTAGGTAGCAAAATGGCTTACTGATAGAACCCAACTAATCAAAATAGCGGAAGCCATCTCAAGCAGTAGACCCATAACAAGTGGCGTACCTCAGGGATCAGTCTTGGGGCGTCTGTTATTTGGGATATACTTATCTGAAGTGCAGGCCAAAATCAGTGGGCTATGGCTGACCAGGTTTGCAGATGACTGAAAGTTGGGTGTGCTCATCAATTCCCCAAGTGATGTGGATGTCCTCCAAGAGGGTCTCACCCAAACAAATGACTGTTGCCAGAAAAATGCCCTCAAGCTGAATGCCAAAAAATGCATCATCATCGCCTTTGGGGAGAGTGACACCCTCACATATTATTACATTAATAACAATGTCCTAAGCACACAATCAGTCGTGAGGGATTTGGCCACCCAGGTTGATAGCAACCTGACTTTTGACCACCATGTTGTTTGTGTTGTACGGAAATCTTTCTATGTGGCCCACCTCATAAGTAAGGGTATCTCATCCAGGGACAAGGAGGTCATAACATCCCTGTATTCTTCAATTCTAAGGCCAATTATTGAATACTACGCCACCTTTGGCATGTACTTCACAAAGCACATGAAGCAGCTGGAGAGACCACCAGAGGTTCAACTTTTACTTTACACAGAAAGGCTAAAATCCCTTCCCCTCAACTCACTTTCATACAAACTCATCAGAGGTGACCTCTATCTGGCATACAAAGCAATCTCAGACCTTGCCTTGATGGGACTGCTGCATATCTGCAAGTCAAGCTCCACTGGAGTAACCCACACGAGCAACCTCAACCTGGTCTGTGACATCAATAGGACTTGTTGGCAAGACAGATTTGTGTCCCAGGGGCTCCCCCATCTGTGGAATAGACTCCCTCTTCACATCAAGCAGAGTACATCATTATCTTTCTTAAGCGCAAACTGGATAACTGGATGGGAAACGAAAAATACACCCCTGGAATTCCACCTGTGTCCCTGCTGGACAGGAGCTTTGGTTCTGACTTGTGTTAACATGGGCTAAACTCTTGGTTAGGCTTAAAAGGACCTTAGATCCAATAGCCTAGTAATGTCCTATGATCCTATGATCCTTTACAGTCCTTCTGCCATTAGTATGTCACAACCAACATCAAGATGTGCAACTGTTTCCAATTAGATTTACAAAACCTATATTTGCCTGTTTCTCCCACATGTTCAGTAGGCTTAATAAACCAATGTATACGTAGTCCACTTTCTTGGGCCACCAATCTTAACCTTTCATCTTTTGGTTTAAGTTCACTTCTCCTTAACTATTCCTCCATTCGATCCTGATCAACACAAGGTTGTTCCAAGAGTTTTCTATACCTGCAACGACATTTATGCATTTTTCACATTTCTTGCCTTCTCATCTGATCCTTCACCTTATATTATTTCTTTTCTTTTTTGGCACATTCAATTGCTGCTTGATTTTTATCTACTTCTGGTCTGATTTACATTCCCACTTGATGCCTGTATGCTTCTGATAAACTAAGCAGTGAAGTCATCTTAGATTTATTCTCCTCGTGTTTCAAAGTTTTCACTATGATTGGGTCTTGTAAGGTCAGAAGATACATATACAGCCCCACGACTGGAGATCTATACATGTAATCAGTTTTGAGAAGGCCCACACCTTCATCAGAACGGGGGATATATAATCTTGGTATGCACTCATTTTTATAAATCATTTGATGAGCGTGAAGCATCCTTCTTGATTTCCTACCCAACCAGTCTAACATGTTTTGATCCAGTCAGTCACTCCAAAACTGTAAGTTAGGACAGGAAGAGCAAATTGGTTTATAGCTTGAATTTTGTCCCTATATGTCAACTCTGTTTTCAGTATTAAGTCTTTTAAAATATTTCTTACCAAGTTTTATTTGCACTTCTTCATATTTTACTGTTGATCCTTCATCAATTCTCAAATATTTATACACTCCCACTTGCTCAAGTTCTTTTATATCACATTCTTGTCCCAAATTGATGTTTTCTTGGTGCTGCAGTTTTCCTGCTTTAAAGGTTGTTTTGGTACATTTATCAAGACCAAATGACATTCTTATATCATCTGAAAAAGTTGTGACCACTTGCAGTTGTGCTTTCAGTTCCTCATCTGATGAACTATACAATTTTAAATCGTCTATAAAAAAAGATGAAAAGTGTTTACATTTTGTTGTTTTCTGGGAGCCAAATTATAGCCATGACCTAATCTGTTAAGCAGACAGCTTAATGGGTTACGAGCAAGACAAAAAAAACAGCGGTGACAGAGAGTCTGCTGTGACTGCTTTTATGCACTTTGATTTTCTAGTACTTCTGCATTTTCTAGCATAGGCCAGATTCAGACTTGCTGATTCTGGACTGTCTGGTATCACTTGAGCATTAAAACCAGCTCTTCACTGAGATACTGGAAGATCTGAGACATCCATTGCTTCCAATTAAGTATAAGTGCCTGTTTTTGTTCTTATATTGCACTTTTAATTTGTATTTGCATTCTACTGTTTGTTTGAATTGTCTGAACTGTTTTTTGCCACATTTTACTGCATACTATACTAGTTCAGCTGTAGCATAGCCCAGTTCCAGGTTTGCTGTTTCTGGGTCTGTTTTGTAACTTCTAAGCATCAAATTCAAGCCATCTTTGTTGGTGAAGACCCTTCGGCACCTTTGTGAGAGGAGAGTGCTGTCTGGGTCCCATCTAAAAGAGGGTGATTGGACTAGAACTCAGAGAGAGAGCATCCTTATTGGCTAGTTTGAGTTAAAAGAGTTAAAAGGGTTATTTCTTTTTTTTTTATTTAAGTACTGTGTTTGTGCTTGTTTGCATGTAGCGCACCATCATGCACTGTCACGTAGCAGTAGTTACCACAGGTGGTTATAGACATAAACATTTTGCATATTAAATTTTTCCTTAGCACTTTGCTTGTGGTCCTCCAGAGGTTTGTCATGGCTCTGCTCTATTGTCAGGTGGAACAATAAGCCTAGCCTCAGAGGTACCAACACACCTGTCACCCACTAGCCATTCCTCTTTTCCTGACCATATAAATTTACCTAACACTATGGATGGACAGTTTCCCACAGTTTTTCCAGCCAGCTTGGTCGGCATGGCATCCTGAGGCAGCATAGCAATCGCCTCATGTTCACTGACTCCATGTCCACACAAAGTCAACACGTGAGAAATGCAGCTATATTAAGAACGTTGACTCCATGGCCTCAGTACATATGATGGAGAGAGGGTTGTCAGCACGCACAACTCACCTCGTACTCCACCTAAACACACATCACACATAACTACATATGCAGAGGTTCTCAACAGAAACATGCCTAAACACCAGAGACCTCCCAAACACAAACATAAGCCCGCTACATGTACTTCCTCTGCAAAATACAATATGCATAATAACTCAAGCACCAGTGTCTCACCTGTCAAGCCCTTAAAGCAAAACACAAAACCAAACATATTAGTCATAGGTGATTCCATTGTGAGACACACAGATGTCCCTCTCACCAGGCTGGATAAGGAAAAAGTCACAGTCAGCTGTCTCTCAGGTACCAGAATCCACCATATCACACATGCACGCAAGTCTCTGAAGAACAGTTACTGTTATGACTCTGTCATAGTCCATGTTAGTGTGAACGATTTGAGATGTACCTCTCTGGACTATATGAAGAGAGACATGACTGAGCTTTCAGATTATGTGTCTCAGTCAGGTACGTCCCTAGCCTTAAGCAGCATTTTACCTTCACCTAGGATGATGACTCACTACAAAAAAAAATGATTGACTTTAATAATTGGCTTAGTTTCTGGTGTCATTCTAAGGAGATTCAGTATCTGTCAGCCTGGGATGACATGATCAACAGACCATGATGCTTTGCCAGACATGGTCTTCATCTGTCACCCCTGGGATTTTAGCTACTGGCTAAGGCTCTTGCCATCCCCATAGTGCCTTTTTAAGCAGTGTCTCAAGGACAAAATTCCCAACAAAAAAACTCCATCTAAAAACAACTTGAAGTTTATGCTGCTAAACACTAGGAGTCTTCACATGAAACTGCACTCACTGGAAGCAGTTCTCACATTGGAAGATGCAGACATTTGTGAAGTCATGGAGACATACCTCAAGGTTGTGGAGAGCATCCCAGCCATACTGGGCTACACCTCCTTCCACACATTCAGACCACAAACTGAAGGCATAAAGAATAAAGGAAGTGGTCTGTCGATATTCATTACAGATAAATACACATCCAGATTGGTTAAACAGTAGGATTCCCTGGAGATACTTCAGGTGCAATTAACTGTTGATAGGACACATATTCAACTCACTGTCAGCTACAAGACCCCCCCCCCATGAATCAGGACACCCACTCTGCCTATTTGGATCTACTTGAGTCCATTAAGATACATCTGAACACCTTGATTTTGGGTGACTTTAACTACTCATCCATTGACTGGGTAAATTACTCATGCTCTAACTCACTTGCCCAAAGATTCCTCTACTTTGTTAAATACAGTGCCCTGGACCAGCTGGTTGACACCCCAACAAGGGGCGCCAACATCCTATATCTGGTGCTTACCAATATTGGGGACCACTGTAGCATCCCACTGTGAAGTCTTCCCTGGTGAAATCGGAGCACAAATCAGTCTCATTCAAAGTAACCATCACAACTGTCCCCCCAGCAGCAACTAAACTAAGAAACTTTTCCAAAGCAGATTATAACTACATACAGGATGGTATAAATAGCTTCACTGCACCACACCCCCTCAGATGGAACTAGCAACTATGCCTAGCTCTACACCAGTGCTGCCACATATACCCCTTGACATCCCTACCACCTGTCCCCTACCTTGTATCTCTAAAGAGCAGGTTGTAAACATCCTTTCTAAGGCCACAGACACATCATCTATGGGACCTGATAACATCCCAAGCTGCAGCTTACATGGGCTCCAACAAGAATTAGCAATACCACTGGATACTCTTTTCAATCATTGTTTAAGCACCAGCTTTGTCCCATAGGTTCATAGGTTCATAGGTTCATACTAGGCTATCTGCCCGAGGGCATTTACAAGCCTAGCCCATAGTTTTGTGGCTTACGCCACCCCTTTAGTATGGGGAACTATACCCATTATTTTGCTGTGCCTCTGTCGAGCAGTGACACTGAGGTAATCCCTGGGGTATATCTGCGATCTCCCATCCATTGGTCAAGATTTCTCTTGAACAAGGCCAGCGAGGTGCTCTGCCTCACATATACCGGGATTTTATTCCACAGCATAGGGAGTCTTTGGGTGATGAATCTATCCCTCCAGCACGTCCTATTAATAGCCATGTCGATGTTTAAGTCTCCCGCCCTTGTGGCTCTGACGGATCTAGATTTTTTGAGGTGAAGCATATTCATCAAATCTGGGTTTGACATGGCCTTGTATGTTAGGCAAAGGTCACCTCTGAGCAAGCGGTACGCGACTGAATAGAGCTGGAGTTCTTTCAGTCGGGCAGCATAGGACAGATGTTTGAGACCCTTTATCCTTTTGGTGAGGAACTTTTGTGGCCTCTCCAGCTGCTGCAAGTGTCGGGTCAGATTCATTCCGAATGGGGCATTGTACTCAATCATTGGTCTGATGAGTGATGAGTATAGGGAGACTATGACCTCCCTTGATCTAGATGAGAATCCCTTCATGATAAGGTGGGCAATGTAGAAGGTCTTCCTAACTACTTTAGCTACATGGGTGTCGAATGACAGACTACTATCAACCTGGGTCCCCAGGTCCCTGATAACTTCTTCTGTGCTCAGTGGATTGCCACCTATTTGGTAGCTAGGGTAACCTTGTTTTTCCCGAAGGGTATGACTATGCATTTCTTGGCATTTAACTTTAGGCCATGGCTCTGGCACCAGTTATCCGTTTCTGTGAGACCCTTCTGAAGGATATCTGTGTCAGATGTGTTTTCTACTATGGCGCCCAGTTTGCTGTCATCTGCAAACTTTGTCAGCCATAACCCTCCTGTGTTTGCTTGTACTTCGGAAAAGTAGATGCCAAACAAGAGTGGGCCCAGGACTGAGCCCTGTGGTACACCACTTGTGACAGGCTTTGAGTCTGACATGGCGCCAGCAACTCTGACCCTGTGGGTTCTGTCACTCAGCCAGTTTGCAACCCATCTTGTGATGTATGGGTTAACATTTAAGCTGATGAGTTTTTCAATGATACCAGAGTGGGGTATTGTATCGAAGGCCTTCGCCAGATCGAGGTAGGCTGTATGGACTGCCTTTCCCTCATCAATGGCTTTGGTGACTGTTTCGAAAAAGTCAACCAAGTTTAGAAGGCATGATCTGCCTTTGACAAAGCCAAACTGGGATGGATCCAAAGTCTGCAAATTCCCTATGTCTTTATTTATGAGGTCCATTATGATCCTCTCCATGGCTTTGCAGATAAGGCTTGTCAAGCTAATGGGCCGGTAATTTCCAGGGTCGGTGGAGGCACCGCCTTTGTGAAGTGGGACCACAGTTGCAGTGCGCCACTCCTGGGTACGTATCCAGAGGTAAGACTATGATTAAACAGCTGTCCTAGCTGTGGGTTTAATTCCTCGTTGAGTTCGTGGAGCACACAGCCGGGTACACCATCAGGTCCCATGGATGCTGTGTTTTTTGCTTTGGAGAGAGCAGTTCTCACTTGGGCGTTGGAGATGTTTGGGGGGCTGCAATCACTTGGTATAGATATCTCTCCTTTTGGGGAGAAGTTTGCACTGAACCTGTCAGCCAGTATGTTGGCAATGTCTGTAGGATCAGTAATCTTCACATCATTTTGAACTAGTTCTGAGCATATCTGGGAGTTTCCTCCCAGGTTTCTAACATAGCTAAAGAAGGCCTTATGATTGTCTTTTGAGTCTTTAGCTATTTTTCTCTCAAAATTTGCTTTGGATGATTTTATGAGAGCTCTTAGTTTTTTACTTATAGTGATCAAGGGTGTCTTACCTTTTAAGGTGAATGGAAAATAGCTACCGTTATTCCCTTGCACAGGTGTTTCCACTGATCCTGGGAACTATAGACCTTTTAGCTTGGCTAGCCTTATCTGCAAGGCCATGAAGTGAATCATCATGGACATTATCACCAAAGATATAGATAATCTCCAAACACTTGACCCTACTCAATTTGGATTTGTCAAAGGGCGATCGTGCCTGTTAAACCTGGTAGACTTCTTCGAGACAGTCACCAAGGCCCTGGATGAGGGGAAATCTGTGTATGCAGCCTACCTAGAGTTAGCCAAGGGTTTTGACACTATCTCCCATGCAGGCATCATTGACAAACTCACCCAGCTAGGTATCAACCCTCATATCATTAGATGGGTCACTAAGTAGCTCACTGATAGAATGCATATAGTCAAAACAGGGGAATCCACCTCCAACAGCAGACCTGTAATCAGTGGTGTTCCACAGGGATCAGTCCTGGGACCTCTTCTGTTTGGAATCTATTTCTCCCAGGTGTAAGCAAAAACTAAATATCTGTGGGTGGCAAAGTTTGCTGATGACTGCAAACTGGGAGCAGTCATAGTATCTCCAAATGATGTCAATATCTTACAAGAGGGTCTTACACAAACAAATAATTGGTGCCAAAGTCATGGCCTTAAACTCAGTGCAAAAATATGTATTATCATCCCTTTCAGTAAGAGCAGTGTTCTTGCTATCTACCACATCAATAACAACACCTTAAGTACTCACTTAGTGGTGTCAGACCTGGGCACACAGGTTGACTTACCTTTGATCACCATGTCTCCACAGTGGTAAGAAGGGCATTCTATATTGCTTTTCTCATAAGTTGCCTTCAGGAAAAGAAGTTATAACCTCCCTGTACTCTTCCCTCATCAGGCTAATAATTAAGTACAACACCCCTTTTGGTAATTACCTTTCCAAGCACCTGCAGCAATTGGAGAGACCATAAAGGTTCCTCACAAGGACAATTCAAGGTCTTCAACATCTGTCCTATGTGGATCAGCTGAAATCACTGTCACTTTATTCTGTTTCATACAGACTACTCAGCAGTGATTGCTGCTTTGCATATATGGCAAACCCTGAACCTGCTTTACTGGAAATGCTGCATATCCACAAGTCAAATGGCTCACATGTTACTCACTCTAAAGAGCTTAGCCTGGTAGGTAACATTAATAGAACCTGCTAGAGGGACACATTTGTCTCCCAGAGGTTACCACACCTTTGGAGTAGACTCCCACTTCATGTCAAACGGAGCACCTCATTGGTCCTCTTCAAACGCAATCTGGACGATTGAAAGGGTAACTATAAATTCACCTCAAGGGTTCCACCTGTGTCCCTCATGGACAGGGATAGTAGGTGTTGATCATGGAAACAGGGCAAGAACTTGGCTAGGCTTGTAAGTGCCCTAGGGCCATTGGCCTATTAACTTCCTATGAGCCTATGATCCTATGAGTTACCCTGGAATATCCCCCTTTGAATTTTTATCCCTGGAATAATAATTTGTCCTTTATCATGACTTAACTGTGAAGTGGTTTGCCACTGTTTCATGGCCACTGCAATGTAATTGATCAGTGTATATCTTATACATTTTTAAGCATTCTTTTATTTCCATGAATGTGGGATATTGTCAAATGTGTTTTTGCAGTCTAACCATTCCATACTTAGATTGTCCCCTTTTTACAGTTCTACATTCTGACTTTATTTAACAACAGCAGGACTTGGAGACAACTTTAGGATCCAGTACAAATACTTTTAATATACACAAGTGCTTTCATGGGCAACCCCACTTCTTCAGGTGTTAATGAACAATAAAATAATACAACCAACCCCCTAATATATGCACATCCTATTAAGACACATGATTTAGAATGACCAGTACTTACTCAAACCTTATTAAATACTTAAAGTCATTTAAGCACTATGTGCAGTTTTAAAATACACTCAAAGCTTCCAAATACACATATCGAAAGCATATATAAAAAATTAAATATTATTATTAATGATGCAAAAAATGTGTATATATATATATATATATATATATATATATATATATATATAACAATTTTCAACAGAAAATTAAAAAATTCCCCAGTGCAAATTTACTTAAATAAATCTATCTGCGGAATTGTCGAGACTTCAGTTTTGGCCGTGATGATACATATTCATTCAATCCATGGCCCTTATCTGCCCTTAGTCTCACTATCCACTTGGCTTCTAATTCTTTAGTTGTATTCCCTAAGTCACCCTTCCGATGTTTGCATCAGTTCTCCCAATAACCAAGAACTTGAAAGTGTCTGACACATCAGTGTTACTTGCATGTTTGGTCAAAGCGTTAATGCTACTCTTTTTACTGATGGCATATATATGTTCATGTACTCTAGCTTTTAAAGGCATATCTGTCTTGCCTACATAGAACTTGCGACACACCACACAGTGGGCCAAATAGACAATGTGTTCAGTGTTACAAGTTGCTGATATACTAAATTGATAGGTCTTATGCGGATCTGGATGTTCAAATTTAGAGCTGTTGTCTATATATTTACAATATGAGCACCTACCACACTTCTAGGTACCTGTCTCACCTTTGGATCTGATAGTCACTTGTTCCTTTTTATGGCTATGATGGCATAACTGCCTTTTCAAATACTTATGGTTTTTCATAGAAAAACTGGGTTTGTCACCTATCAGTCTGATGATATTTTTATCCACTTTCAAGATTTCCCAGGGCTTTAAATTACATCCATATAGTCCTGTGCATCAGTAAAATAAAAGAATGGCAGTCTAATTTTCTTTTGATCTTGGCTTTTCTTTCTACTCCCTTCTTCTGAGTCCCTTTTCTCAGCGAAGTACATCTGACACATCAGTGTTACGCACATGTTTGGCCAAAGCGTTACTGTTACCCTTCTTACTGATGGCATATATTTGTTCATGTACTCGAGCTTTTAAAGGCCTGTCTGTCTGTCTTACCTACATAGAACTTGCGACACACCACACAGTGGGCCAAATAGACAATTTGCATTGGGGAATGTTTTAATTTTCTGTTGAAAATTGTTATATATATATTTTTTTGCATCATTAATAATAATATTTTATTTTTTATATGTGCTTTTGATATGTGTATTTGGTAGCTTGGACTGTATTTTAAATCTGCACATAGTGCTTAAATTACTTGTAGTATTTAATGAGGTTTGAGGAAGCATTGGTCATTCTAAGTCATGTGTCTTAGTAGGATATGTATATATGGGGGGGGGGTTGGTTGTGTTATTTTATTGTTCATTAACACCTGAAGAAGTGGGGTTGCCCACAAAAGCGCTTGCGTATATTAAAATTATTTGTACTGGATCCTGAAGCTGTCTCAGAGTCCTCCTGTTTCTTTTGGAATTTTGGACTTTCAGGACAAGTAAGTTTAAGAGTACTGGTGGCTGTTGTTGGCTTTGTTTTATTTAACAGCAAATGATCCTTTGTTCCGTATGACTTTCTTTTGTTACCCTTTTGTTCTGTTGCCATGATTGAGTTTTCTTCTAAATGACTATAGACTCTGTTGGCACCAGTTCCATTGTATAGCTTATACATTGTCGAAAGGCAAGTTACTGATCTATAGCTTTTAGGATAGCTTGCAGATTTGCTCTTAAGTAGGAGTATTCTTTTCGTGTTGTTAACCATGTTGGCATCTGTTTGGGGTGCACATATAAATAGTTCTTACTTATGGCTAAATCGTCATGTAAAGATGGCACTGCATCAGCGCCTGAGGTTTTCTTAACTTTGTTTCAATCTCTCTTGCCGTTACATCATACCATTTCATATCCTCGACATTTCAACTTCTTATTCTTTCTTTTACTTTTTCTATCCATTTTTACCATCTTTGTTATGTTCCACGGGATCTTCATAGATATTTCTCCAAAATGTATCTTTTTCTTCTTTTTTGGCAGTCTTTCAATTCCTTTTACCTTGTTTCCCAGTTCTCTATAAAACTTTTTTTGGGTCACCAATAAATTGCTTATTTTGCACTTTTCCTTTATATGTATCTGTGTATCTTCTACGTTTTTCTGCCTGTACTGATACTTTTAGTTTATTTCTGATGGTGCATGATAAATCCTGATCCGTTATAATACCTGACATTGCTTTTACCATATCTATCTTTCTTACTATTTTTATTGATCTGTTCCATCTTCTGTACTCTTCTAATAGTGACACCTTGTCTTAATTGCTTTATATTTTTCTCTATTCGATACTTCCATGATGGTATTCGATTTTTCCCCTTCCTTTCCCTCACTACCATGTGTTCTTGTGGTAGGACTTTATCTGTTATTAATTTGGCTGCACAGTAATGTATCCTATTTACTTCAGTTATGTTGCATGAATCTCTATGGACAGTCCTGATTACTGTGTTCTTTTGTTTTATTAAACTTCTAACTTTTTGCTTTTTATTGACTTTCTGTACTCTGTTTCTTTCATTGATCTTAATATGTCTATCCATCTCTAGTAAATCAAGCAACTCTTCTCTTAGATCATTTTCTTCTGCACTGAGGGCACATTGTTTGTTCACCACTTCTTGCAGGCATTCTACAGAAAGTTCCAGAGCATCTTCCTGAGCCACTTGCTCTTCCTCCCTCTCATCCTGTGTCATCCATTGCTCTTTCATATGGGAACTCACTGGCCTATCACTCCACAACAGTTTGCTGTCCTTGCTGTCCAACTCCAACTGAACATTTGTACTTATTTCCCGTGGAAGGCTCCAAAGTATCTTCATATGGCAACTGATCAAATGCTTCCCACTCCACTGGTTTCTCCTTGATTTGGGTGTCCATTGATCTATCCTGCTGTGATGTTATTTGAGTTAAATTTTCTACACTAAATCCTTCCTTCGCAGGTAATCCCTGACCTCAGTTTCTATTTCTTTAACTTCCTCATTACTAATCCTCTTTGCTACTTTTCCTCTTTGTCTTCTTATTTTTGTATGTAAAATTGTCCAGGTCTGCATGTCTTTGCCTGTATTTCTGTTCAAATATCTTTGTTGCTGCTCTTTTTGTTTTGATTAGTTTTGCTTTCTCCTTTGCTTAAATATTGCACCTTATTATATCTCTTTTTCTTTCCCATGTCCATATTTCTTCTTTAGATGTCTCCTGCTTTTCCTGTTTTTCCTACTTTGGGGACTCATTTTTCCTTTATGCTGTGATTTAATCCATTTAGACTTTCTTCACTAAATCCGTCATTTTGCAAGTATCCCATACCTTCAGCTTCTATTTTTTAACTTTTACTTTACTAATCTTCTGTTCTTGTAATCTTAGTAATTTGTTTATTTATTTTATGAAGTTTTTCCATATCTGGATGCATTTGCCTGTATTTTTCTTTGCATATCTTTGGGGCTGCCTTTTTTGTTTTGATTAATTTGTCTTTCTCCTTTGCATAAATACTGCATCATATCAGATCTCTCTTTCTTTCCCATGTCCATATTTCTTTTTTATACCTTTCAAAAGTCTTTAGATTTTGTTCTTTATATTTTCACACTCCTTCAGCCACTTCTCTTCCCAAATGGCCCAAGGTTTGTTGGTTTATGTTCATAAATATGTTGTATTAATGCACACAAATTTGAATTTGAAGCTTCTGACAGTTTTTCCTTGTACAAGTATTTTTCTTTCCTCTAATTTCTCTCTGAATCTTTTTGTATATCTTATGAATGGAAATTCTGAGCTTCTTGCATAATAGTAACAATACATAATTTCTTTCTTATCCTCAATAGTCCACTCTTTCCTCTGTATGGCTCTTTTCTGGCCTATCACTTTTTGTGATTTTTCTGGACTACTACTTCATTCTACAACATGGGGCCATCCTCCCCTGTTCTTGGCCTATTCCCATTGTAGGAATGTTCCATGTCTTGAGGATTGTACACTGTCATTTTTTTTCAGTCCTGACACCAGTGCGCCTATCAGGATTGGGCACTTTTTTATCCTGGGACTTGTGCACCCAGCTATCTTTTATGTTTTTTTAATCTACTTCTGTCCGTGATATATGCTATATAAAATATACTCTATATAGCTGTGCCATCTTGGTGAGATTTTGTGAAAAAACAGGGTCCACCTTGTGAAGGTGCTCGCCAAGTCTTGAGGAGGAGTTGAATTCAGGAAATACTACTCTCCTTTTCTTGTCGATTTATCATCCCTCCCTTCAGGCCCCATTCTTCTCTTTCTTTTAATTTCCTCAAATCTTGTGGGTTTCTAATACCATGGTGGGAATGGAGCCCACTTGTAAGGAAAAGTATGATTAAAGTTCATGAAATTAGTATAGTTTAAATCTTTGATGTTATCCAGAAGTGCTCTTTGCAGCACCTGCACTGTGCCCAGGAGTGGCTCCTACTGCAATTCGTACGGGGTTATATGTATTGGTTGTTGTTGTTGTTTGTCTTTTGGCTTTTCCCAGTTAGGGGTCACCACAGCGGAACTCCAGTCCACTAATGATTGGCAGTAGATTTTAACGAATGCCGAGGTGCCAGCTCGATGTCCAACCTTCAACGAAGGCACGCCCATTTAAGCATGTCTTTTGAATGTCCATCCAACCGCAGGGAGGACATGCAGACTCCACACAGAAGGCACTCCCTGCACTTCAGCTGAGAATCAAATGGGAGAACCTTTTGCTGTGAGGCAACAACGCTACCGCTGCACCACCGCGGCTCCAGTTACATGTATTGGTAACGTATCTAAATATGACTGTAGACTCTTTTTTATAAGACCTGTTGCTCCTACTACTATTGGAACTGTCTGTGTATCTTTCTTCCACATTGCTCTCATTTCTTCTTGCAAATCCTGGTATTTTATGACTTTGTCTCTCTCTGTATGCAGGACACTGTAGTCACTGGGTGTGGTGATTTCAATGATCAATGCTACTTTTGTCTTCTTTTCTTGGACCACTATATCTGGTTTTCTAGCATCTATCTTTTGAACTGTGGGTAATGGATGATTCCATGTGATGTAGACCATCATTTTCTATGATGCTTTGTGGCTCATGTTTCTACTGTTTTTCAGCCACTTCAGTACCATAATGTTTGCACAATCCCCAGCACCAACAGTCTCACCACATTATTATGCCTTTCAGTATACAGTCCTTCTGCCATTAGTATGTCACAACCAGTAATGAGATGTGCAACTGTTTCCGATTCTGTTTTACAAAACCTACATTTGTCTGTTTCTCCTACGTGTTCAATGGACTTTCTAAACCAACGTGTACGTAGCCAAGTAACTTGTGCTGCCAATATTAACCTTTCATCTCTTGGTTTTAATTCACCTCTCCTTAACCATTCCTGCACTCATTCCTGATCAGCATGAGGTTCTTCAAAAAGTTTTCTGTACTTGCAACTATATCTATGCATTTTGCACATTTCTTGCCTTCTCATCTGGTCCTTCACTTTTTATTCTTTTTTTGTTTTTTGTCACATTCAGTTGCTGCCTGATTTTTATCTACTTCTGGTTTGATTTCCATTCCTGCTTGATGCTGATATGTTTCTTTTAGCCTAAGCAGGGAAGTCATCTTAGATTTATTCTCCTCATGTTTCAAAGCTTTCACTACATTTTGGTCTTGTGAGGTCAGCAGATATGTCCGGAGTCCCACGATTGCAGATCTGTACATATAATCAATTTCAAAGAAGCCCAGGTTGATAGCAACCTGACTTTTGAGCATCATATTGCTTCCGTTGTACAAAAAGCCTTCTACATGGCCCACCTCATAAGTAAGGGTATCTCATCCAGGGACAAGGAGGTCATAACACCCCTATATTTTTCCCATATAAGGCCCATTATTGAGTACAATGCCCCTTTCAGAATGTACCTCGCATAGCACATGCAGCAGCTGGAGAGACCACATAATTTCCTCACCAGGACAATCCAGAGCCTCAAACATCTACCATACACAGATAGGCTAAAAGCTCTATACCTCTACTCAGTTTCATACAGACTTCTCAGAGGTGACCTCTGTCTGGCATGCGAGGTGATCACAGACCCCACCTTGATGGGACTGCTGCATATCCACAAGTCAAGCTCCACTCGAGTAACCAGCATGCGTGGCCTCAACCTGGTCTGTGACATCAACAGGACTTGTTGGCAGGACAGATTTGTGTCCCAGAGACTCCCCCATCTAGGGAATAGACTTCCTCTCTATATCAAGCAGAGTACCACTTTACCCCTTTTTAAGCACAACCTGGATAACTGGATGGGAAACAGAAAATATACCCCTGGGATTCCACCCGTGTCCCCGCTGGACAGGGGCATCAGGTGCTGATTTGTATAAACATGGGCTAAACTCTTGGCTAGGCCTGTAAGGGCCTCAAGACCAATAGCCTAGTAATCTCCTATGATCCTATGATCCATCCTCGGAATGGGGAATATATAATCTTGTTATGTACTGATTTTTATAAATCATTTGGTGAGCATGAAGCATCCTTCTTGTTTTCCTATCCAATCCATCCAACATGTTTTGGGGCCAGTCAATCACTCCAAAACTCTAAGGACAGGAAGAGCAAATTGGTTTATAGCTTGGATTTTGTTCCTAGATGTCAATGCTGTTTTCAGGATTAATTTAAGTCTTCTAAAGTACTCCTTACTAAGTTTTATTCACATTTGTTCATGTTTTATTGTTGATCCTTCTTCAGTTCCCAAATATTTATACACTGCCGCTTGCTCAAGTTCTTTTATATCACATTTTTGTCCCAAACTGATGTTTACTTGGTGCTGCAGTTTTCCTGCTTTAAAGATTGCTTTTTCACATTTAACAAGACCAAATAACATTCTTATATCATCTGAAAAAGTTCTGACAACTTGCAGTTGTACTTTGCAGTGGCAGCTGGTGACTTCAAATCAAAGGGGGGCTGCAGGAGACAGCTGAATGGGTGGGGTCAATGGGAAGGGGTGTGGACAACTAGAAAGGGGAGGAGCTATGCTCAAAACCACAAAAACTAACTAAATACACTGCCCTGGGTGCCAAACCATCATTATGAGAGTCCAATCAAAACAAAATGAAGTGTAGAAGAATAAAAATATTTCAATGCATTGGCTGCATGACAGCTTACTTAATATCTAGATGGAAACAAAAAGGTTGTGAGGCATGAAAAAATAAATTACTTTTAAATACATTAATGGAATGCCAGTCAAAATCAAGTATAAGAAAAACAAGCAGCACTCAACTCAAACCACTTCTTGCACTGCAGTTCTAAATATAATTTATATTCAGCTTTATTAAAGTACCAAGTAACATGCTGAAAGTAGAAATCTCTGATGCCCCCACTTGTAAAAATGTTTCTTATCCAAAAAAAGACCTGCTGCCTGACAACTATCTACTTGTTTCATGGGGAAAACATGATCAAAGTAAAAAATGAAAAGCAAACAAGAAATAAGCTCAAGATACATTGCTTAAAAGGATTACTGTACAGGTTATGGTCCACATGATTTGCATTCTGTTTAGTTTACGGGTAAAGCCTGCAGAGATGACTGGAAGTCTCCAAGTGTAATGAGCTTCTTAAAATAATGTAATCCTGTGCTTTATTACAAATACTGTCATATGCATTTCAATACCCAAGGCTTATACATTATCTAGTTAAGTATTCTCTACATGACAACAACAGAAAGGCTTTCAATGTTGGCAATTCTTTAACAGTATGCTTAGTAAAGCTTACTTGCATCTTTCGATCTCAGCCAAGCTTACCTGATGTTTATTAAAGTATTGCTACTTAAACACAGAGCAACAGGCACTTTGAGTAATAAGCATAAATCAACAGTACAAAAAATATGACAGAAACCAGACCATTCTGCAAAAATCAAGGACAGATGAAAAGCCACTCTAGTACTTGTGTCTACCTTGGATGGGGGGGGATACTCTGCACATTTACACTGCATAACTACTCCTTGCCTTACTTCGACACATCCAGAGTCACTACATGGGGGAGTGGGGTGCAACAAGTATGTCACAATTTGAAATGTCACTGGCTGACTGTGATGGCCCTGACACATTTGTCATACCTCTCAAACTCAGAGCAAGACATCTGGACAAAGCCATACATAGAAGTGGGACAAAGGCCCAAAAATAAGGACAATTTTTAAATATTGCTCTTATAAACTTAGATAATAGAATACGTCTTGCATTAGTATGAATTTTCTGAATGGTATGAAATCTGAAACTCAAATGTCTGTCATTATTTTCTAACTTCAGTCTTTAATAATTTGTCACTAATTTGCCAAAAAAAAGAACACAATTTTATGAAAAATGGACCAAAAATGTGATGTAAAAATATAAAATAGCCACACAATACAGCTAGGAACCTGTCAAAGAAGGGACACTTTAATATTAGTACTGCTAACTTGAGCAGCTGACAAAATAAAAGAATCTACATGCATTTCTGAAATAAAAGTAATCTGTAACTCTGATTATTACAGTTATTTCTTAATTGTAAACCCTCCATGTTTTCTTCCAAAATTGCTATTTTGCGGAGGGATTATTAGGGGGGAGAGCAACATTTTGAGCCAAAATCAGGGACAGTTGAGAGGTTTGGCTATGCCTAATTCTATAAAGCAATTTATTTGCATGTACATCTCAACCTGTTAATGCAATAAATCTGGACAAGGCCAAATATATTGGGGGAACATATAAACAGTACTAAAAATTGCTCTTGTATAAATTGAGACAGTTGATAGAACAACAGGTCTTACTTTAGCATGTGTTTTTCTGAAGGTTATGAAGTCTGAAACTCAGTGTGTCATTATTTAGTGACTTAATTCCTAAATGATTTGCCAGAAAACCACAAATTTTATGAGGAACAAACCAAAAATAAGAAGCAAAAAGCTATTCATTCTTTGAAAATCTGGACAGTTGGGAGGTATAGTTCATCTGGGGCTGTCTTTAATTTTTCAGCCCTTCCCCCCTCACAAAATCATGGTCGAATGGAGCCTCCCCCTGCAGCCATTCCAATGATCCATTACTTGGCTATTTCACTCCATTTACCATAAACACTAATGTGCATACTGATTTACTTCTATGATGATTTGGACTTCATTTGAAAGTTTTATTTTGCATTTTACAGCACAAACACTAAGACATCTGCTAAACAAACTTAGCATTAAAACTTCTCTGCCCTTGAAGTTGAAACTCACATTCATTGAAACAGCATTGAAACCCACATTCAAAGAAAATACATTTTACCAGTGGCAGATAAAGATTAATTCTGGGCTGTTTTCACATCATAGGCCCCTTGCATAAGAAACATACATGTGCTCTTTGATACACCTTCCTATTGTTTTGAACATTTTTCCAGTAAACTATGAAACAAAACGCGTGCACCAATAATGATAAAACTGCCCAATTCAGAACATCTTTCCAGTAAACAATGAAACAAAATGCATGCACCCATAATGACAAAACTGCCCAGTTCAGAACATTTCCATCATAAAAGTCTACTCAAACTTCTACAGTCCACCATTATCAGTAAATATTCCCAATTCTACAGTTCACCATTATCAGTAAATATGCACAATTCTACAGTCCACCATTATCAGTAAATATGCACAATCTCCGAAGAAGTAAAAAAGTCATCTAAATAATTCCACATTAAATAAATCTGTAACTAATGAAGAGGTTGCTGCTAGCAAACACCTTTATATTTCATGGTTTCATCGAAAAATAAATTGTCTGATGCCCCTGAGGAATAAATTGCCTATATTACATTAAAAATGATAAGCTAGTAATATTGCAATAAGAAATGGATGGCAAAGTGATAACAGGCTCATAGATAGTATCTTAACTTTTTCAGTACGGCAGCATTCAACCTTTGTGGGAGTAGAACCAACAGCCTTCTGCATCAAAAGCAAGTACACAACCTGTTGTGCTATTAACAATGCAAACTGCCTTCGCATAAGCAGCACTAAACTTCTCTTCCCCTGCAGCTCTCAGCTCCTTGTAAAATCTACTCAATACTCAACTGCATCTCAACTTCGCAGCACAAGAAATCTGGAAAAAGCCAAATTTATGGGGGGGTCAAAAGCCCAATAACCAGGGACACATTAAACATTGATTGTTTAATCTTGGAAAGTTGCTAGAATAAAATGCTGTGTTACCATCATACATTTTACTGCCAAGGTCCCTGTGCAAAAGAGTCAGAGCAACATACCACTATGCCAAATCACCTGCTTTGTGAAAGAAAAATGTTGTGTTACCACCATACATTTTACTGCCAAGGTCCTTGTGCAAAACAGTCAGAGCAACATACCACTATGCCAGATCAGCTGCTTTGTGAAAGAGTGGAAGACTGAAACTTAAATGGCTATCATTTAATGAATTCAGTTCTCACCATAGCTGTCAACCTCTTAGCACAAAGCACCTGGACAAACCCACTAATGAGGGAATACAGCCCTCAAACATATTCAGTGAATTCAGTTCTTGCCATAGCTGTCAACCTTAGCACAAAATACCTGGACAAAACCAATAATCGGGTAATACAGTCCCAAAAATAAGGACAAATTTAAAATATTCATCTTATAAACTTAGGTTGTGTTACTATGCATTTTCTGAAGAATATGAAGTCTGAAATTCAAATGCCTGTCAATTTTACTTCTGACGGAACAAAAACAATTTTCAGCAGAGGCCCAGGGAGAAATAGTGCAGACACATGTCTTTGTAAAATGGCCAGACACCAGAGCAAATCCACACAAACACAGGGATAAGATGTAGACTCCACACAGAAGGCACCCCAGCCAAGAATCAAACCAGAAACCCTATAGCTCTGAGGCAACAATGCTACCACTGCACCATCAAATATGTAAGGAATTAAACATTCAGAAACCTGAAGTCTGAGATTCAAATGCCTGTCAATTTTATTTAACATTTGTTAATCAGGACAGTCTGACTTGGAACAAAAAAACAATTTTCATCAGAGGCCCAGGAAGAAATAATGCAGACATGTCTTTGTAACATGGGAGGACACAAAAGCAAACCCACACAAACACATGGAGAAGATGCAGACCCCACACAGAAGGCACCCCAGCCAAGAATCAAACCTGAGAACCTGCAGCTGTAAGGCAACAGTGCTACCACTGCACCATCAAATATCAAGCATTGCAACATTTAGAAACCACAGATATTATGAGGAACAGATCAGATCAAATATGAGGCAAAAATCTGCAATTTATTTACAAATGGTGGTGGGTAGGGAATTCAGGTCTTTAACACCTGCATACAAGGTACAGGGTTCAAGCCTGAGGTATTCCCTACCATACCACCATGAGTCTAGCCACCAGTATATAGCAACTGGGGCATTTACACACACACACACACACACACACCTGTAGTAGATCTCATGCCATAAATTCATAGCTGCAAACGCCTATCCACATAAATCCATAGCTCCAAATCCCTTTGTGCCATAAATCCAAAACTGTTGCAAACCCCTGCCCGAGTACATCCACATGAGATCTTTCCCTGACATCCACCATGAGATCTTCTCCTTATGAGACTGCTGATGTTGCAGTCTGATGAGTTTCCAGTGAAAGGAATTTTGATTTTTTTTTTATCTTTTATTTTCTTTTAATTTCTTTATTTGTACAGCTGGGGGGAGGGGGGCTGCAGTCCAATAGCACAGGCCGCCCCTGGTACTTTGAGTTCCTCATCTGATGAGCTATATAGTTTCAAATCATCGACAAAGAGAAGATGAGAAGTTTTTACACTTTGCTGTTTTCAAGCAGCCAAATTATAGCCATGGCCTAAGCTGTTAAGTAGACAGCTTAATGGGTTAAGGTCAAGACAGAATAGCAGTGGTGACAGAGAGTCACCCTGGAATATCCCCCTTTGAATTTCTATCCCTGGAATAATAATTTATGTTTTATCATGGCTTAATTGCAAAGTGGTCTGCCACAGTTTCATGGTCACTGTAATGTAGCTGATCAGTATAGGGTGTATCTTATACATTTTAAGCACTCTTTTATCCGTGAATGTGGGATACTATCAAATGCTTTTTTGTAATCAATCCATGCCCTACTTAAATTCTTCCCCTTTTTACAGTTCTCCACTATGACTTTATTTAATAGCAAAAGATTCTTTGTTCCATATGACTTTCTTTTGTTACCCTTTTGTTCTATTGCCATGATTGAGTTTTCTTCTAAATGACTATAAATTCTGTTGGCATCAATTCCTGAGTATAGTTTATATGTCCTTGGAAGGCAAGTTATTGGTCTATAATTTTTAGGGTAGCTTGCAGGTTCACTCTTAAGTAGAAGCATTGCTTTTCCTGTTGTTAGCCAGGTTGGTGTCTGTTCGTGGTGCACATATAAATAGTTTTTTTCTCATGGCTAAATCTTCATGCAAAGATGTTAATACTTTAAACCAGAAGTTAAGTACTGCATCTGGGCCTGGGGTTTTCCAATTTGAGGCTTTTCTTAACTTTGTTTCAATTTCTCTAGCTGTTACTTCATCCGATTTGATATCCTGTAGCTTTAAACTTCTTAGTCTTTCTTTTACTTCTATCCATTTAGCATCTTTGTTATGTTCGACAGGATCTTCATAGATACTTCTCCAAAAGTTATCTATTTCTTCTTTTTTGGTGGTCTTTTGATTCCTTTTACCTTGTTTCCCAGTTTTCTATAAAACTTTTTGGGGTCATAAATAAATTGCTTATTTTGTACTTTTCCTTTATATTTATCTGTGTATCTTCTAAGTTTTTCTGCCTGTGCTGAGATTTTTAGTTTGTTATTTGTGATAGTGCATGATAGATCCTGATCTGTTCTAATACTGCATGTTGCTTTTATCATGTCTATCTTTCTAAGTAATTTTGTTGATCTGTTCCCTCTTCTCTACTCTTCTAACAGTGACACTTCTTGTCTTAGTTGCTTTATAGTTTTCTCTGTTTGATACATCCATTATGGTATTCGATTTCTCCCCTTCCTTTCCCCTCACTACCCTGTGTTCTTGTGGTAGAACTTTATCAATTATTAATTTAACTGCACAATAATACATCCTGTTTACTTCTGTTATATTGCATGGATCTCTATGGATAGTCCTAATTATTGTGTTCATTTCTTCTATCAAACTTCTAACTTTTTGGGTTTTATTGACCTTCTGCAATCTATTTCTTTCATTGATCTTAATATGTCTATCTCTGTCTCTATTAAGTTAAGCAACTCTTATTTTAGCTCGTTTTCTTCTAAACTGAGGGCATATTTTTTGTTTTCCATTTTCTACGATCATTCTATAGAAAGTTATATTGCATCTTCCTGTGCCATCCGTTGCTCTATCATAAGATAACTCACTTGCCTATCACTCTTCAACATTAATTGCATCAGAGTTTCCACAGTTTCCTGTTCCTTCCCTTGCTGTCCAGATTCAAGTGAATGTTTATACTTGTTTCCTGTGGAAGGCTTCAAAATATCTTCATATGGCACTGGACCAATTGCTTCCCATTTCACTGGTTTCCCCTTAATTTGGAGTTTTGTTGCTGTATCCATTCGTGGTGCTTTCTGAATTAAATTTCTACACTGAGTCCTTCACTATGGAGGTACTTCATTACCTCAGTTTTTATTTCTTTAACTTCTCCATTACTAATCTCATTTTTGACTTCTCCTCTTTGTCTTCTTATATTTTGTATGTAAAGTTGTCCATGTCTGGATTCCTTTGCCTGTATTTCTCTTCAAATATCTTTGGTGCTGCTCTTTTTGTATTGGTTAGTTTTGCTTTCTCCTTTGCATAAATATTACACCATATTACATCCCTTTTTCTTTCCCATGTCCATACTTCTTCAGATTCTCCTGATCTTCCTGATTCTCCTTACTTTGGGGACTCGTTCCATCCTGCTGTGATGTAACCTGTGTTAGACCTTCTACATCAAATCCTTCACATTGCAGACACTCCATAACTTCAACTCCTATTTTTTAACTTATACTTTATGAATCTTCTTTTCTACATTCCCTCTTTATGATTTTTTTTTTATTGTGAATTTTTCAATGTCGGAATTGCATATATTTCTCTTTGAATATCCTGGTGGCTCCCTTCTTTATGTTGATTAATTCGGCTTTCTCCTTTTCATAAATATTGTACCATATCAAATCTCTCTTCTGTTCCCATGTCATATTTCTATTTTATATTGTTCAAATATCTCATGGTTTTGTTGTTTATCTTTTCACACTTTCTCAGATGCTTCTTTTTCCAAACAGATTAAAGTTTCTTGGGCTAGATACTGTTTTTCAAAAATCTATTTTATTAATGACTACAAATTTTTATTTGAAGCTTCTGACAGTTATTCTTGCGGAAGTATTTTTCTTTCCTCTAATTTCTCTCTTAATCGGTTTGTATGTCTTGTGTCTGGAAACTCTGGGCTTTTTACATAACAGTAACAATACATAAGTTCTTTCTTATCCTCAGTATCCACTCTGTCATCTTTATGGATTTCTTTGGCCTATCAGTTTTTGTAATTTTTGTGGACTGCTACTTCCTTCTACAACAGGGGGTGCATCCTCCCCCTAGGGCTAGCCTGGCCTCATCGTAGGAATGTTTCTGTATTTTGAGTATTCTACTCTGTCATTTTGTCCAGTCCTGGCACCTGTCAGTCTACCAGGATTGGGCACTTTTTTATCCTGGGTCTTGTGCACCCAATTATCTTTTTTTATTTTTGACTTACTTCTGTCCATGATAAATGCTATATAAAATACAGTCTATATATCAGTGTCGCCTTGGTGAGATTTGGTGAAAACAGGGTCCACCTCACAAAGGTACTCACCAAGACTTGAGGATGAATTCAGTTTCGGCACTGCTACTCTCCTTTGCTTGCTGACTTTTCATCTCTCTATTCAGACCTCTCTTTCTGTAAGTCCGCCTTAATGCACTGTGTGAGCATTATCACACTTTTTGTTGCAACCATGTAATCGTTTTCTCATCATGTGTAGCACATTTCATCTTTCAAAAGGCCATCATCCTTTCTTCGTCACATCTCTTAGCTTTTTTTTTATCTAGGCTGCTTTTTCTTCCATAATTTACTTCTTTTTTTTATGATGTGTGATTTCATTCCTTTACTTATCCTTTCTTTAGTCCAGACTCACACCTCCTTTCTTTAGTCCAGACTCACACCTGCTTTCTTTAGTCCAGACTCACACCTTCAACACTGTTATAAGTTCTTTACTGACTTCTGCATTAATTCGGTTATATTTCTCAGTAAATTAATATTATGCCATTGAATAGTTTCAGTTTCATGCTGTTATGGCATATGCTAGTGTTAATACAAGGACAATAAACTATACAAAGGTCAGTGTCCACTGAAACACGGGTCTACATCACAATTATACCATGACCCCCCATTAATATTCCAAAACGTGCACGCTGATTGGTCAGCGTGCACGTTATAAATCGACTTATACTAATGGAAAAAGGTCCAGTCGCCCGAACTTTTTCCATTAGTATAACTAAGTCTTTTTTAAAACACTGTCTCGCTATGTTAAAGGAGTTTAACATAGCGAGACAGGTTTAAAAAAAGCAATGGAGAGCTCCGTTGCTTTTTTTAAAGCTGTCTCACTATGTTAAACTCCTTTAACATAGTGACACAGTGTGTAAAAAGCAACGGAG
Organism: Protopterus annectens; assembly: GCF_019279795.1. Taxonomy (NCBI): domain Eukaryota; kingdom Metazoa; phylum Chordata; order Ceratodontiformes; family Protopteridae; genus Protopterus; species Protopterus annectens. The sequence goes on from NC_056735.1 coordinate 81,965,040, forward strand.
ATCTTGCTTTCTCCGTTGCTTTTTTCAAAACTGTCTCGCTATGTTAAATGGGTTTAACATAGCGAGATAGCTTTAAAATAAGCAACGGAGATTCTCCGTTTCTTATTTTAAAGCTGTCTTGCTATGTTAAACCCATTTAACATAGCAAAACAGTAAAAAGCAATGGAGATCTTGCTTTCTCCGTTGCTTTTGCCCACAGCTCTGATGTACTGCATAGGCATATGCATGTGCAGTACATCAGAACTGCCACGGAATACCAGACAGCTGCGGAAGGGCAGCAAGGAGGCATTATGCAATGCCATTATTTAAGAAAATTAATTTTTTTTTTTCTTAAATAATGTCATTGTATAATAGCATTAACCCACTTCTGGGTGTGGGTAATGCTGGATTTACCCATGGTTGGCTTGGTTTGGTCCCTCGGGCTTCGCCCTTGTGACCAAACCACGCCAACCGTGGGTAAATCCAGCATTACCCACACCCAGGCGTGGGTTATTGCTATAGTAGCCAACATCCCTTCATCTTGGAGAAGATGACAACAGGGTCACTGTATTAGACTGTCCTAATACACATTCCTCTCCTGATAACTGAATTCTTAGCTCCCCAACATTGTCAGAATAGCTAACGGTTAGCATGCTCTGTTACAGATGTTATGCAAAAAAGTAGTGCAAATTCACCCCCTTTCTGTCTCCATTTATCTCATAGACAGAGCCCGACAGGAAACATTCCCGAACATTGGATGAGTAATTATAAATTCATCATTGGGCTAACCCTCACACCATGTCTTTTATAGAAATAGGCCAAGAGTAAACACTCCTTAACTAAAATATTCTGAAATATAATATTTTAGCAACCTCCCAACAGACATACCTCCCATTAAGGCACATATGTTACAAGGTTGGGTTGCATGGCCAGGCTTATTAAGGCCCTAGGGGTTGTTAGCCTTGTTTACACCTAAGCACCTATGAGAAAGGCCCTGGTGGTTGTTAGCCTTGTTTACTCCTATGAGAAAGGCCCTGGTGGTTGTTAGCCTTGTTTACACCTATGCACCTATGAGAAAGGCCCTGGTGATTGTTAGCCTTGTTTACTCCTATGAGAAAGCCCCTGGTGGTTGTTAGCCTTGTTTACTCCTATGAGAACGGCCCTGGTGGTTGTTAGCCTTGTTTACTCCTATGAGAAAGGCCCTGGTGGTTGTTAGCCTTGTTTACTCTTATGAGAAAGGCCCTGGTGGTTGTTAGCCTTGTTTACTCTTATGAGAAAGGCCCTGGCGGTTGTTAGCCTTGTTTACACCCCTGCACCTATGAGACTATGTACCTACGAAAGCATCAATATGCTGTTAAATAAAACACGTCATGGTTGCCTCTGTAAGATCTATGGCCAAACACTGTACTAAGATGAATCACACCACATATAATCAAATTTGTTGTGTCAACAATGCATGTTGTTGACATCAACAGAATTACAAATATAAATATTTTAAAGGGGATCGGGTTCCTGCCCCCCCAACTGTTGCTGCTCACAATATAGTAATTCTGAGTCTGTGAAGCCTTATAGTGTAAGGACAGAATTCTTTAATGTCCCACTTACATGACCATCCTCAGTTCAATAGTGTTTAAGAAACAAATCAGCTATTTAGGTATGTCACTACCAGTTCTGATGTTTAGCAGATATACATATAAAATGTCTTGCTTCTCCATAGCAAGTACAAATAGTGGGATGTATTTATGCAATGGAAAGGTTTGCACACTGCTCATAAAGCCATATTAAATATTATGCAGAAAGGGACAACTTCCCCTTGAAAAGTTTCATCTGATAGCAGGATTTTACTTTGCAGAGATGTTGTTATCAAAGGAGCTCTGAAGTGTGTTGTTTTTGCACGTGTGTGTGTGTGTGTGTGTGTGTGTGTGTGTGTGTGTGTGTGTGAGAGAGAGTGTGTGTGTGTGTGTTTGTGTGTGTGTGTGTGTATGTCATTTGCTTTGTGTATGTGTGTAAATGGATATGTGTGCATATAGATAAACATGTGTGCATGTGTTTTTTGTCTGTTTTAGGGGTGTGTGATATCCCAAATTAAAATCCAATAAATCCTAACTAGCTCTGTTGATATAAAGGGTAAATGGCAACCTACAACCCAGGTTACCTGAGGTCATTTGGCAGCTTGGGTGTCTGCTGGAGCCGGCACAGGGAGGATGGGTATGGCCATTCAAGGAGGGTATGCTAGGTACATCCAGTGCCTCTATCCTGAATAAGGGCAGTGCTGCAAAGGAACAACTGGACTGTGGGCATTCACTTGTCAGGCAACTTCAGTGGAAGCTCTCACCATGAGTAAGCTGGAACATTTACTTGTACTGGAGACAATAGTGCTTCCTGTGGTAATATGATTTGCTCATTCCCCTACCCAAGGAAAGGGTTATGGCCTACCTAAATAGACCCTCATTAGTGGGATACTAGCAAGGACACAAACTATGCTCATGGATGCCTGAATGATTACTCATCCGAGCAGCCCTTACACCATTGGTGGAGATACTCAACATGGGGAAATCTACAGGCAGTGTCTGAATGAGGTAAGCGGATGACTGGTGGACACACTTATAAAAATGCCTAGTTCAAAAACAGTTCTAATTATTCCAAATTTGCATTTTACATATTACTTTTGCTCTAGGCAAGTCTGAAAAATCTGAAAATCTGATCCACTCAAAAAAGAAAAGTTCAATCAAGAATGAACCTGGCTTGATGTTTAAGAATCAAAATTTGTGTGTACAGCTTCAGAGTGTTAAGAGAGAAGGAAATGCACACAAACTGCAGACAAAGATTGTGTTGCTGGTTTTGACAACAAAATGTATATGTTTAAAATTGCTCCTTCACAATATGATAATTTAGTCTTCAATGACATCTCACACTTACCTTGCTGAATGAGCCTATTTCATATCATGCTCTCATGCTGGGTCTCAGGTTTCACAGTTACGCATTAAAAGGCATGCTTCATGGTTAGGTCAAAGATGCAAAGGATAGCAGATTGCAAAATGAAACATTTGACAAGGAAAACTGGCCAAGATAAACCAAACCAAAAACAAGCTATAAACAAACCATTTCACTGTTTCTCACTGGGATTGTCTTGCAAACTTAAATGCTCCCAGTTTGAGATTGTACAACATTTGAAAAAAGCACTTCCAGAAATTGTGCGACCCCTGACTATAAACAATTGTCAAGCTTCCAGTGTTTACCCATTTTATATTGCTGACTGGAGCAGAAGACATTTGCACATAACATTAACAAGGGGAAACTTTAAAAAGTGTATTGTTTTCTGCAGTTGCTATAGCAGTCTAAAGGCTTTTTCTCAATGACAAAATATCACTGTTACCCAGTTTACCTTCCATGCTGTCCGCAGTGGCTAACTGGCTTTCATGACAGCTTTTCCTGAAATCAGATATCCTTCATGTTTTATCCTCCACAGTCAAGTGTTTCTTTTTTTTATTCTTTAAAAATACTTTTATTATCTTTAAGTAGGCATGTGCTCTGCTCAGATAGTTGTCACTGGCCCTATTGAGATTTGGTGACTTCTGACTTTCTCATTACATTGTGGGACTAGAATTCCAGCAGAGAACAGAGATGGGAACAAGGTCTGGCTAATACACATGTCTTATAATTTTATTGCTTTTGATCATGACTTTTCCGTGGATTTTCACAAAAGGAAGTTCCTTAGACCTGACCTTAAAATTTTCTATATTCCCTTGTTCTTATACACTTACATTGCTTTTGCCTAAAAAGTTTGGTGGAAGTTGAATTTAAAGCCACATGTTCAGGTTTAGGTAAGGCAGCAATTTGTCCCATGGGCCTCTACGTTCCTCTTATTTATAAAATAAATATAGACAGGTACTTACTATATAATTTACTGATAGACTTGGGTCTATATAAAAGAGAAAATATATATCGACATGTTGTAAGCGAGATGTGTGGAAACAAAATCCTTTGTAAGAAGTTATGATACAGCAAGCCAGACAATAAATTATTAAGATTCATGTATACTTTTCATATGTAAGATATGAAAAGAGAAATTCAGTCTGTTTGTGGTAGAATTAGGTCTTGTTAAAATCTAAGTTTAATAACAGTACTTTTTATTGAATTGTCATGAGCTACGGTTGCATTCTTGAAGGGTAAGGATGTAACATTAACGTCTGATTAAAACTGTACAATAAGATATGACTTCTGACTGGATACTTGGGCACACATCAGTGTGAGAGTGAATCCCACGATTCATGTTGAAATTCTGCAATAAGAAAGAGCCACAACTCATGCAAGGTTATCAGACTGACTTTTTTATGAGAAAGAAGAGACAAACACCTTTCCCATGAAAACCAAAGGTGTATGGATCTAAATATATCTAGTTTAAACTAGAAGAAAAGAAATATAAAATGAAATCCTGCTGAAACCACAGGATTACATTTTTCTTACATAAACTAGTAAGCAAACAGTCATAGATAACTTAATTTCATTAACGTGTAGTCACCACATGATAAAAATGGAATAATGTTGTTATAAAAATGAGAGTTTGTTGTACTTCCAGTCTTTATTTATTATTTATTGTCATTATTAAAATTCTACATGAATCTACTCTAGTGTTTTCTGTAATAAAGTGTGCTTGTTAATTTGATAAACATCATGAAAGCGTATAGTTAATCATTTCTGTGACAGACTTTGATTCAAAATAATTGACTTACTCAGAATGACATATGTGTACAAATTCAAGAGTCACAATCTGTTCTGTGTAAAGCCATATTTAGGGTGTTCTTCTAATGCCAATCCAATAGATCCACAATTTAGAAAAAGACTAGCAGGTCTGACAGCATATTGCAATTGTTTACCCCACTTAATGAAAGATGGGAAGCAAATACTGTGGGAATAAATAGCCAGGGAATTGTTATGGCTAGGCTTGTATAGGCCCTAGGGCCGATAGCCTAGTACCAACCTATGAACCTATGCATAGAGAAACATTAAAGTGTATGTGTGTGTGTCTGCACAAGTGTGTGTGTGCGTGTGTGTGTGTGTGTGTGCGTGTGCGTGTGCGTGTGTGTGTGTGTGTGTGTGTGTGTGTGTGTGTGTGTGTGTGTGTGTGTGTGTGTGTGTGTGTGTGTGTGCATTTTGGATCACCCATGACAGTTACACAAACAGCTTGTTTACTTTTATTGAATACAATTTCATTCACTATGTTTGAGAGCATTTCTCCTTCTCTCCTTCCTGAAAATTACTTTACCCTGTGAGCCAAATGTGAACTAAAAATAAATACATAAAATGCCTACAGTGCAACAATCTGACACTAACATGACTGTGACCTTTGCTATTGTAGCACCACAGTGGTCTGTGCTGTTAGTGTACCTCTGTTAATGTTTTATAATGCAGCTGCTTTATAACCACGTTTATGCACATTCATAGTATCTGATGTGGACAATGTCTCCAAATTCTGCCTCTGATTTTTATCTCCATTTTTCCCACAGTACAAAAGATGAACACAGCTCATAATATACAGTAGTTAATCTTGGGTGTGATCAGACAGACGTTTGCTCAGCTCCACTATTTCTAAAATATAATATTTACTTTCTTAAACTGCCACATGAAACCAGTTATTAAAACTGGACCACACTAAAAGAGTATGGGCACAGATAACTCAAGAAAGTGCCTTAATATATTCCATCATACCAATAAATATATTTACTCCTATCACTTATCCAAAATGTAAATTACAGTAAGAAAATGTCACACAGTGATGTGCCATAAATGAAATAGGACCTTTACAAGTGCAGCCATTTCCTGAGATCTATATAAGATGATATTTATTTATTTGCATTTGATTAAAGGAATAGTCCACTGGGCCAGTATGAGCACATTTTTGGTGGAGGCCCAGGGAAAAAAGCTCTGCAATAAACAGTTACATAAAGAAATTGTCAATTATATAATGCAAATATTCACAAAAGCAAATATTCAACAAATATATGAGAATAACAAATATCACATATTTACAATTTTTTACACACTTTAGTTACAGTTTTTACAATTTTCTACAGGCTTAAGTTACAGCATGGATAAGAACAGTCATGAAAAGGCTAAGATTATATAAACTACTGATAAAAAAAGAGACATTCTTGTAATGAGGTCTTATTATGAGATAGTAATTAAACAAGATCAGACAGTAGGATGTATAGGTGGAATGAGAGAGGTTGTTAAGAACTGGAGCTTACTCAAATTAATGCAAAAATGATTCGTACAGATCCTAACAGCTGCTACATAACCTTTATTGCTTCTTCATAAAATCCACTGTAACAGACTGATCAGCCAAAAGCATCAGTGCTGCAGAGAAAATTGCCAAGGAATGAGAAAAACTGCTAGCAAAATGCAGAAATATAAGGAACTCTGCATTGCTAAGAAAGAGTCTCTATGAACTATTTGCATTAAGTAAAAAGTCTTCTAAGACAATGCCAGTTTCTCCAAGAAACACTAATAATGCTTCCTGCACTTGTTCTGCCCTCAGTAAATCTGTCTAAGTAGCCTGTACTATGAATGATACAGGCTCTCTGGTTCAATCCACACATACACACACATGCACATGTGTGAGCGCTTCCACCCCCCCCCCCCCCACACACACAGACATATGCACACAAGAAGGTCACTAAATAAAGAACTCAGGAAAGTCCAAAAGAAAGAAAGCTGGACATGGAAGTCTAAAATCCTACATGCAGTTTTGTAACCCTTGTACCCTTGTACCTCGTTTTTTGCAGTGAGAAATACATTCTGATGGTTAAAGTGACTTTGTATAATATTGTCCTTTAACAGTCTGACATACAACTCTATCAGAATTTAGCCCGAATGTTCACAGACCCATAATTCATTTTCAGCCATGAATACCCTACACTAAGGAGCAGTCATACTCGAAGCAAAGTGAGCACAGTCACAGATAGATGTGTTTGGGCATAGAACCGGAGGTGATTCCGATTCATAGATTTGAATAAGAATATAACAATGTCTCACTGGAAATTGAACCTACACATGCCAGCACTGTAACCATTTGAAATGTTAGGACCCGCTACAGGGAGTCCCAGAATATGGAGACTGAATGGCTGAAAGATCAGACTTTTATATACCAGGTCAAATATGTAACTTTTTTAAAAAATCCCTTTTCTTCGACACATTGCGATCTCGGAGTTAGTATATATAAGTTTGGGGGTATTGTGTTGCAAGGGGGCTTGAGAACTTCAGGCTAGCTGCCTTATTTTAACAGAGATTTCTTCCAAACATAGATTTCACACATATACGACTCCAAATAAAGCTAGATGTGTGTAAAATCAGACAGGTTCCTTTTCAAAATTTTATTAATACGTTTTTCAATACCAGTCTGTGGTTGTAAATCCCCTGGAATTCCCCCCAAAGCTCAACATAATTGCTGTTCTCCTTGCAAGTGCATGGTCTCTTAAAAAGTATCTTCTGCATAATACTGAAATATTTTGCTTTACACGGGGGAACTGATACCAGTACACCTCTATAAATGCACAGAGACCCTTTTGCACTCCCAACATTCAACATTGAAGCCTAGGAAAATATGGCTAACTTTCTAAGAGTCTAGAAAGTGACTCTGCAGGTATTTCCATTTAAAAATACATCATGTGGCTGAAACTAAGTCAATACTTTGTCATTAATTACATGGCCATCTTTCACAGATAAGTCATAGGCTACTAACCCCAAGCGGGCTTTTTTTAAGCCTAGGCATACTTTGCAAAGGTGAGAATCAAACCCTGTACTTTGCATTTGTAAGGTAAACACCTTAATCATTATGCCAAACCCCAACCTTATATTTTAGGAGACCTCCTCTCCCAGAATTTCTGAACAAGACAGAATAACCTTAAATGTTGTTAACAAAGTAGCAGGTAGTAATGTATTATATAAGCCCAAAGTACTTTTGTTTTTGGGAGTTGTGTCTCCATTTTGAATAGAGAATAAAGATAGCAGGCAGAAGGCCAACTGTAAACTAGAGAAAAACACTTAAATAAAATAAGAACATCAGCTCTATTTAGACCCCATGTTTCTGAAGTATAGCCAAACTGGTCACTTACACTCTCCTGATGAGGTCAATAAAGGGCAGAAACATGCATGTCCCGAGCTAGTGGAGCTTGGCTTTATTGGCCTAAATGTAACCATAAAGACTTAAAAAGTAAAAAAAAAAGTCATGGACACTTAGAAGCCATGCAGCTGAAGCACTTTATACCTTGAAGGGTTTATCTGCATATATCTCGTGAGCCTCCATTACAGGAGGTTTAAGATATCACAAAGTAAAAACTCTAACTTGGCTGGGATTTACTTGCGGTTTTTACTGAATTTTTTTCTGTGTGTCCTTTTTATCCTTCAGTTTGCATATTTGACAATGTTTATACAACTGTACCCTGTTGTAATACTGTTGCTTAGGCAGAAACTACTATTTTGATTCCTGCTCGGTCTATCTTTACAACCCATGTATTTGAAAATTACTTTCAGTACTGGAAACAGGAATGAGTAATCAGTCTTTTCTGGAAGGAAATGTACAAAGCTACACAGCACACTCCTAAAATTATCTAGCATATGGGTTACCTCAGTGCTCATAGAAGCTGAAGTAAAATATATATATTTTTTTGTGCTGGAGACTAACTGTAGCCAAACTGAAGTTTGTACCTACACATTTCATCCGGGGCTGGCCTTTGGTCTTCTGTTGCCCTAGTCAAAAGGGCTTCACAGTGCCCCCCACCACCACCTTAAAAAGCACCCCTGCTGCAGTGGCACTCTAGGTGGCCGCCTAGTTTGCCTATGCCTAAGGCCTGCTATGATTTCATTATGTATACTGATTATGCTGGTTTAATATATACTGAGAAGTTCTCACGTGTCTAGAAGTCTGGGAGCCTGTGACCTCCTTCAGATGTAGGGAAGAACATCTCAAATGTGGCCATTATGTTAGATTCAGATGCTCATTTCAAAGCAAATACACATTTTCATGTATCTGCATTGCAGGGGAAAAGGAGGAAGAACAGGCCAGGTTTAGAAATTAGTAAAGAAAGGTAATGTTGATAGCTTGTCTGTGAGCCTAAAGCACTCCAAATGTAGTCCACACTTTTAAAGTAGACTTAGCTTTCATGAATGACTGCTATTTATCTCATTAAGTAGAAATCGTATGCAGCTTTAAAAAATAATTGAGGGGACATTCCATGTTATGAAAAAGCCCAATAATAGATTAGGAGGTATATAGTTTCTTATCAGAGTTTTTGATTTTGTTGTATTGATTCTGTACCCCACTGAAGTATGAATGAAATAGGAGTCTCATACAAAAGGACGAGATGTTACAGAGTAAGAAACATAAACAAGATCATCCACAAAGAGGAAAATGCTATCGATCCAACTAGCATATTCTCAATCCCTAATAAGATGTTTATTTTATGGCAGCTGGGTTAAAGATTTAGCATTAAAAAGAAACAGTGCAGTGATCAATGGCACCCATGTCATTGTTTTTGAAAACACAATCTGATGTTTTAACTTCAGCATATATTCATCAATAAACAGCATGGATCAGTGAAATTAATCTTTAAGAAAGGCCCAAGACAGCTATTGCGAGGAGTAAAACCTATATCTCTATCTCTTTTTTATCAAATATATTTTAAGTATCTATTTCTAGAACTGCAAATAATTTCTGAAACAAATGAACGTGGCTACTTTAATGCTGGCTGAACTTTGTTGGTTGGAGACACAGCCACAATGATCATCAACGATTAGCATTGCAGAAAGTGGGCAAGTCCCTTGGCCAGTATCTGGAGATAGATAGATAGAGTTTGTAATTTGCATTTACATTCATATGAGCTTGTGTGAACAACAATCCATTTTATCTTTCCTGAAATTTGGCATAACCAAAATAGCAATAAATTTCCAGAATTGAGGGAACATATGGTGCACGAAAGATAAGTTAAACAGAGCCAATAAAGGGGTTAGAAATATGTTTAAAATTAACAGTACAGATCCCCAGAAATCCCATCTGATCCTTTCTATTAGCTGAGCTTCCTTTTAGCTGTGCTTCAGTTATCAGGTAAATAACAGAGTACTCTGGTTCATAACGACTACAAAGAAAACATTTGTGAGCAGATGCTATAACAACCAGTCATTTGTTTAAAGTGTTCTGAAATATACACCTACTGACAGTACAGGTATGGAACAAAACGAACTATGGGAATGTATCAGAAGCATACAAATATAGACATGAGAGTAAGCGCTACACCTTTGTCAGAATATAGCTGCAATGTATATCATGTGTTTCGCTTATCACTGTCCCTTTGGTTTACTTTACGTTATAGTTACCAAGCTACACATAACCAGTGCAAAAGTAACACAGAGTCTGCCAAACCATCACCAAAGGATGTTGTCTAAATCTTTACTACAGCTTAACGTTTATTTGTTTTTGCTGTCCAAGTTAGATCTGTTAGTCCTGTGGGTTATTTTCTGGGATAGTCATGGTGGCTTTTTTACAGCTGTTTCAAATATTGTCATTACATCCTTAATATACACCTAAGTTACCACTGACTGTAGTAGATGGGACCTCAGCTCAATGTGCCTTGTAAAGGATGGGACCTCATAACTCCAGTTTCAACACAATGCTGCACAGCAGTGTCAAAAGTGAAATGTATCTAAATGCCTAATATGGGGATAGAAAAGTACAGTTTTGTACCTACCATAAATGTAGATGTTCGAAGATCCACATTGCTGCAGTCCTTACACTTGGGTAGTCCGCTGTCCTCGGTCGGCCCGAATATCAAAGTATAAGGCTGACGTCGGTCAAGGCGCATTTGACTGACATCAGGACGTCAGGGTACAAATGAGCATGACCGACGTCATATCCTCAGTCTTTTCTTGCCCCAGATGTCAGAAGACCCTAAAAATAAAGGTCAAAACCAAAAGACAGCAAACAACCAACCAACCACCCTTGCACTAATTATATGTACAATATATACAATATACACAATATTTACAACCCAACCCACACAACCACCTCTAACTGCAGAGGGGAAGGAGGAGGGTAAATTGGACTGCAGCAATGTGGATCTTGAACATCTACATTTATGGTAGGTACAAAACTGTACTATGTTCTTCATCTCACATTGCTGCAGTCCTTACACTTGGGTAGAATCCCAAAGCAGAGGTAAGGGAGGATGGCCAAACTACAAGGAAGCAGGAGCTGCCAAAATGCCCTGCAAAACAGCAGTGGCAAAACCAGCCCTGGATTTAGAGTAAAGTGGCAGGTGATAATGCCTAGAGAAAGTATGCACTGAACTCCAAGTAGCTGCCTCCAAAATATCCTTGGTTGCCACTCCCTCAAAAGGCTGTCAAGTGGCAGTAGCCCTAGTGGAATGAGGCCTAATCCCAGCTGGAATCTCCTTGCCATGATGGGAATAACAGAAAGCAATGCAAAACCCAATCCACTTAGAAATAGTTTGTTTTGACACAGGCTTGCCCTGAGAACTCAAAGCAAAAGAAACAAACAACTGCTGAGACTGCCTGAACCCTTTAGTTCTGTCTAAATAATATCGCAACTGCCTGTGTACATCTAAAGTGTGCAAAATCTTTTCCCCTTTATTTTGGGGATTTGCATAAAAAGTAGGCAAATGAATAGTTTGGTTTAAAGCCACACTAGAAACCACCTTAGGCATAAAGGAAGGATTAGTACGTAAAGATACCCTATCCTTATGGAAAATCAAGAAAGGCTCAACCGCCATAAGGGCCTGTAATTCAGAAACCCTTCTTGCAGAGGTAATGGCCAACAAAAAGGCAGTCTTCCATGATAAATATTTCAACTCAGAAGTAGCTGCAGGCTCAAATGGTTGTAGAGTAAGTTTCTCCAACACAAAATTGAGATCCCAAGCAGGAGTAGGAGCTCTACGTGGGGGTCTTATATTCTTTGCCCCTCTAAGAAATTGCTTGAACAAAGGATGAGAAAACAATGGAGGGTCACATTCATAGTGAGCTGAAATTGCTGCAGCATGAACCTTAATAGAAGAGAAGGACAAACCTTTGTCCAGTAACTCAGTAAGATATTGAAGAGCCACACTTAAATTAGGCTCAGAAACATCAAAATCCTTCGCTGCACTCCAAAATAAAAATCTCTTCCATTTATCTGCGTACACTTTCCTTGTACTAGGCCTTCTAGCTTCCAAAATCACATTCAAAACTTGTTGTGGAAGTTGAGACCCTCTATGATTCAAAACAGAATATGCCAGGCTGTTAGGTGAAGAGAGTGAAGTTTGACATTGAGCAAATGGCTGTCCTCCTGTGACAACAGGTGTGGAATCGAAGGCAAAGGCCATGGAGGCTTCCGTACCAGACTTCTCAGTAAAGGGTACCAGTGCTGTCGAGGCCAATCTGGAGCTATCAAAATCATCCTTGGCTTGTCCTGTCTGACCTTTAGAAGTACCTTTGAGAGGAGAGGCAGAGGTGGAAAGGCATACACATGAAGATTGCTCCAATTGAAAGAGAGAGCATCCACTTTCCAAGCTGTGGGATGAAACCTTTTGTGCAAAACTTTGGCAGCTGATGGTTTAGTGGAGAAGCGAACAGATCTATGTCTGGAGTTCCCCATGACACTGTCAATTTCTGAAATACATGAGGATCCAATTTCCACTCGTGGGGATCCATAATTGTCTGCTCAACACATCTGCTAAGGAGTTCTGTGCTCCTGGCAGAAACCTTGCCTGAAGATTGAGCTGTAAACTGAGAGCAGTCTCCCACAAAATCATTGCTTGCCTGCATAGAGGATAAGAATGTGTTCCCCTTGCTTGTTGATGTACCACATGACAGTTGTGTTGTCTGTTAGAATCAACCCCTGCCCTGGAAGAAGTAAATCCTTGAAAGCTATTAATGCAAACTGGACTGCTAACATCTCCTTCAGGTTGATATGTAGATGTTGTAGTCTGGCAGGCCACTTGTCTTGTATCCACTTTCCATTTAGATGAGCTCCCCAAGCTTTGTCTGAGGCATCTGTCGTTAAAATCTGACTCGCCTCTGGCCGGGTCACAGAGAGTCCCTTGTGTAGGTGACATTCCTGAGCCCACCACAAAAATTCCTTTTGAATGCAAGGTATTATTTGAATGACAGTGTCCAGATCCTGGCAGTGCTGTGTCCATACATTTTGAGATACCATTGTAGCTTCCTCATATGCAGTTTGGCATTGGGAAGCACCAGAATACAAGATGCCATGAACCCTAAGGCTTGAAGGACTGTCCTTGCAGTCAGCCCAGACTGATGAGATAGTTGATGGAAGTAAAGGGAAAGACTCTTTTGTTTGTCCGGGGTTAAAAGGCCATCTGGGATGCTGTATTCAGTCTTACACCCAGAAAGCACATGTCCTGAGAGGGTACTAGACTGGACTTTATTTCGTTCACAGAATACCCCAGGCATCTTAGCACTGCTATCACATATTCCAAATGATGAAGAAGCTCTTCCCTTCCTTGAGCCAGAATCAGGCAGTCATCCAAATAAGGATAGATCTGTATTCCTTTTAGCCTGAAGAAAGCTATCACTGGAGCCAGAACTTTCGTGAACACTCTGGGCAGTAGATAAGCCAAAGGGCAATGCAGAGAACTGATAGTGAGAAGTCCCAGCTCGAAAACGCAGATACTTCCTGCAACTTAGTCTGATAGGAACATGAAGGTAAGCCTCCTTGAGATCCAAAGTTACCATCCAATGATCTTTGCCCAGCAGAGGTAAAAGCTGTTGTAACGTCAACATTTTGAACTTGGGAATGTCCAGATAAGTGTTGAGGATAGATAAATCCAAAATTGGTCTCCACGTGTTCCCCTTCTTTGGTACTAGGAACAGGCGAGAATAAAATCCTAGGCCCACTTCTGGCATAGGGACCGGCTGTATGGCCCCTAGTTGAAGTAACAGAGAAATTTGCTTGTGAGCCTCTATTCTTTGTTGAGGAGGAACGTCTGGCATGCCTCTGAAAGGAGGCAAGGTATGGAAATAAAACCTGTAACCTTGGTGTATGATATCCAATACCCATCTGTCTTGGATAATTAAACTCCAATTTTCTTTGAAAAGTGCCAACCTTCCTCCCAAAGGTGCTGCCAGACGAGAAGGCTCTGGCAGCTGAAAAGGTAGGTCATTGGGTCTGTTTACGAAAAGACTGACCCCTGCCCTCACCTGAAGACTGTGCAGGCGAACTCCCTGTTCTAGGCCTGAAAGAGCCCTGAACTCTGCCCCTACCACGTCTAGATCTACCCCTAGACTGGGAATCATAAGAAGGATACGTCCACCCTTTAGCAGGCCAATTTCTACTAAACTTTGGAGGCTGAACCTGCAAAAAATCTTTAACAGTCTGCATAGACTTAGCCTTGTCTTCCATTTTCTTTAAAACTGCCTCAACAGGAGAACCAAACAACACATCAGATTGTAAAGGAGCATCTAAAATCCTTGTTTTAACATGGTCAGATAAATTTTGATCCCTCAGCCAGGCGTGCCTGCGAAGAACTGACCCAGTGGCAGCCACCCTAGACGAGGCCTGTACAGCATCAAAACCACATTGCAAAGAATGCTTACCCACCTGTGCAGAAACATGTACTAAATCTTGTAACTCTTTACAATCAACACCTTCCGCCAGAGCATCAACCTTAGACTTCAACTGTGAAAGGAGATAGTTTTGGTATTTTAACATGTGAAACTGGCAATTCAAAGCCCTCATAGCTAGAGTGGAAGAAGTATAAACTTTCTTTCCCCATCTATCCAAGGCCCTGGCCTCTTTGTCTGCAGGAACCGGATTCTTTACAACAGAAGCCTTAACACTTTTAGGCCCCTGGCTAACAGTTTCTGGGTCTGCCCTAGGACTCTTAAAAAGATACTTATGAGCTTCAGGCACCCTGTAATACCTATCCGGTTTAACAGGAGC